>NC_132797.1:63023309-63325221 GCF_048594095.1 Paramormyrops kingsleyae
CCGGAGTTGTGGCCGTAAGGTGGCCGGTGCCTGTCGCAGCAGCAATCCCTGAACCCGCTGGTAGACATCAGCAGTGAGGGATGTCTTCAAGCTGAAGAAGGAGTCTTATCAGTCTTATCAGCTGATGAGTACCGGCGGGCCAAGCAGAACGTGGCTTTGGCGGTCGCTGAGGAAAAAACTTGGGTGTGGGAGGAGTTTGGCAAGGCCATGGAGAACGACTTCTGGACAGCTTTGAGAAGATTCTGGTCCACCATCCAGCGGCTCAGAGCCAGAAAGCAGTGCAGCATCAACACTGTTTATGGTGGGGATGGGGTGCTGCTGACCTCAGCTCAGGACTTTGTGAGTCGGTGGAAAGAATACTTCGAAGACCTCCTCAATCTCACCAACACGCCTTCCAATGAGGAAGCAGAGTCTGGGGACTTGGGGATGAACTCATCTATCTCTGGGGTGGAGGTCGCTGAGGTGGTTACAAAGCTCCTCGGTGGTCGGGCCCTGGGGCTGGATGAGATCCCGCCTGGAGTTCCTCAAGGCTCTAGATGTTGTAGGGCTGTCCTGGTTGACATGCATCTGCGGCATTGCGTGGACATCAGGGGCAGTGCTTCTGGATTGGCAAACTGGGGTGGTGGTCCCCCTTTTTAAGAAGGAGGGTGTGTTCCAACTATAGGGGAATTACACTCCTCAGCCTCCCTGGTAAGGTCTATTCAGGGGTCCTGGAGAGGAGGATTGTCGACCTCGGATTAAGGAGAAGCAGTGTGGTTTTCACCCTGGCCACGGAACAGTGGACCAGCTCTGTACTCTCAGGAGGGTCCTGGAGGGTACGTGGGAGTTTGCCCAACCAGTTTACATGTGCTTTGTGGACTTGGAGAAGGCATTCGACTGTGTCCCTTGGGGAGTCCTGTGGGGAGTGCTCCGGGAGTATAGGGTGGCGGGCTTCTTTGTAAGGGCTGTTCGGTCCCTGTACGACTGGTGTCAGAGCTTGGTCCACATTGTCGGCAGTAAGTTGGACTCGTTTCCGACTCCGCCAGGGCTGCCCTTTGTCACCGATTCTGTCCATTTGGTGACCTCAGAATTAGGTCTCTGCTTTTTGCAGATGATGTGATTCTGTTGGCTTTATCGGACCATGACCTTCGGCTGTCACTGGAGCAGTTCGCAGAGTGTGAAACAGCTAGGATGAAAATCAGCACCTCCAAATCCGAGACCATGGTCCTCAGCTGGAAATGGGTGGAGTGCTCTCTCCGGGTCGGGGAGGGAGTCCTTCCCGAAGTGGAGGAGTTTAAGTATTTCGGGGTCTTGTTCACGAGTGAGGGAAGGATGGAGCGGGAGATCGACAGGCGGATCAGTGCGGCCTCAGCAGTGATGTGGGTGCTGCATCTGTTTTGTCATGGTGAAGAAGGAGGTTGTGAATACAAGAGGCCGAAATGGGTTTCATCCACAGGGTGGCTGGGCTCTCCCTTAGAGATAGGGTGAGAAGCTCGGTCATTTGGGAGGGACTCAGAGTAGAGCCGCTGCTCCTCCGCATCGAGAGGAGCCAGATGAGGTGGCTCGGGCATTTGATCAGGATGCCTCCTGGACGCCTCCCTGCTGAGGTGTTCCGGGCATGTCCCACTGGGAGGAGGCCCCAAGGAAGACCCAAGACACGCTGGAGAGACTATGTCTCTCAACTGGGCTGGGAATGCCTCGGGATTCCCCCAGAGGAGCTGGATGAAGTGGCCGGGGAGAGGGAAGTCTGGGTTTCCCTGCTTAGACTGCTGCCCACGCGACCCGACCCGGAAAAGCGGCAGAGGATGGATGGATATGATTCTTGAAATAGATAAACACAGCACACATATAAAACTACATAAAAAAATACATTTTTTTTTCTATTAAATATTTCTCACTACTCTCCCGTTATCTTCCTCTGCTGCATTGAGCAGCCTACATTGTATGTCCCATTCTCTCAAGTCAAAGGAGGCTCCAATTATCTTCACAAACAGGTGGCTTCAGCTTCCAGTTTCAGGGTCAGAGCAAGACACACATACACAGTCTTCTTATTTAAGGCCTAAGATACTGACAGCAATCTCACTACGCTCTGCTCCCCGGCCCTACTGTAATTTCTCTTCCACATCATCACTGGAAATAAGGGGCCCAGACCCACCCTTGAAAAACAACCCCATAACTTTACAGTTGACACATTGCAGTCAGACAGGTAACGTTTTCCTGGCATCCACTAAATCCAGTCCGTCAGACTGCCAGACAGAGAAGCGTGATTTGTCACTCCGCAGAACAAGTTTCCACTGCTACAGAGTCCAGTGGCAGCATGCTTTACATCACTCCATCAGATGCTTGGCATTGTTCTTTGCGATGTGAGGCTTGCATGCAACTGCTCGGCCATGGAAGCCCATGCCATGAAGCTCCCGTTTTTGTGCTGAGGATAATTCCAGAGGAAATTTGGAACTCTATGGTTAGGGTTAGGGTTAGGGTAAAAGCTCTGTACTTCTACAGAGTGTTGGTGACTTTTACGCACTATGCACCTCAGCACTCGGCGTCCCCACTCTGTTACCTTACGTGGTCTTCCATTTTGCAGCTTCTTTTAGATTCTGTTGTTCCTAAACACTTTGCAATACTACAACTTACAGTTGACTGTGGAATATCTAGCAAGGAAGAAAGTTCACAGACTGACTTTTGACAGAACCACACTTCAATTCTGAGCTCTTCAGAATGATCCATTCTTTCACAAATGTTTGTAAACCTACTTGAATTTTGTTAAATTGTCATGCCATAGCAAGTCATAACACAATCACACACCGTAAACTAACCCACTGTAATAATCAAGCAACCTTGTGATGAAAGTTTGTATATTTTGCGAACGTTGTGAACAAAATGAGAGAGTAACAATGAAGTCTGCTGTGTTATTTTGTAATAATCATTGTGAACACCACCTTTCCATATACATGTATAGACACATAAGCTATTTTAACACCATTAAGTACCCATTTATTTGTTGTCCACATGAAAACATTACCCTAACAAACCAATTTGTTATATGTTTTGTCTTTAAATTGCCGACATGCTTTGAATGATTTATTGACAGTTTGATGGAGATAGGCCAGGGGTGGAAAGTAATGATGCAAATTTAATTTTATTTTGGATTACCATATTTTGCTTTGCCGCAAAGAAGACACTGGGGGCAGGACCCAAAGAGAGGCATCAAAGCAATGCAAATATCCACACACAAAGTATTCTGACTGTAAAAAGCAAATGTCAACATGAAATGAAGCAAAACCCTGAATATTTCAGGCATTTTTAGGTCCCAAAAAAGAGGACAAGAAGAGGACATATGATCACTTGACTCTTATCACTGAAACTGAATCAATTTTTGTTAAACTGTATATTTAAGTATTTCTAAATAAGAGTACTTTTACTTAAGTATTATTAATTTTTGGAATTATATTTTGTTACATAATATTAGTCCCTTACAGAGAAAAACACCGGGCACCACCCACTAAGGATGGGTGAAAGTACTCTTTTTTTGGGACACAGTTGCTTTGATTCCATTCACTCACAAACTCATTCAGAATGAGAACGAGAGACTGGAAGGAGTGACTCAGTTGGTGAGTGAGTGGGTGATCCACTGACTCACTCAGTCCATTCTTTCGGGTCTCTCATTCAATCATGACCAAGCAGTAGCCTAGCTGAGTCTCTCCTTCACCGACTCACTCACTCAAGTCATCGACAAAGGGAGTCTTTTGTTCATGGGTCTTGTTCGTTCATTCATTGTAGGCATCCCAGGTTTAGTTTCCAGCCAATCATATGCTCGATTTCAGCACACCCTTACATGCCTCACTGGCTGTCATTGGCTGTAGTTGAGGAGGGAAGCAGTTTTCAAGTCGCATTTCTGATGAAAGCAGACGAATGAAAAGAACGAATCTGTGCTGGGAAGTAAATGTGAGTGTATAGTTCCTGTAAAGGACTAATTCCCCGCGAAGGAATCATTATGCATATCATACCATCACAATACACCAGTCGTGATAACTTGCATTCAGCTGGCATGTAGGACCATGGAAGGTGCATATAGACCTATAGAATCACACTTAAAACCCACCTGGCACTTCTTAAAGTGGCTATATACTTCAAACAACATCCAGACAAAACAAAATCAAACACGTTGGTGCAAACAATCTGTCACATACTTAAAATGAAGCCACCAAGTTCATTCTTTGTTATGCCACAATGCTAGAGGGCACAGCATGTTTGCAATGCAGCACACCCACAAACAGAGCGTAAATAAATGTATTATGGTGAGTGTGTGAGTCATTTTAATAAAGGAGATGACAGCTCTTTTAAAATTGAAGTTGCTCTCTTTATTAACAGCCACTGTTCGTTTAATACTAGCAGCGGCACAGATAGGGATGCTAACAATTTAAACAATGCTCACAGTTAAATGCTAATGAAACACATGCATTCCACAGCAAACATTACAATGTCACGTTATTTACTATTAACCGAAATATACTAATATACAGATTATGTTACATTTATGTCAGCCAATCGTGGTAAAAGGGTGGGATCAGAACAAATGGAAAAAGTTAATCTCGGCAAGTAGCTCTCTGCAGGCCGGAGTAGTGGGTATATTGAAAGGTTAGTGGGCATGTCAAAATATTTATAGGCGTGTTGAAAGGCTTGTGGGCGTGTCAATAAGAATAGAGTGTGTTGAAGTGGGTAGGACAACACATGTAGATTCCTTTGCACTTTCTGTAAGTAAGGCATTAAATGAAAACAAGCATAGAACATGTTATATGCTATATGAACAGATATGAAAAAGACATTTATTATAGATGTCTATTAATCTTACTCACTGCCTGACTCATATGTTGGGTGAATGTTTGGTCTCATTAAAAAATAACATCTATTGACCACATTTTCTGCCATGGTGCAGTGGTTAACACTGTTGCCTTTCACCTCTGGGACCAGGGTTTGAGCCCCTGCTTCAGTTATGTGTGTGGAGTTTGCATGTTCTCCCCATGTCGTTCTGGGGTTTCCTCTGGGTACTCTTGTTTCCCCCCACAGTCTAAAGCAAGGGTCTCAAACTCCAGTCCTGGGGGACCGGAGCCCTACACAGTTTTTGGTCCACCCTCATTTAACACACCTGATTCAACTCCTTGTGCTAATTACCACACAGCTCTTGAGCTGAATCATTTGTGGTGGAACAGGGAAAGAACTAAGCTACACAGGGCTCCGCCCACCCAGGACATGAAGCCGACACGGAGGAGACCCGGGCCCCAGACATCCAGAGGCGCCCCAGGGCACGGGAACCCCAGGAGGACCACCGCAGGAACAATTGCAGCCCCCACCCAGAAAAGGGCAGAGGAGCGCTCCGGAGGGGGGCCATCCGGCAGCCACATCGCAGGAGTTCCAGGGGGCCGTGGCGGCGAGCACGCAGGCTCCGTCGGCGGCCAGCCACACCAGGGCAGACCGGACCCCGGGCCCAGAGGTCCAAGGGCCCCCCCACCCCCCAGCCGGGACCCGACAGAGCCGGAAGGACCAGGCCCCGCCAGGCAACCGCCGAGAGTGAGCCAGCACACACCAGAGCATCCAACCCTTGGTCTAAGACCCAACCTGACACATACATATAGACAAACAGGCGTATACACACAAGCATACGTTCCCACCCTCATGCACACATAAACAAATATTCACCCATTCGCCCAACATGAAAACACACAGAAATGAACACCGTACGCACATTCACACTCCCCATATATACTCTATACTCCGAGATCCAGGCACCACCACCCCCAGAGGGGCAATCCACCACCAGACCCCTTTATTCCTCTGGCATGGGGACAAGAAGACCATCCTGGACCCCACAGCAGCCGAGAAGCCCACCAGCCCAGACCCTGACCGGACGGCCAGCTCTTCCAGATGGTGAACAGAGAACGGGGGTGTGAAAAGACCCCATGCTTCCCTCCGCCCGCTCATATGTGGTGTTGGTGCGTGTTGTTCTAAAGTGCTTTAAAACAGGGGAAGGGCATGGTGCTAACCACCCTCTGCCAATCAGCAGCTGGTGTCAGCTCGGCCCCTCCCCAGAACCCTCAATGTCTATGTGCAACTTAAAATTGAGAAGTGGGCACTGGCACCAGAGGTAAGGCTGAATGAACAGACTGCCCTCTGGACGCCATTCCGTGTGCCCACCCCCAAGGCCCTAAATGTATGTGTCATGAGAGAGTAAGTAATGAGAGTGTCTAAGTTGTGATGTGTGATTGAGACACAGGTGGTCACGGGGGGACAGAGGAGGAATACCTCCCCTGCATCCCAGCGACGCACCTGCACCTCAAAGCCCTACATGTGTATTGGAGTGACGGAGCGGGAGGAGGGAAGCATTTAGGGATGGGGAGGAAAGGATCGGGGGGGGGGCAAAGTACCCCCGTTCCCTGAAATCCACCAAGGGCGGGAGGGCCAAGGCCCATCCAGTCCGGGGCCCAGAGCAGCGGCACCACCGGGCACCACAGAGCCCGGGGCAGCCAACCAGACCCCACCACAGAGGGAAAAACTACACCCACCCCACCATTCAGTCAACTCCCAGACTACATAAGACAATAGACACCCAGGTTGGGTCCAATCTCCTACTCTATTGGATTCCCCCCCACCCCCGCAGAGTGGATACCCGTAAGGCAGGGACCACCTGCAGACAGATGGTAACAACCTCCCCGCCAGCTAAAGAGGCCCCCAGCCCCTCCGATGCGCCGAAGGCCCCCGCGCCGGGGCCGGGCCCCAGTGCACGCGCCAACCCTCACCCCGGCGACACCAGGACCCAAGCCCCCCCAGCCCAGCCGGAACCCCAGCCCGGAGGCAGAGCGCCCCCAGAACCCCAAGCCCGCCCCGGACCCACCCAGGAGCAGCACGGCCGCCAGGCCGGCAACCTACATCCGCCGGCACAGGCTACCCCAGCAGCGCTGCATGCAGCCGCCAGAAAGACGCCACCCAAGAGCCACCAAAGCCCCATCCAGGCCAGGACCGCAGTCCCAGCGCTGAACCCCCTCAGAAACCCTCCCCCCCCCAGGGAACCCCCAGACGCCCCAAGCCCATATGCCCCCCCCCCCGCCACACCAACAACAAAGACCGAAGTGGGACAAACCTGTGACCCCCCACCGCCACTAGGTGATAGAGCTGATCAAAGGAGCCCAGAGAGACTGGTCTAATGTGGCGGCAGAAGCTGTATCAAGACTAATATGGTCCAGCAAACGCTCTCTATATTGGTTGATATTAAGATTATTTTTATTTTTCCAGTTCATGAGGACAGTCTTCTTAGCAATGCATAAAGCGGTGAAAGCCATGTGGGTTGTGTTAATCTCTGTAGTGACACCATCTAGGTCGCCCAACAAGCAGACTGAAGGAGAGGCTGGAATGGTACATTTCAGACACTTTGATAAGTCCTCACAAATCCTGCGCCAGAACATCTGAGCAGGTGGACAGAACCAAAGAGCATGGATGTAATTGTCAGGTGTATCCCCTTGACAGTGTGAGCAGTTGTTAGAAGACGTAAAACCCATCCTGAACATCCGATGCCCTGTATAGTGCACTCTATGCAGGATTTTGTATTGTATTAATTGTAAATTGGGACTTCTAATCAGTTCAAAGGTTTTTAAACATGTATTAGACCAGAAATTGTGGTTCCAGCTGAATGATAAATCTGCCTCCCATTTTGCAATAGGAAGGGATATTGATTCATCCATTTTCTAAAGTGTCCTGTATATTTTAGACAGTAATTTGGGGGTTTTGAGATTAAGGAATTCTGCCACACTTGGTGGTATTTGTAATTTGATTTGATTAGACTTGAATTTCCTTTTTACTATAGATTTAACTTGTTGATATTCTAAAAATCTATTCTTGTTAATCCCATGTCTTTTAACTAATAAGTCAAAGGGGATAAAGTCTATTTCTTCGAATATATGTTCCAAGTATTTAATACCTTTACAACTCCAATCCGGTGCATTGTGAACTGGGCAGTGGCCAAAGGCGGGGACCTTGGTGGTCCGATCCTCGGCTGCAGAAGCTAGCTCTAGGGACATGGAATGTCACCTCTCTGGTGGGGAAGGAGCCTGAGCTGGTGCGCGAGGCTGCGAAGTTCCGACTAGATATAGTTGGGCTCGCCTCGACGCACAGCTTGGGCTCTGGAACCAGTCTCCTCGAAGGGGGTTGGACCCTCTTCCACTCTGGAGTTGCTCACGGGGAGAGGCGCCGAGCTGGGGTGGGCATACTTATTGCTCCCTGGCTGGGCGCCTGTACATTGGGGTTTACTGCAGTAGACGAGAGGGTAGCCTCCCTTCGCCTTCGAGTGGGGGGACGGGTCCTGACTGTTGTTTGCGCTTATGCGCCAAACGGCAGCTCAGAATACCCACCCTTTTTGGAGTCCTTGGAAGGGGTGTTGGACAGCGCTCCCCCCGGGGACTCTCTTGTTCTGCTGGGGGACTTCAATGCCCACGTGGGCAATGACAGTGAGACCTGGAGTGGCGTGATTGGGAGGAACGGGCCCCCGATTTGAACCCGAGTGGTGTTCTGTTGTTGGACTTCTGTGCTCGTCACGGATTGTCCATAATGAACACCATGTTCAGGCATAAGGGTGTTCATATGTGCACTTGGCACCAGGACACCCTAGGCCGCAGTTCGATGATCGACTTTGTAGTCGTGTCATCGGACTTGCGGCCGCATGTCTTGGACACTCGGGTGAAGAGAGGGGCGGAGCTGTCAACTGATCACTACCTGGTGGTGGGTTGGCTCCGCTGGTGGGGGAGGAAGCCGGCCAGGCCTGGCAGGCCCAAGCGTATAGTGAGGGTCTGTTGGGAACGTCTGGCGGAATACCCTGTCAGAGGGAGTTTCAACTCCTACCTCCGGCAGAACTTCTCCCATGTTCCGGGGGAGGCGGGGGACATAGAGTCCGAATGGGCCATGTTCCGCGCCTCCATTGTGGAGGCGGCTGACCGGAGCTGTGGCCGTAAGGTGGTCGCGGCGGCAATCCCCGAACCCGCTGGTGGACACTGGTGGTGAGGGATGCCGTCAAGCTGAAGAAGGAGTCCTATCGGGCCTTTTTGACCTGTGGGACTCTGGAAGCAGTTGATGAGTACTGGCAGGCTAAGCGGAACGCGGCCTCGGCGGTCGCTGAGGCAATGGAGAATGACTTCCGGACGGCTTCGAGGAGATTCTGGTCCACCATCCAGCGTCTCAGGGCGGGAAAGCGGTGCAGCATCAACACTGTTTATGGTGGGGATGGTGCGCTGCTGACCTCAGCTCGGGACTCTGTGGGTTGGTGGAAGGAATACTTCGAAGACCTCCTCAATCCCACCGACACGCCTTCCAATGAGGAAGCAGAGTCTGGGGACTTGGAGGTGGACTTACCTATCTCTGGGGCAAAGGTTGCTGAGGTGGTTAAAAAGCTCCTTGGTGGCCGGGCCCCGGGGGTGGATGAGATCCGCCCGGAGTTCCTCAAGGCTCTGGATGTTGCGGGGCTGTCTTGGTTGACACGCATCTGCGGCATCGCGTGGACATCGGGGGCGGTGCCTCTGGATTGGTAGACCGGGGTGGTGGTCCCCATCTTTAAGAAGGGAGACCGGAGGGTGTGCTCCAACTATAGGGGGATCACACTCCTCAGCCTCCCTGGTAAGGTCTATTCTGGGGTGCTGGAGAGGAGGGTCCGTCGGATAGTCGAACCTCAGGCGTTCAGGAGGAGCAGTGTGGTTTTCGTCCTGGCCGTGGAACAGTGGACCAGCTCTATACTCTCGGCAGAGTCCTGGAGGGTGCGTGGGAGTTTGGCCAACCAGTCTACATGTGCTTTGTGGACTTGGAGAAGGCATTCGACCGCGTCCCTCGGGGAGTCCTGTGGGGAGTGCTCCGGGAGTACGGGGTGCCGGACTGCCTTATAAGGGCTGTTCAGTCCCTGTACGACCGGTGTCAGAGCTTGGTCCGCATTGCGGGCAGTAAGTCGGACTCGTTCCTGGTGAGGGTTGGACTCCGCCAGGGCTGCCCTTTATCACTGATTCTGTTTATAACCTTTATGGACAGAATTTCTAGGCGCAGCCAGGACGTTGAGGGTGTCCGGTTTGGTGACCTCAGGATTAGGTCTCTGCTTTTTGCAGATGATGTGGTTCTGTTGGCCTCATCAGACCGTGACCTTCGGCTCTCACTGGAACAGTTCGCAGCCGAGTGTGAAGCGGCTGGAATGAAAATCAGCACCTCCAAATCCGAGACCATGGTCCTCAGCCAGAAAAGGGTGGAGTGCTCTCTCCAGGTCGGGGAGGAGGTCCTTCGCCAAGTGGAGGAGTTTAAGTATCTCGGGGTCTTGTTCACGAGTGAGGGAAGGATGGAGCGGGAGATCGACAGGCGGATCGGTGCGGCGTCAGCAGTGATGCGGGCGCTGCATCTGTCTGTCGTGGTGAAGAAGGAGCTGAGCCAAAAGGCAAAGCTCTCAATTTACCGGTCAATCTACGTTCCTACCCTCACCTATGGTCATGAGCTGTGGGTAGTGACCGAAAGAACGAGATCGCGAGTGCAAGCGGCCGAAATGAGTTTTCTCCACAGGGTGGCTGGGCTCTCCCTTAGAGACAGGGTGAGGAGCTCGGTCATTCGGGAGAGACTCAGAGTAGAGCCGCTGCTCCTCCGCATTGAGAGGAGCCAGATGAGGTGGCTCGGGCATCTTCTTAGGATGCCTCCTGGACGCCTCCCTGGTGAGGTGTTCCGGGCATGTCCCACTGGGAGGAGGCCCCGGGGAAGACCCAGGACACGCTGGAGGGACTATGTCTCTCGGCTGGCCTGGGAACGCCTCGGGATCCCCTCAGAGGAGCTGGAGGAAGTGGCCGGGGAGAGGGAAGTCTGGGTTTCCCTGCTGAGACTGCTGCCCTCGCGACCCGACCTCGGATAAGCGGAAGTAAATGGATGGATGGACAACTCCAATTCGGGAAATTTATCATATTATTGTTTAGTAGTATGTCAGGGTTGTTCCAGATGGGAGTACGTTTGCATGGGATTAATGAAGACTTTATGATTTTTAGAAACTCCCACCATGCTGTCAGAGTAGAGCTGATACTGATGCTTTTGAAGCATTCGTGTCGTTTAATGTTTGAGCTAATGAATGGTAGATCCGAAATCTCTATGGTATTGCATAGTGCCTGTTCTACGTCTAGCCAAGGTTCATCTAAGAAGGTATGTTTTAGCCACCCTCAGATGTTTTGAAGCCTGTTGGCTAAGAAGTAGTGGTGAAAGTTAGGCAGATCTAGTCCTCCTTTGTCCTTGGTCCTTTGCAGCGTTTTTAAGCTAATACGCGGTGGTTTATCTTTCCAAAGGAATTTAGAGATGGCGGAGTCCAGAGATCTAAACCAGTCAGGTGATGGTTTAC
Organism: Paramormyrops kingsleyae; assembly: GCF_048594095.1. Classification (NCBI taxonomy): domain Eukaryota; kingdom Metazoa; phylum Chordata; class Actinopteri; order Osteoglossiformes; family Mormyridae; genus Paramormyrops; species Paramormyrops kingsleyae. Next base: position 63,034,675 of record NC_132797.1, read on the forward strand.
TTGGAATCATTGCAAATAAATAATTAATTCTTGGTAACACCATCATTTTTATTGATGCAACCCTTCCCATGAGTGATATGGGCATGGACTTCCATCTAACCAGCTCATCCTCTACCTTCTTTAAAAGTGGGATGTGGTTTAATTTAGTTAAATCTGCCAGCCTAGGTGAAACATTGATACCTAAATATTTAATATCCCCAGATTGCAGTGGAGTGGAGGAAGAGTTCTGAAAGGAGCAGTTAATTGGAAGAACTGTAGATTTTAACCAGTTTATTGAATAATCTGAGACTTAGATCTCAGGTAATTAATGTAATTACCTGAGAGAGAGTGGTTTGTGAATGCTGGAGAAAGAGTAACACATCATCCGCATAAAGACTGACCTTATGTTCTACATTCTTGCATTTAATGCCTTTAATCACTATAGCCTGTCTAATTGCTGCTGCTAGTGGTTCAATAAATATTGCAAACAGTGAGGGGGAGAGAGGGCATCCCTGCCTGGTGCCCCTCTTGAGACAGAAGCTGGAGGATGTTTGGTCATTTGTCCTAACACATGCTGTTGGGGAACTATATAATATTTTTAACCAGTTTATGAAAGAGGTTCCAAAACCAAATTTGTGTAATTCTGCAAATAAAAATTCCAGTTAACTCTATCAAATGCTTTTTCAGCATCTAGAGACAATATTGTAATTTGAAGGTTTTTATTGCACGAATAGTCTATCAGATTAAGTAATCTACGTGTGTTTGTTGATGAGTGCCTCCCTTTTATGAAACCAGTTTTGTCAGGATGAATTATGTGAGGGGTTATCTTCTCTATTCTTTTTGAGAGAACTTTGCAGATTATTTTAAGGTCAACATTAATAAGGGATATTGGACGATAGCTGGTAGGCAATATAGGGTCTTTGCCTGGTTTTAACAAGAGACTAATGTTGGCAGAATTCATATTTGGTGGTAGTCTACCATTTTCCTTGGTTTCCTGCAACATTCTGTAGAATGTTGGTGACAGAATTGTCCAGAATTCTTTATAGAATTCTACTGGAAATCCATCTGGACCTGGAGCCTTATTATTGGGCATACTGTTCAAAGCTTCCTGGAGTTCACCTGGTGTCAGCGTAGAATCCAGTGCCATCGTTTGATTATCTGATAATTTCGGAAGGGTTATACTATCAAGAAACTGGTCAATTTCGTCTTTAGATGGGTTTATCTGTGGTGAGTATAAAGATTTGTAAAAGTCCTTGAAAGTGTTGTTTATTCTATCAGGGTCATATACTGCATCCCCGGTTAAGTCTTTAACAGCACATATAGTTGTTTTCTCTTTATTTATTTTTAACTGGTTTGCTAGAAATTTACCTGATTTGTTACCATGTTCATACAGTAATTTTGCCATCGAAGTCTTTGTGCTAAGAATTTAGTTCTTTTATTAATAATTTCATTTAATTCTAATTTTGCTTTATGTATTTTGTTCAGTATTTCCTGTTCCGGGGATGATACATAAGCTTCTTCTAAGGATTTGATGGTTTCTTCTAATTCCTGAATACATTTGTTTTCTCTTTTCTTTTTATGTGATGAGAATGAGATTATTTTACCTCTCATCACAGCTTTGCCTGCTTCCCAGAGAACAGATGCTGATGTTCCAGGCAGGTCATTATAGCCTAAATATAAAGCCCACTCTTTTTTTAAATAGTTAGTAAAATCTCCATCTTTAAGCAAAGATGTATTAAATCTCCAGTTTCTAATTGGTGGAATGGCCTTCTTATTTATTAGGGTTAAAGATACAGGAGCATGATCGCTGACAGCTATAGGGTGAATCTCAGTGTCTGAAATGTCACTCAGCAGTGAGCTGCTGACTAGGAAATAATCCAGACGGGAGTACGAGTGATGGACGTGTGAGAAGAAAGTATATTCCCTATGGTTGTGGTGAAGACAATGCAATGCTTCGCGAAGACCATAGTCGCTCATGTACTGCTTAACTATATTTATGGATTTCCAATTGCACTGAGCAGCTGTACTGAGCCTGTCCATTTCTTTATTTAGTGCGAAGTTGAGGTCGCCCCCAAGAACGAGTGCGCTATCTAGGTGTTCAGAGAGTGCGGTAAAGAAAACATGGAAGAACCATATATACTAACAATACATAACTTTTTGTTAAGTATAGATAATTTAATGATTATAAATCTACCCTCTGGATCTATAATTGTGTTGAGTACTGTGAAATTAACATTTTTATGTATTAAAATTGCTACCCCCCTTTGCCTAGAGTTATAACAGGCTGAGAATACATTAGGAAACTCAGGTGTTTTAAGTTCATCTTTAGCTGTGGCAGGGCTATGAGTCTCTTGTAATAAAACAACGTCTGCCTGTAGTTTTTTAAGCTGACTAAATATTTTTAACCTCTTCTCTCTGGAGCCAGCTCCATGAACATTCCATGAGACAAGCCTTAGTGTGCCCATAGACGTGTGTGTGTAGCTAATATTGCACGTGTAAATGAGTGAGATATGAGCGAGCGTGTGAGCGCTTGTGTGTGTGTGTATCCTATATGTCTGTGTGCACTATAAGGTCGGAGTGGTTGTGGTGACGCTGAGTACATACAAAGGGGATACATGTGGGCATTGTTTACAGGAAGGGCTAGAGCCGTCTCTATTTTCTGAGACTGCTAAGGTCCTTCAACATCTGCTGGATGATGCTGCGGATGTTCTACGAGTCTGTGGTGGTCAGTGCCATCATGTATGCTGTTGTCTGCTGGGGCAGCAGCCTGAGGGTCATGGACATTAACAGACTCAACAAGATGGTAAATGGTAAATTAAGAAAGCCAGCCAAGTTGTGGTAGTGGAACTGGACTCTTTCAATAAGGTGTCGGAGAGGAGAACATTGTTCAAAATAAGGACAATACTGGACTTTCCTTCACACCTGCTCCACTATATGCTGAGCAGCCACAGGAGCTCCTTCAGCAACAGGCTAAAACTTCCATGCTGCACAACTGAGAAACACAGGAAATCATTCCTACTGGTCACAATAAAACTGTTTAACTCACATATCTGATCACTCAAACCACAAACCTAAGCACAATCACCTTAAATAACCATGTACACTGTGTATATGTTTGCTATAACAACCCAGGTACTATGCAAATCATGTTTAATATATGCCAATGTTAATATAATTGCTGCTATAGGTTTTATTTTTATTGGTTATTTTATTATTTTTATTTTATTTTATTACTTTATTGTTCTATAGTTCTATCTAAATCTCTTCTATCATCTGTACATAACTTTCCTAAATCTTTTATTTTCTGCAGGAGTTTGTTTTTGTAATGTAAGAGAAAGTAGCAATTCTGTAATTCTGATTCTTTTTTGATGGTCATAGATAATCCCTTTATGTTTAAATCAGACATGAATTAAAATGAACTAACGTAATTAAATGTAGCATTTTAAGATCATATGTAGAAATAATATTTAAGAAACGTTTGTTAGTATTCAATGTTAATAAAATACTTCTAGGTTAATATTCAACCTCTTTTTGTTTTTGCAGACAATCTCAGCAGTGTGTTACTATTGTGGTAGCAATTAAATTATAAATTCGAGGGACGCTTGTTGCATGTCATCTCACCCCTCTCTCTTCCTACCATTTGCTGTCACTCTCCACTTTCCTTTGTGTAATAATGCAATTAAAACACACATAAATGTGTATGTTTGTGTGTGTGTGTAAGAGAGAGAGAGAGAGAGAGAGAGAGAGAGAGAGAGAGAGAGAATGTATATAAAAATTGTTTTGATAAATCAGATTACACTCTGCAATGCAGGCTTGGTGTTAACATTAGTCTAGCTGTGTTCAGCATCCTTCAGTGGAGAAGGACTACTTGTGCCCAGTATGCACATGGATACTAGCCAGCCACTAGGCAGTAGGGTGCAATGCATGCATCCCCCATGGCGAATCTCGTGCCTCCCCACTCGTGAAGATCATGTAAAAAAAATTACGTAATTTAATAATTATTGCACATAATGTTGTGTTAATTTGATTTAATTTAATTTGATTTGACTTCATTTAATTTGATTACATTTTTTGTTCATTTGTGTTAATTTAATAATTGCTCCACATAATTTTATTTATTACGAATGTCATATTTCTTTCTTTATTTATTTATTTCTTTGTCATTACTGTTAATTGTATTCTTATTGATTAAAAACCGAGTTATTGAGAAAGTTTATGAAATTCTGTTTTTTTTTTCTATTTTTACATATCTTACAGTCCCCCCCATCTAGAATCTCCCCCCCCAATGCCCCCCCATCTAGAATCTCAGCCTTATGGTCCAGCCCAAAGTAATTCATACAGCATATATAAGGGATACATATGAGTAACTGGTGCAAGTTTGGTGCATGTAGCATTTTCCCAGCCAGAGTTAGACAGGGGGGCATTCTGTGGCAAGGTGGCTTGCTATAAAATGCCCCCCCAGCTAGAATCTCAGCCTTATGGCCGAGCCCAAAGTAATTCATACAGCATAAATAAGGGATAAATATTAGTGACTGGTGCAAGTTTGGTGCATGTAGCATTTTCCCAGCAAGAGTTAGACAGGGGGGCATTCTGTGGCAAGGTGGCTTGCTACAAAATGCCCCCCCAGCTAGAATCTCAGCCTTATGGCCGAGCCCAAAGTAATTCATACAGCATAAATAAGGGATAAATATTAGTGACTGGTGCAAGTTTGGTGCATGTAGCAGTTTCCCAGCCAGAGTTAGACAGGGGGGCATTCTGTGGCAAGGTGGCTTGCTACAAAATGCCCCCCCAGCTAGAATCTCAGCCTTATGGCCGAGCCCAAAGTAATTCATACAGCATAAATAAGGGATACATATTAGTGACTGGTGCAAGTTTGGTGCATGTAGCAGTTTCCCAGCCAGAGTTAGATAGGGGGGGCATTCTGTGGCAAGGTGGCCTACTATAAAATGCCCCCCCTCTAGAGTCTTTTCCTTATGGATGGACGATTTGCAATACGACTTGTTAGCTGTAATGTACACACGGCGTTTAAAGTGAGTGGTGAAATTTTGGTGACTTTTGATTACTTTTGTTCTGTGGATCGATGTTAGATCATTTCCAGGCGTGACAGTGCTGAGTATGAAGTTAAACGCCGTATTATATTATATGACGACAGAATAGAAGAAAGACTTCAGCAGAACGGATTCAACAAAGTGTCAAAAATATCTTTCAACTAAATCAGTCCCTTCTTGCGACTGAAAGCGACTGTATTTGCACAGACGAGCATTGTCGAGAAGAAAAGCATTACTGTAGCGTCTTAATGAAAAAGTTACCGTCACATTTGTGACGAATTACAGGAGGTTGTGAATGATAACTTAAGGTTTGGTTGTAAAATGGCATAATAAACAACTAATTTGAGGTTATTTAGGGCAAGGAAATTAATTTACAGCGAGCGTTCGCTTCTGCTGCGCTGAAGAAGCGACTTTGCCTTTAAATGGAGCGATGGCGTCAGGGGAGGCAATCCGTGGCAGGGGGGCAGATTAGGGCACAACACCTGTCTCCAGCGCCATCAGGAGCGATGGAGTCAGCTGAGGTCATCAGCTGTGGACGATATCCTTTTTTACACAGTAATATAAAGCATCACACCAAACACTAGTTCATGCCTTCGCGTAGGAATTCCAATCGGGTAATCAAAGGAAAATGGACAGTGCACATATATGTAGCCTATACAACCTAATAATGTGCAGGGTAGCCTAATGTACAATTTATATAATTTTAGTTTTATTAACACATTTGGTTATAAGCTGGTAGCCTAAGTCTATGTGTGGGCATGGCAATATCAAACATTATTTGAGTTTGGAGGTAGGCTACTACCATTTGTTTTGCTTATCATTAGGCTGTTATTAAGCAACGTTTTGGCTATGCCTTTTCAACTGATGATGCACACGTCACTGGTCGTTTGTTGTAGCAATAAACTTTTGTCTTTAATTTTGGCTATCTGACTGATTTTCATTTGGGTGCGGGTCGGGTGTCGGTATTTATGTATAGCGGGTCGGATCGGGTGCGGAATTTTATTTTATGTTTGTCGGATAACGGTTCGGATACGGGTTTAAGTATGAAGGGTTCGGGCGGGTGCGGTTTTTCAAAATCAGACCCGTGCAGGACTCTGCTGCCAGGTGCAGCAATAATCATATAAATAATTTTCATAGGCTATAAATAATATAATAAATTATTTATTATTAGACGCGACTTGATTACGTAATTTTTGTGGGCGAGGAGCGGAAATTTCTGCGGTAGGGCGGTATAATCAAAATCTCTGCCAGTTTGCCAAATTTATAGCCTATTGTATACCGTTTATACCGCACAGTAGAGTACAAGGATCTGGAACGGATTAAGGACGTATACCGAGGTACCAAGGTATCTCATCTATTCGAAAAATGAATGTCTGGGTCAGAGCTCATAATTAAGGTTTAAGATCTACTAAAAGCTGATGAAAAAAACGTGATTTCAGCGCAAAATTAACCTTCTGTTAAACAGTTTTACTAAGTTTGGGACATTAAAAAAAGTTAACATTGACGAAGGTGGAGCGCCGCTCCAGCAAGGTGCGATTTGGTCATAAGAGGGTGGAGGTGTGCTCCGCCGGACTCTATAATCAAACATTCTTTCCGCTACTGGTGAAGACCAAATAATGTACACAGCAATCTCTAAAAAGATTTAATAAATAAAATTCGAGCTTCTTATGCCCTCTAGTGGTAAACTGCGGAGTAGCTAGAATATGAATTCCGTATAGCGCGTTTATAAGGATACCAGACACGTGTAGAGTGAAAGATCCTTTTTTTTTGGTTCTGAGCGCCCCTGTTCGATCGCGCAAAATTTAGCGAGGGAGACTCCTCCGGTCGAGCAACTGCCCCTCGAAAAAATTGCACGGCACTGTTTAGTGCAGTCAAGAATTTTTAAATAATTTCCTTGAGAATAGGGGTAAATGAGCCTAAAGTATTTTGTGTTATTTTTAAACATGACTGCACTCATTTGTTAATTATAACAATCATATTAATATGCTTTTTTGTATGGGATCCATTGTTTTCACCGCTTGTCTGACAGGAGAAAAACACACAAAAAATACTCTGAGATGAGCTACACTTAACGGGGAAAAAAAGAGTAAGGGGAGACTAATTTTCTAATCCCAATGCGTGTGTGGAATTCTAATGGACTCCCCGCGTAGTGTGGGCTTACTACAGCAGTCCGAACACACGTACGTGGTATCCGGTATAGGGTTATGAGTTACATGGGATCGGATCCATGCCTCCATGACCCTGTACTGGATACGCGAGTGATGACTAGATGGATAAATAGATAGAAATTAAGAGACTGACTCGGAATGGCGGGGCCGTGGTCATGTCCTCTCCTACTGATCTCAGTGACTCTGACATTTCACTCCCAGGGCTGCGGTGTAAATACTGGCTCCCTGTCAAGGCTCAGCTCTACTTTTCGGTTGTTATAATTCACAGACCGTGGGGTATCTCGGCAAACGCGGCACGCTTTTAGGCGAGAGATAACACACGCACGCCCAGGACAGGAACGCGTCCAAAGACTGCACAAATCCAACAGAAACATATTGTAGAAGATGTCAGCCACACTGTACGTGCAAATATTATATTTTATATATCAGAGGTAAAACGATCACGGAGTTCTTTAAAGTTCAACTAGGGGCAAATTAAATGCACCAGAAATAATGGACCCCTGTTGTCTCCTTCCCCGTGTCTGTCCTTTTTTTTTTTTTATCAGAAATGGCTGAATCATCCCAGCATGAGGTCAAACACGGAATTATTTTGGAGAATTACAAGTGATCCATCTCTCCTCAGCATTACACACCTCAGTAACTAGCTGTGCTCGGTTACCAATTAACACCTACTTTATAACGTGTCGGGACGTCCTTAATGTGCCTGCGCACGTTTCTGCGCTATTACCTTGACGGATGCCTCTCCCACAATTACACTTAATTGGCATGTCAATATGCAAAAGCTAAATGCATTAACCTTCTTTAAAACTAATGAGGGCCCCCACGCCCAGCTGGCGAGCGACGCGGGATTTGCATTTGTCACCGTTTTAGAAGAGCGAAATAAAAACGGATCAAATCAAAACCGTTTGGAGATCGTCAACCTGCAACTCCTCTATGAAATACCACGAATGCAATGATACAAAGTAAAATGTAAAAGTAAAATCAACTCCGATCCAGTGGAGATTCTAGCTTTTTAAAAGATCAGGGGTTAAAGTTACCTGGGGCTTGAAGGAAGATTGGCCTCGGTGCTAAAATAGTCGGTGCTAGGCTTAACATATTCGGCGCTACATAAGTAATCGGACCTAACGACGCTCATGCTCCGAACCGAGCCTCCCCTGAACACACACGTAGGTACTCCCACGGCATTGGTAGAGACGTGTCCTTACCGTCCATACACAAATGTATGCACGTGCATGCTCTCTTTTTGCGCAATAACTCTTATCTTTATATTTTAAAAGAAAGCATTTTAGCTAAATGGATAGGCTAGGTATACATTTCATGTGCTAATGAGAAAGTCATTTTAAGTGAAAGTACACACACATGTATGTATGTATGTATGTATGTATGTATGTAGCCTATGTATAGGTCAACCATTCCAAATTCCAAGTGATCTGGAGGGAATGGATGTGTATGATAAGAAAGACATTTTCCAAGTATTGCAGTATTGATAACAAGAAGCCCGCTTTTGGTAAACGCATACAAACAACACTGCTGAGATAGAGTCTTTGTTTCCAATCTCATTCAGATGTAAAAATGAGATGCTGTTCAATCCGACTCCTGGCAACGAGCGCGTTCTGGTGCGGTTCCAGCGGACATGTTGGAAATTCAGGAGGACACACTGGCTTGTCTCGGAGCCAGGTTCTCCCGCTGTAGGCCCACTCCAGCCTTCTTCACGTCAGCCGATTGCTGTCAGCAGAGGCTCTTGTACAACACCTGACCTTTGACATCGGTGAGACTGAGAAGCAGCATGGTGCCCTGAGCAGACAGCCCAGATCCCTGCGTGTGCCTGGGGCATGCATGTTCCTCATTCCAGCACCCTCATCTCTTCCCTCATCTTTTCTTCTCTTGGCCCGAGCATAGAAAAGCTAAAAACAAAGAGGCATAATTTCTCATGGTACATTTTATTTCTTATAAAAAATTTTAATATGTTGTGTTGCTTGCCAAATTTTGCAATTTTGTATTACAAACTCATTCCACTGACCGCACACAGAGTTGTGGTTCGAGATCCCTATTTCACATGTTGTTCTGCAAGGGTTCCTGATGCTCCAGGGAGGTGTGTGGTTGAGCCGATTTGGACACTTTGCCTGTGATTGGAAGGTTGCTGGTTCAAATTCCAGTGTTGGCAGGGTGATATCACCTTTGGGCTCTTGAGCAAGGTCCTTAGCCCCCAACTGCACCAGGGGCTGTCATGCTGCTTTTTCAAAAACGATTTGATGAAAAGACTTTTGATGAATGCACCTGCTAAATAAAATGTTTATTTTTCTTTCCTCTTTTGATAATTTCTCATGTGATGTTGCTGATGTCATTTTAAGGTGCCTTTCCAGCAGCAGCTGAAGCCCAGTAACACCTGACAGACATTGACAGGATGATGCGCCATCCTATCTCATGCAGGCGTTTGACACAGACACCCGGTTACCCAGCCTGTATTGCCCAGGGCACAGAGGAGTGCAGGGTCCTGCAGGTAATTGGGATTAAGAGCGGCACGCATCAGATTTAATTACTTTAAGTAGCTCCCCCGTAGGCTTGCTCCTACTCTTCACATCTTTCTGATTTGACAGGTGGCACGGGTAGGCACTCCTAGGATTTCTGTCAGCGCAGAAACGATTTAAAGACGAGCCCAAGCCACCGTCCGTATCCAGCCACTCTGATATCGTGTCCCTTGAAACTACTCTTTAGAGATTATTCTTCATTTTCACGCAGAAAAGCGGGTTTTTTTTAAGCGCTTTGCTGACTTCCGTGCAGCCTCGAGGACACTCGTGTTCCCGTTTGAACACGAACGCTGGGAGATCGCGCAGTTTAAGCGAGCGGAGATAAAAACAAAGCATGCGGGAGATGAAAAAGCTGGAGAAAAGCATGCAGATGACACGAGAGCTTTCATGAAGCACTATCTTAGGTAAATTCCGGTTCAGCCAGACTGCTTTTCGTTAAGATGTGGTCTTCAAACAATAATGAGTTTTGTGGTTTAACTGCTGAGTGCAGATACTTATATTTGTACGAAGTTGTATAATGAGACTCGTGTTGCGTAGACCCCAATTCATGTTGTCCCACTGTTGCTGGGTAGAGACAAGGAGCTTCAAAGATTATCAAAAATTTCCATCAAAGGCTAATGCAATTTGCCAGAAACAGATGAAAGTCTTATTTTTTAAATCACAGAAAGGCTCAAGTAAGTTTCTTTTTCAGAACTATTCCATATAGCACACACAAAAATGTAATATATAAAAATATAAAGCACATTGTTGTGGCAGGGGGTGGGGAATGGAATATGGGGTTAAAACGGAAGTGCTTTTTTGGTTAAGAGAAGAAAGTGGTTTTTTTTTTCGTTCAGACGATCTCGGCTCCAAATCAGACCCTCGAACCTTGTTAGCATCTGGGCTGATTTCCATATTAACAGGTCCTTCAGAACCTTCAAAGTGATGAATAATTGACAACAAATGAAATGTTTTGATTGTCGACGGCACAAAGCACGTTTAATGTTTCATGTGGTTCTTGCTGGCTAATTACTGTATGCAGATGACACGTTTGTCAGGCGGTCGTCCTCTGCTGGTGCCGTGTGCTTCTTCGGGTTGGAAAAACAGCCTATTCACGCCGTAATTAACTAGAATGTTCAATGACCTGCAAGGCAGTCAAATGGCTGCCAATTCAAGCATTGTTTGGCCACAAGGATACACGGTAATTAAAGTTCTCCACAAATTGCTCAAAATTAAACTGAAAGTTTTTAATTATTTATTTTAATGGATTGGGAATCCAGGACTGATTCTGGGCCAGTTTTTGTTCTGTGCTGTAGATTCAACAGATGCATTTTTCACCTGACCTATTGACTGCTGCATGTATGACTGAAGGTTTGTGTTCTTCGAGCAGGAGCCTGAAGTATCCAGATGAATCTTTAATGGGCCTGAAATTGCAAATAAAATCACCAAGGTCCCTGAAGTCTAATTTGAGTCGCATTGTTGTTCTGGATCTTTGGATGAGTGTACTTGCATTTTCCAGATGGCAGAAACAAAGCAGTTGCCTAAATTCACAAAGCCATTTACTGATTGCATGCAGATTGCAAGGTGTCACCTATTTCATACGGCAGACAATGTCAACGAGGATCTTAACGGTGAGTTTTGTTCAGAACTAGCGGTATCATACACAGCATACATAGTATAGTGACCCAGCATGCTTTGGATGCATAATCATGAACATGTTAAATGCGGGGTTGCGCGAGACTTTAAACTGACTGTTGTGATGCTCATTATGAGATCCTGTTCACGGTAACTGGTGATGTCTCTAAAACGTTTTTAAAACACATCCTCGTCCGTCACTGCTGGGGTTTTCAGGCAGCATAATTTAAATCCTGCGTGCTTCTCTGACCAACCTGACCAGCAGTCGCAGCATAAACATCACCCAACAAGCGGGATAATCCTAAAGTTACACACACACATTTCCATCAGGAGGTAGAAACAGAAAGTGCACGTTGTCAGACAGTGGACAGAGGATGTCAGATGGCGACTAATCAAAAAGGTTATTTACCTTGGCGGAGCAATTCACTAACAGGAAATGACAAGTTAGCACGGTTTTGATCGCGGTGGTCGGGAGGACGGTGCGCAGACGGATGCCGGCCGGCGCCCAGTACGAATGCGTATCCTGAAGTCATTGTCAGCCTGGATTGATTTACATCCGCCTGATTTATGCACGCACTCCTGTAATACAGCTGACCCAGGAGCGGACCACCTTGTCATTTCACGGCACGGATCAGAGGAGAGACGAGCTCGAAATAGCCGGGCCCTGACCTTGAACTTACCGGAGATGCGAGACATGACGGGGGCCTGTCCTTTACCAGCTTGACGTTCAATGAAAGACCACTAGAGGGCAGGGCAACACCACTGTGAAGGGAGAAAATCCAACATGAGCGTTAACTTAAACGCAAACAAACTGGGGTTATTCTTCACTGTCCCAGGGGGCAGAAATGGCCCAGTATCATCTGCATTTATGAGCATAAAAATGTTTTCCAGCGTTCATTATTATATATTCATTCTGTGAAAAATATTTCCAATACTAAACTTTTTTTCATATATTTAATTTTTTGTCATTTTTGGTTGCCTCAAAACCTGAATGAAAATGATGGCCAAAAAACAAAGATTTTTGAAAATAATCCCAAAGTGTCATGCACTAAATCCATGTGCTTGAGGGACCCATATATTAAAATAAATGAAACGGTGCCACATACCAGACACATGACCCTACAGAGAAAGTGTATAATCAGCAGCACCCTGGTGAACACATGGAAACAGAATGCAGTTCACAGGCACTGCAGCTGGTCGAGTGCGGTCTGAAATCACATGGAACAAGCAAAAGCTGGCAGTTTTATTTGTGATTGTGTTCTGCGTTGGGTCGTTTACCAGTGTCTTCGACAGTGCCCAGCAACGGCCTTGACGACAGCACCTGGTAATGGCCTCGGCGACGACCCTGGCAAAAACCTTGCCAGTGGCTTCAGCGACGGCATTGTCAGTGTGGTACTCTGCGAGTCGGGGACCCAGCTGTGAAACTGCTGATACTCGTTCACTGGGGAATCTGCCTCATTAGGGCCCTCTGGGGAGGCTGTGGAGACACCATAGCACACCATTCCGCTGACTATGTCACCAAAATGAAGGGGGAGCCAAGAAAGGCAAACGTTATGAGTAAACTGGGGGTTAGGCTTCCTCAGATCTGAGCCTGAGCGCCGGCTGGGCCCCTGCAGGCGGGTGCTGGAGAGTGGTGCCGAATGGTGACCCCCTGGGGGAGTAGCTTACCGTGTTCTTCACGAGTGCCGGCAAACACAATGATAACCAGAAAAAAAGCCTTTACTGTTTACTGATCAATGGCACAAAAAATTCAGCGCTGATTTATTAGGAATACAGACTAACTGCTTTTAACACTTGAGTGTAGCTCCTGGTGGTCGGGGTGCCGCGCGAAGGTCACCTGGACGGCGTCGCCTCTCTCTCCGTTTACGACACCGGCTAATACAACGGGACGTATCCAGTTGCTGAGTGCGACGTCGAGCTATTACATAATTACGCAGCATAGCTTTCTGCATACTCCTTATTGCATAATTACGGCCTATTGTAATGTGTACCAGATTTTCATTAGGACCGGTGTGCAAAGCGGCAGCTATGAAACATGACACTGTTCCGGAGGCTTCAGCTGCTGGCTTTATGGGATATTCAATTGTTAACTGACAGAATTATTAAATTATTAGTGCATATATATATATATATATATATATATATATATATATATATATATATATATATGTATGTATATATACACACACACACAGTTACATTTTTTGTATCCAGTTTGTATTTAGACTGTACTTCACAATCATGTCTTATTCAGCCATGCACTCTGAATTGGTGGTTTTCCAAATCACATAAATTAAATGTTAAATTAACATAAAAAACATTAATGAAAAAAAATTATGTAAAAAATCCAGAGTATACCATCTGGCTTCAGCTTTAGGCTGGCCATAATGTGTCATATATACAGGCTAAACTGGCCGGGTAACGGTATGAGGTTAAGTTATCACGCGGTGAATGAGTGAAGCCGACCCACAGTCTGAGCTCAGAAGGGAAGCTGTATGTGGGGGTCAGTTACCCCCAGCTTAGGGCACCTCTGTCAGGCTACAGACTCAGTAAATACACCCTGACAGGCTGGATCTCTCCTGCCCCCGACAGGTGGCCCGTTTGGTTCAGAGGCGCTGCCCGCTTGCCTTGTCCTGCCCGCCTCCCCCCACCCCACCACCAGTGCGGAGAGAGCGGCCAAGCCTGGCAGCAGATAAATGACCCTGCAATCCCTCCATCTTCACCATCGGCGGCTGCATGCCAGCAGGAGAAGGGGGGTGTCTAACTCTGACCCATTTTGGGGAAGTATCTTTTAACAGGAAGATTAAGGCTCTTTAATGGTAGGTGACACTAAAGTAACCCGCGGTGTTTTCCCGTCTTAATTCGCCACGTCTTCCGGTAAAAGAGCTTTCAGAAGAAATAGTGCGGCTCCTGCAGGGAACTCGCGATTGTCAGACTGCATTTCCACATCCTGGGAAGCGTTTCCTCAGGAGATCTCCGGAGCGTCTCTTTCGGTGGGTTAGGTAAAGCAGGGGCGGCTTCCAGAAGAATTCCATCCAAAGTTCCCCAGAAAATAATGATTTTTTTTTCCCGGATATTATCCTGTCACCTTGCTTTAAACATTTATGTAAACATCATAAAATAAGACCACAGATGCACTTAGTCTCGTCGGACATGATCGCGTCTCCGGGCTGGTCAGGTCTTGTCCCAGATTTGTGGCCGTGGGTTACGCGGCATCTACTGCGCTGTAAACATCAATCCGTGTAATGAAGCCCCGTTATGGCCAGGATATGTTATAATACGCACGGAGGAAGGTAATAAATCCGCACATGCAGCCTTTGCAATGTGTCAAAGCGCCAAGTTACTGGACAATGTTTTTCGAGCGGTTTTTATTTCCCTTTTCCAAAACAATTAATCCCTTTTAAGATTACATGACAGCAGTGGAAGGTAGCTAAAGGCAGCAGGGATGCAAGGCGGTTTAGAACTTGTTTAGGGTGAATTCAGCCACCCCGTTTTCTTGTCTCAACTCCGTTGAAACATTATTTGACAACACTCTAAGCACTTTGAAAACTTACTTGAGGAAACACAAATAACTTGGTAACTCAGTTACTACTCAATTACTTACTAGCATGAAATAAATGAACCGTTATGGTTGATTAATGAACGTGTACGTTATCTAAAACTTAGTTTCTGGTTAATTAATACATCAAGTAAATATTTGTGACGCCTCGAATAGTGTTAATTATTTTTCTAAATTCATTTAGTGATTTGTCCCATATTTTCGTACGTTTCGTAGCCACCCCAACTCGAGAAGTTTTATCGTCGGCGACCCCCATAGCAGCATGGCAAATTTTGTCGTGGGTGGTACTTTTTCTGAAAAATGTGGAGACCCCACTGAAAACTGAGCCCCTCCTTAAATGGATTAAATCGTAGAATCGGTTCTTTCTGAAAAGCATTCAATGGGGGTGTGTGAGTTTATAACCCGGCTGGTTAACAGCTGCTTTCTCGTAGGGCAGTGTCTTGTGTTTGGAAAATATTTTTATGTAATACTTTGAAATATAATCGTGCGATTGCATATATAATGTTTTATGTATAATATATTAAAGGCGGAAGTCTCTTTTTACTGTGATAAATATGCCGAGCTGATTCGCCCCCCCAGGCAGTACAGCAGCGTCGGACGGACGCGCATGCGGAGCGCCGTTTTTAAAGAGTAAATAGATACAAGTTTTAAAACACTGTTAAACTCATCAGACGGTATATTTTATATGAGAACAAATCGCAAAACCCCTAAATGGTGTGTCTGAGAGCTGAAAAATGGATCATGCCGATAGTTTAGGGTGCAGGACTACAAGACGGCCATAAATAATTTGCGGGGAAAATCGATTTAAAAGAAGATGAAGCTTCGTCTCTACAAATGGGTGAAATCTAATATATAACAGACAAAAATCCTTTTATATTTTCAACTTAAAAGCGGTAGGTTAAATTAAATGAAAACAGGAGGTCGATGTAGCGATGTTTACAAACATGGTACCTTGCAGGTTAACAACTTACATGACAGGCCTATTCTAAAATGACTAAGATTCATACATTTTTTTTTTAAATACAAAGTAACTCGAATGTAGCCTTAGGGTGATTTTGTCTCAGTTAAGAGTGGTGGACATTGCAGCAGTGGGTCCAATCAACTAGATGAACAGGACAGATTGTCCTTTGAGTGATGGTGTACAAAGGACAAGCCAAAGGAAATGTAAATCAGAAATGAGTGTGTTCAGAGGTGTTTGACTGGTTTAACTAATGGACCTCTAAAACTTACACTATATTACATTGCACTTTACATATGTAACAGGCGTTAACAGATGTTACATATTTAACAGTACCATACAAGTGAGGCAAATACCACATTACAAACATATATGCAACCTAGGAGTCAATTAGGCATAAGTGCAGCTATGCTGAGCTTACAATGAACACCCAGGTACAAGTGTGAGCAGTGCAGGAGCACGAGCTACACAACATCTAACAAAACAAGAACGTAATAAGACTATTCATGAACCAGAAGTGCAACATAAGGACATCCAAGGAATGTAAGGAGGCGTTAGGCTAGTAGTGGATTTCATGGAACAGATGGTTCTTGAAGGTGGAGAGGACCGGACTGTTGACCAGACTCCAGTATCCAACAGGTCTGATCAGTGTGAATTTTAGTAAAGATTTCAGGCATGTCCACATCTGGAAAGGACTGTTTTTAAATAAATTCTGTTAGAACCAGACTGAACAAAATGTAATGCTAGATTAGGAAGGGTGAATGTGGAAATACATAAACAGTTTGTGGAGTGAATTCCCCGTTTATGCACTGGGCATCTCCATCAGGAGCTCACCAGGGAGACTTTGCTCCCTAATCCTGATGGTTCCTGTGGGATGTGCGTGGAGATACTCTCTTGCCCTGACGGTTTAACCTGCATCTCAGCAAGGACAGGCTCCATGTTTTCTTTTTGCACATTTATTCAAAACAAAGTATCCTGCTGTTTAATAAGCAAGGCCAAGGGCCTCTCAGAGTGAGTTATTGTCTGGGTTTGTACTGTTATTTTAGTCGTTTTCTTTTTTCAACATGGCCCAGTTCCTCGCAGTCTAACGGGATGAGCTGGTTTTTACGAAGGCCGGTAGTTTACATTTCGATTAGCGATGCTGTAGTAGAGACAGCCAGCGATTTGTTAGTAAATGCTGGGGTCCTGACAGCTGTACTGGTTTCAACTTTTACCCAAAAAAGAAATCTGCAGGCACCTAAATAAAATGGTGTCCTGTTACATAATTTCAAAAATTAATTAGTCCTCAACTGGGACAGGAATTGAACAGGAATGTGATGCTTTGATATTTTTTTAAATCTTCAGACTGAGGTTTAAAATGTGAGTACGTTACGCAAATACACAGGACCTATTCTCATAATCTTAATTTTGAAACTAAGATAAACACGGTCTGTTTTTCATCACTTCTTTAGGCTTTGGAAACTCCCCTTAAAAAAAGTATGTTCCTGAGCACGCAATCATGTTCTATTTGGTTTGTAGTAATTAGTTTCCCCATTTAACAATAAAAAAAATATTTATGTAACTCATTTTTGTATAACATTACTGTGATGTTTTTCTTGACCAATGTAATATTTTTTGGAAGGAGTGTCGGATACCTCATTTTCATTTGCTGAATAAGGGACTGTGAAAAGCGGATGTCTGATCCAAGTCACAGTGACAGATGGAGGTGAGGTAGCAACCTTTCTGAGGAGAATGGGGGCTTGCGGGGGGGGGGGGGGGGCACTATGTTTCCGGGGCCTTCTCCCAGTAGAGTCATCAGCGTACGGTGAATCATCTTCACTCTGCTGCAGATGTGCGGAAAAGATAAGATATTACCATCGAATATCATGCAAACCTGGAGATGAAAATGCATTTACAAATCATAATCGGAGCAGTTTGACACCTCTGATTTTCTACACGTGGAAGTGTACTTAACCTTGTCTGTGTGGAACATCTAAACGTCTGATTGATAACAAAAACACTCATCCTCCGTAGACTTTAATGGGACAAATATGGCGACATTTATTTCTTTATTGTATACTTAAGCAGAAGGCAATACTTTTGAATTACTTTGAATCTGTGGGGAAATTAGCTACATTTTAATGCCACTGAATCTGATTCGTTATCTGAGGATCGCAGTCGCCGATGGCGATATTCTCCCATTCACATTAGTGGCTGTATAAAAAATTAAAATGGGACATGTCTCTGTTCAAGTATTTATTAATGTAATGTCACTGATGTGTCATAAGGAATATCTTCTTAATTTTGAGTGGGTTTAACGCTGCGAATTATGCACATTGCCGTCACCCCGAGCAGTTTGAATTTAGAAATGATTTAAAAAAAGAAAAAACTTCTTCTTTTACTGCAAACTTGCTGCTGGACTAAATGTTACAGGCTTTGGGTTTGAGAAACTGATTTCTGTTTTTTTTTTGCTTTTTTCCTCCCTCCTTCAACATTTTCCAGAAAATGCCATCAATTAGCTAGTTATTTTCATTTGTTGGGGGGTTAAGATACTGTAATCTGTCCCCAAATACCCTAAGCTTTGACGGGGGTGGGTGTGCTGGCCTTCTATCTGTCTAAAGTATGTTCACTTTTGTTCGCCGTAATCCCACTGCCCAAAAAAGGAGGCGGGGTCTGTCAGACCTAATGACATGAGCACCGAATTCGATCTGGCTTAATTTGGGATTAAAGCCAGCGGCTGTTTTGTACAGCTCGCTCCTGTGTGGAAGGCCATAAACGGGGCTAGAAACTAATCATTTTCATAGGGCTCACTGAAAGATCTGTATCGAACATGGACATGAATATTATGGGCTGTTACAGCAAGTGGAGATCTGCTGGAGAACTTGTAGGCCCCTAAAATTACCCAGTTTACCTGCAGGCTTCCTGCCAATACCTGAGGATCCCACCATCGCCCAAGAAGTGGTTTAATTTTTGATATCTTTATTTTCACAATGAATAATAATAAATTTTATTTCTAATGCACTTTTCATTAAAACAAATCTCAAAGTGCTACAGAGTAAGACAGAGTAATAACTGCACCACCCACCCTCCTTCAGCTTCTTCTTTGTTGTAATATGAATTCAAACTGGCTCTCTGTGTCGATCGTTTATCAGTTGCTGTTTTCACAGAAAGGTCTGCTGGTAGCTGTAATAAAAAATTGTGTAAAATCGTGTTTCCTGGACAGAAGGTGAGGACCGGTGCGGACATGCCGCGTTTTCACAGTCGGATGGATGGACAGAGAGCTGCTCCTGGAAACGTCACCCCCGGTGGCCCTGTGATGGTTTGTGACCCGTTTCTTTGGGGGGGGGGGGGTGACATATGCTCACCACTCGTTCGGTTATGCGGTGCAACTCACCGTTTGGCCGCGACTCAGGGCGGTCAGCGTACGCGTCAGAGATGGGCAGGCCCTCGGTCGGTCAGGTGCTCTGTACAATATGTGGCATGGGTCGATTTGTTACATGCGTACTGTAATGGGTGGGGGCCTGGGTGGGGGGAGGGGGGTGCATGCGGGCAGGCTGAAAGAGCTGCTCAGGAGGGCCCAGTGTGATGAATGCAGACAGCGGGTAGAGGCCAGGCTGACGCTGCTCCTCCTGACCCTGGGGGACATGACTGGTGGGGGGATGGAATGTGTTGTGACAGCCCTGGGTATTGCTCATACTGCGCCTGCCTGCTGGGGGAGGTGTATGGCTCACCTTGCAGTAACAGGGGGGGGGGGGGTGAATGCTTGCTTCTGCAGGCTACGGAGGACTGGCACGGTCCAGCTAGTGTTGACCAGCTAGTTGCAAGGGCGTCTGACATTATGACCCCCCACCCCCCAGTGTGGGAGCTTTTGGGGGTAGGCTGGAAGGTGTGTGGGGGGTGCACTGTAGAAATGAGGCAGCCTGGAGTGTCCTGTGGAATCCTTTCCTGCTTCCTGCTACAAAAATGTATCACCTGTCACTGTGTGTGTGTGCGCGCGTGTTTTTGCACTGTTTGCATGGTGGTTTTACGGTTAGTTTGACAGAGGAGGAGTGAAGTGAACGAGCAGGCGGGGTGGGGGGGGGGGGGGGGGGGGTCATCCAGTGCACTGGAGTTTAACTAATTTCTCACTGGGAACAAACAGTCAGGAAGTGGGAAATAAATCACTGATGTATGTGTATTTGTGCGTCTGAGCTGTTGTGTGTTTGGTTCCGCGTCCCACAATGGGGGCTATTTACAAACACACAAATGAAATGTATACATGACAACAATGCCAGATTTGACTTGGCGCGGAAATTATAAAAAGCTGACAGATAAATATGTATCCAAAAAAGGTTTTCTGCTGAGCCCGTTCTAGTAAACGGCAGGGGGGATATCAATGAATAATGTGCACAGCACGCTTACGGTCAACAGGCACGCAGTGACGGACGGATCCGTTACCATTCGACGGAGATTTCCGGAAAGCGAGGGAGGCCGGGCTGGTGTCGGCGACGCCCGAGTTCCCGGCACATGCTCGTCACCCTACTAGAGTAAACGGATCCGCTGCGTGTGCAGACAGCTCTGTCTTCGGCTGTAAAATGAGAGAATGTCAATGTCAGCGACACCGCAAGAATCAATGTGTGACATTTACACTTCGGGTCCCCCTGAGTCCTTAAGCAAGCATTTGCTTTTATATTCTGTCTGCGTCTGTAAAATTCTGCTGTGGCCCTTACTTTCTGTATTACATTCCCATAAATATATAAACACACATAATCTGTATAAAATACTGCACTTATATGGTGTGTAGTTTAATTTTAGTTCCTGTCGTTATTCTCCTGAAAGGAAATGTGTTATTTAAGGGCTGGTGTAGCCCCCGGATTGTTCTAAACCCATTTCATTCACCTCTAGAGGGTGACCCACGTTTCCTTAGGAAATTCAGCTGCTTGTGTCTCAGAGACTCTTTCCCTGTTTTTTTCAAAGGAATTTTCCCATCAGGAATCCCAATCAGGATGGGTCTTACTGTTAAAATCACCCTGCAGATTGTCTGATGTAGGTCTTTCTCCCCCTGAGGCTCGCGATATGGTGTGAAGCGTTTGACCTATGCATGGTGACATTTATGTGAAGAGCCCAGCCCTCCACCTTCCTGCCGCCTATCCCATCCTCCGCGCCAAGGAAAGGTCCAGAACACAGTCTTGACAGAATCCCTGGCATCCATTTAAAACAGTCAACTGAAATATCAACTTGTTTAATAAAACCAATATTTACATTTTCTGATGCTTTTACCATCAGAGACTTAATATTTTACCCAGGTATACATCGTTACTCTCTGTGTGGCTCCTTAAACAGATATGCTGGGTATAGTGGTTAGGTAAAGTGTGCCAGGTGCTTAGGAGAACCTCCGCAGTAGATCTACGCCTGAGTGGGTTTATCTGCCACCAAGGGCACCATCATAGGTCACATGTGCTTGTGTGAACCTTCTCCATACGCGATACGTTGGGTCGGGTGCAGAGCTGTTTCTTTCACATCTCATGGCATCTGATCTGCCAGTGCTAATTGTTTATTTGGGATCAGACATGCACGCAAAGTGAGCTAGGAAGGAAACCACAGAAAAATCAGACGTTTGATATGTTCTTTGTAATCTATAGACAGCTTTTATCCATCTTTTTATGTCTGAAAGGGAACTCTGTAACCTCAGCGCAGTCTGTCAGACTGTATTGAGTGATCTGGCAGATTGCAGAGTGAAAGTGACGGGTATTTGGGTTGTACTCTGATACCGAAGCACCTCATTGTGTTTTCTAGAGCAGTTAAGTCTAATCGATCTGGGCGTGGCATGCTTCAGAGGGTTGATACTGATATGGTTCTGCTTGTTTAGAGCTTGGCTAAGATGCTGTTGAGTGTGGTGGAAAAAGTCTGTATGGTATGCCATTGTTATGCTGATTGTGTGATACAATAGATGTTCAGGGGTAATACTTAGTCTAACTAAGTGAAGTATCCCATTGACCTCATATTTAACTAATCTGTATTCCTCAGATTTTAGATATTTATCAGTCAGCCTGTCCATCCCTGTAGCAGGAGGAGGTTAGGGGCCTTTCCGAAGGCCCCTTGATGAAATCAATCAAGCTTTGCGATTTGAAACATTAACTCTCATAATCAGAAACACAGCATCCTAACCCACTGAGCCACACATCTTTTTTTTCCCTCCTTCAACATTCTCAAGAAAATGCCATCAATTAGCTAGTTATTTTCATTAATACATTAAGTAATTCAATTGCAGTATATAAATAAAACCAAATGCATTTGTACGCTCTGTGGTTCCATTGTAAGGTGTTTCCATATTGCCTTCGGTGCTGTTTGGATGTCAACCGCAGCGCTTAATTTGATTGTTGCTTTTGGTGGCCAGCGTCGTTGCTCACGTGGACCATCCATTGTTGTTAATCTTTAACGTGAACTCACAGGCGTCCCACGGCGTGTGCCAAACACTCTCTAAACTCTGGGCCTCTTTTCTACGTTTACACAGAGAAAATCACCTAAATATTTTGATTAGGTGCTTCTTATTATGGGGTTGTATCAGCTGAGTCAAATGTAAGGCATCTTTTGCGTACGTAATCTCGATTGTTACCTTTGTGACACGGCAGACAGTGTTTACTTCTGGGCCAATATAAATTGTATTTACGCGAGTACTGTTTGGGACACTGCGAAGCTCGGCTGTGAGATGAGACAGCTGAGTTTTCGTGCGCCGTATGAATGCACGGTTTATATGACCGACCTGTTTATATTGCAAAAGTATATTTTACAACCCTGTACCCCCCCCCCCCACACACACACGTTTATTTAAGCATAAAATATTTCTGACTGCCTTGTAGCAACGTTGGTGTTTCCAAGCATTTGTGTAAATCACCAAATGGGCTTGTCGTGTATTTATCGAGCATTGTACTTGGTCTGCTTTGCGGCCCGCTCTGACGCTCGCTTTGTGGGATGAGGCTGCCTTCTCCTTTCAGCCTGAGCTGTTGGTATCGATCAGCGGCTTGGTAATACGTTGCAAAGCCGCTGGGGAAACCCTGCACATGTGATCACACGCCACAAAGGTTCTTGTGTGACACAGGCTTAAAGGAAAGCCTTTGGAAAAAGAACGTATTTTATTAGTGTTACTCTGTCGTCGTCCTGTCCGCTTGTGGCACCTCAGAGTTGTATGTGGTTTGTGTAGATGTCCTCAGATCCATCCATCCATCCATCCTTTCTGTTTAATGTGGTTGAGGCTCACTATTAACTGCAGTTTGTTTTCATTCATTTGTTTTCTAAAACTGAGCTGCCATTTGTGTAAATATCAGACAAATGAACAGGATTAGTGTGCGCAAGGTCAATTTCTGTATTACAGATTCAACATAAATTTGACAATAATGGAAACTCGTTTTTATTTAGCTAAAAGGTTTTGTTTTTGCGAACACAAAGATGCGAAGCTTCTTTGTATTTTCCTGTTTATTCACTAAAATGGAAAATTTATCACACTACAGTTTACTGTCTACTCTCCCTGTTTACATTACGCTCTCGTAAATAGTTTATTTTCTCCTGGTATAATTCGGTTATGAGCATTTATTTTCCCCGTCCGCTCCTTGTGACCCCGGGTGTGAGCCAGGGCAGGTCGGCGTCCCCACGGTTCGTGATGGATGGTCTGAGAATTCCAACATGGAAGAATGTGTCTCTGGTAGCATGATATTTCACCTCACGCTTAAAGGTTATTTCATCATTGTATTTTATTGTTTTTTTTCCATGTTGTTACCGGTGGGCTTGTGCTCCTGTGTGTGTGTATGTCTGTGTGTGTGTGTGTGTGTGCGATTTATCAGGCTGAGTGTGTTTTTAATTCTGGAATCCCTCCAAACCTTCAGCAAACCCCACATTTCTGCGCAGTATATGAAGTACTGCAGATGGCGCCGGTCCAGCCTGAGGCTGCCTCTCTTCCTCTTCATTTGTAGCAATGCCCAGGTTCAGCGTGAGGAGCTGAGTAGCGGTGAAAAGCCATCCGGGAGCCTGAGCCGTACGTGGGGCCTCTGACCTTTGGGAGCTCCTTCTAGCCACAGTTACTAACAGGGGATCATAGTTTTAACCCCCCACCTCCCCAGCCCAAGTCTAGCTGGATCAGGTCGTATATGTTTGCGGACTCCACGGTTCTTCATTACGGTGTGTGTGGACTGCGATGTTTGCACAGTGGTGCCGTCCCATAGTGACACGCTCAGAATTGTTCTAGGTGGCTCTCCTTCACTTATTCCCTGAATTACTCCACTAGCACATCCAGAAGTACACGTAGGTATACCTGCACACTGCTGTGGATAAATGTAATCGATTGAATCCTGACCCACCCAGACTCACAAAAGCCCATTTCACGCCTCCGGGAGGCACCATGGCCTTAGCGTTGACCGAGTAGCAGTGGTTGAGGCTGACCTGGCCAAGGTGAGCCATCTATCCACCGTTCGAGGTGGGGGATTGTCAGGGTTGGATTGGGAGCTGCAGGGTCACAATAGGGCACTAATGACCCAGAAGCACGACGCAACCCACTTTAGCCTGTGACGAGATGTCCTCAGTCAGACAGTCGGGGGACAGCCGTGTTACTCTGCGTCAGTTTCAGGGTTAGCTAGTCCTCTGAATAGCTGAAGCTGTGGAGGCTGAAGCTTCCTGAGAAGCAGATCTGCTCTGAAAGGGGAGGCGAGGGACTGGAGCGGCGTTAACGCGTGACATTGTTCGAGGCGATGCCGCTATCCTGTCCTGGCCCCAGTCAGTCCAGCTCACTGACACAGCACATTCTGGGTTCTGTGGTCTTTTCGTTCATCCTGTTTTAGTCTGATACATGTGACGCGGGTTCCCTGTCCGTGGCGCTGGAGAGACGTGATGCATGATGAAGGGCCGTCAAACTGCGTAGCGTGGCTCCTGCTATCAGGCTGCCATTTGTCTCTCCGAGGAATATCCTCATGGGCGAGAAAAGTCACTGTTTTCCATTTGTCGAAGGAGACTCGAAAATTGCCTTAAAGCCGCTGAAGACGCATAATCAGATCAGGGTCCAAACCGCTTATTCCTTCGGTGAGACGCCTGTGGGATGATGTCACTTTGGCCCTTTTACGTGCCCTTGGGCCTGGGGGGTGGGGGGTGCGTGTGTCTTGGCACGGATCACTGGCCATGTTGCGTACTCATGTATAAAGTATAACTATTGACCAGCCGAGGGCACTGTGGCAGCTGGGCCGACAGTGTCCCCCGTCCTGCTGCCAACAGCAATGTTCAGTTTAGCAGCAATGTTCAGCTTGTCCCTAGCAGAGCCAATTGAATAAGTCTGGGCTCTGATGGGACTGAACCAAAGGCCAAGGTAGGTCCTAGAAGCTTTCTGTGGATGAAGAGCATATCAAAGGCACGTTCGCCATGGTTCTCCTGATAGCTGAAGTAATAGAGTGCGGTTCTGTATTACTGTGAGTTTTTAGTGGAATGAGCTGCTCAACCACATCCGATCATCAGGCTCCATCTCCACCTTCAAATGCCTCAAGGCCTGTCTGTTCCAGGAACAGCCCTGCTAGGCCGACACCACTACATGCTCCCTGAATGATCTTAGGATTACAGGGGATTTATTTGAATAGTTGTCTTATTAGGTTCTTGCTTTGTTTGGAAGTTATTGTATAGTTCCTGCTCTAATACTGT
Organism: Paramormyrops kingsleyae; assembly: GCF_048594095.1. Lineage (NCBI taxonomy): Eukaryota > Metazoa > Chordata > Actinopteri > Osteoglossiformes > Mormyridae > Paramormyrops > Paramormyrops kingsleyae. The sequence goes on from NC_132797.1 coordinate 63,060,159, forward strand.
TTACATTTGCACAAAAATGTGTGCCAAATAAAATGAAAAATGTTTCTAGCCACACCAGGTGATCGTCTTGGTACCTCTGTAAGTGTAATTTGTCGGTTTAATACTCGGGAGCAGAGACAAGGGCATTGAAGAGGCTAGGATACCTTTTTCTGTGACTTGTGATCATACTGAGTTTGAAAAACTGAGTAATCTTTCGGGGAAAGTGCTTGACGCTCCGGTCAGTACGTTGACAATGCCGGCTTTTCTAAAGGATAAATAATAACAAGCGAAGCGCCCCGATCTCATAACATGCTTAAGACTTCGGAGCTGAGTGATAATTTACCGTACAGTATTTTGACTGAAATCTTAATGCAATGAGGATTAAAGGGATTACAACATAATCTTGCGTAATCCAACACGCCACGGACAGGGGCAGGCTTGTAACGGTGCCGCAAACCGTCCGCGCTCCTGATGGCACCGTCAGTCAGTGCGAGGATTAAAATTAGCAGAAGTTTCTAAAGCCGTGTTGCGGCAGAAACCGAGGAGGCAATTTGGGGTTTCGGAGGCGCACCTCAGAAAGCGCTGGACAGCTACCCAGAGGACAAAGGACCCATCCGATGAAGGAGAGATCAAACTAAGAAGATTTCATATCCCTAATTTTTTGTTTTTTAATATTTCTGCGTCTCACGGGGTCATTAGAAACTAATGCATCTAGTTTCATGCCGTTTGATTTGGATTTATATATATATATATTTAAGTTTTGATAGTTCTCATTACCACTTTCCTGTTTCATCAGTGTGTCTGTAACTTTCCTCATGAATATATTTTGTGTTGGAGAGTGCAGATTTCTTGGTTATTTTATGGATTATAAAATCCTTTTGAACTGCACAAACTGTATGGGGTCTCTGTTATACAGATGAAGTTTTTGACACTTTTGTGTCAAAAAAGACCCCATGGAAGCTCCTGCTATCTCAATAAAAATATGATAAAATAAGAACACATGTCTGGAAGAAAAAAAGAAAACTGCAGTATTCAGTGTTTCAGTACAGCTCAGTATCAGTACACATTTTGGGGAAGTGCATCCCATTTTTTTTTTTTAATTGAGACAGTTACATTTAGTCTAAAATCATAATAAGAAGGTGCAAAAATTAGTTTATGTTAACATGTAGATGATATAGATATATAAAAACATGCTAAAATTGGTGTTCAAGATTAAACATTACACAATTAAGTATTTAGTATTTTGCATTTTATAAATTTGCAATCTCAGTTACAAATGCTGCTTTCTTTGCTCTCTGTTGACCTTGCTTAAAAATGTCTGTAAATGTAGACATTTCTAAATATTCCCAAAATAATCCTTAAATTATAATTTTCAAACTTGTTTTTAAAAGCATTTAGCAGTAATAATCGCACAGGAAAATTATATTTCAAGCCACAATTGACACGGTCTCGCTCAGCTGTAATTCTAGCTGATGTGATGGATGTCATATCAGTTGTAATTATTAAAATGAGGTCCTTGTTTTAGGGAGGACAGGCCAGTGGTGTTGTCTCCACTCGCAGAGATTGACTGAGCGCTCTTGGCTTGGGGCGCCGTGGACGCCAGCGCTGTTTTCAGGGTGGGGGAGGGTGAAGGTCGTGGTCGGGAGACCGGCGATCGCGATGCAGCGCGCTACAGAAACGAACGTCCGGCCGGCCAGGCGCAAGGCGTGCGCACGACTCGAGTTGCCCGGTTTAGGTTAGCCGTGCGATGCTACACATTTCTAGAGTCATTGATTCATTGGAAGGGGAAACCTTTCACTTTACTGGACAATTTCATTCATAATTCATGAACTGTTACTCGTATGTATCATTATTGTTATTTGTTTTATAAACCATTAAGGTGACACCATAAATAGAGAGCACCTAGTAATAAACAATAACGGGATAATGCAGAAATATGCTAGCTAACGGTTGATTTACGCATCTATTGTCTGAGCTTTTGCACGAAACCTTCCACTTCTGGCTAAGAGCAGCTGTGTGCGTGAACCGAGCTGTCGCAGTGCCCCCTTGTGTTGCCTTTATAAACAGCAGTTGCTGAAGTAGTTGAGTGTAATCGGAACTGTGGCGTTTGTACAGCACTTTTACTTGCACCGTTCACCTGTTTATTTTAGCGAATGAGTTGGAAAAAGGGGTCGAATTCATCATGGATGATGTAGGCGGCCAACACAATAGCGTACATATTTAGCCTTTTTTTTAAGTTTTTTTTTTCCTCTTGGGATCATCGCCTCCGCAGCGCTGATGCTAACGTTTCAGAAACGTGCACCTTGTGAATGAGATAAACGCAGGAAAGCTCTGTCAAACAATTACACTAAAAGTGTATCCCCAAGGAAGGAAAGAGGCAATCTGTGCACTGGAAGCGGGGGGCGAGGTCTGGAGGGGACAAATTCGTTTTAGGATATCAGGGCTACTCCGATGGGCTGGAGTTGCACTGCATATTGTGTGAATGTTTTCTATAGCGGCAATAAGAATGAAAACTTCTTTCCCCTAGCGGCCTTAAATCGTGGGAACTGAGGGTGCTTGTTGAGATAAAGGCGCCCAGAACGACGTGTGAATCCCGCCAGAGCCGACAGGGGGCGCAGTGGCAGCGATCTGCCCTCGGCGAGTAAACGTGTAATTTAATCGGGCTTTTCCGCTGACCTAAATCTCCGAGCGTGTGGTTTCCTGCCATTTTCGGGACGTTTGTAGTCCTGACGGCTTCTCACTCACTATTTCTATTGTAATAAGCCTGACGGCCTCCGAATTATCCAAAATCAGGGGGAGGATACTGAACGTCCTAATGGTGAGATTGAGATGAGGTTAAAGACTCCTCACGTCAATGAGGGATTCGCTCATCATTTAACTTACGTAATTAGCCCGAGACACAATTACAGCTACTATCACTATTACTTGCACATTTGCCATTGTCAGATTACAAGCAGAAATATGTGATGTAGTTTATCACAGAGGGGCCAAACTCATAACGAGATTAATGGCAGTATGTGAGGAGTTCTGAGTACCTTGTGATACTGGCGCTGACTGAGCAGGCGGTGCGCCCAGGCTGGTGAAGGTGTGCTGAACTCATACACATTTTTCCTACTGCCTCCTTTTTCCAGTTCTCTCTCCGTTGTTGCTCAATAACCACCAGATGATCTTGTCATCTTCAAAGGGCCATTTTGAAGGGTCACGCCCCAGGAAACCTCTTCCCCCTTTCTGTTGCCCCCCCCCCCTTCTTCCTTCAGTGTTATTTCAGGCCTGCAGACCTTCGCTGTTTGTCAGGGAGCATGACCCCCGCCCCCTACCCAGTGATTTCTCTCAGGAAACCTTGGGAACTGAGATAGGAGATGCCTGCTCAGAGTCAACTGTAAAACTACATTATGTTGGGAGATATAATAGAGCGTACATACAGTCTGACCCCAGGCATTTTTTTAGAACCGTTGGGAGAAGGAATGTCAAGCAGTTAGCTTGTATAAGACTAAAAAGGTTTGTCTCTCAGAAACACATCAAATCAAGCATCTACGCTGAGCTTTAATTTGTTTAATCTGCTGTTTTCCTGTGACTATTGGGGACAAAATAAATATATCATTGTTTATTTTGATAATCTCACAGTGTATAGGGGTGGGTTTAATGGGCGATTCCCTCTGCTGGACATAAACATGCCATTCTCTCTCGTTCTCGTTTATTCTTTGCGCCGTGAACCATGGGCTGCGTTTGGCCTTGGCTGCCCACCGTAATTATTTATTTGTTAACCATCTACAGAGAGGCCGCCATTCTCTTTTGATAGCTAAGACCCTCACCAGCGCCCCCTGTGGCTCCGACCAGGAGCACGCCGTGGCCGACAGCAGGGTTTTACCAAAAGATTAGCACTGAGAGGAGAGGATGCCTGGCTCCAGAGCTTTCCGAGAAGTGGACAGTGCGTGTTTGTGAGAGAGTTCGTGTTTGTTTTCTCCCTGACAGCCATTTGGCTTGGGGGGGGGGGTGGGGGGACAGGGAAGTATGGAGTAGTTCAGACTCCCATGATGGAATAAACCGTGTTCCCTGAGCATGTGAGTCCTTTTCCCTTATGTGAGAGTGAGTCCTTGCTGGTGAGTTCTTATGGGAGTGAGGATACTGCACACCACAATCACAACTGTGGCTCCAGCCATCAGTATCACATGGGGCAACACACATCACAGCAGGACAATGTTTCTACACAAAAACGTGGTGGTTTCTCTATTTTTTTTGCCTGGTATGGTAAAAAAAAAAAAGTTGGTTGTCTTCTTTTTTTATTATGTGTTATCTCCTAAATGTGTTTCTGTACAAAGGAGCCTTTGCATCTCGTATCCGTGGGCGTGTTATTAATACGGCTTACTCTACGTTTTAGTTATATCTTTCAGGTGCTGAATTATTTAAATGAACACATCAGCTGTTGTGGTGGGATGCCTCTGTCCATCTGTCCACACCATGTTTTTTCTACACCATGGTGTGTTTTGTGTCACTTGTGAGAGTCGGGATGCTAAACAGGAAGCGGGATCTCTACCATCATCCCTTCAAATCCTGTGGGTTTGTGTCAGATGGACATGCCTGTTCCATCTGGGGAAATCCCACCTCATCCTGATACTTGCAGATGCTCCTGTGACTTGCGACATATAACAGTGACAACCCATTCTACCCCACTGTCACCCAATACAGCTGTATGTTTAGAGAGTAAAAAAGAAACTTGGACAGGAACATGACATGATACCAGACAAGAAACAATAACGGGGCAAAATGTCAAAGACATTCTGTAGTAATAGCTTAGGGATAGATTGTACCCACAGTGCAGTGAAGGAGTGCATAAGTCTAACTCTAAAGGATGTTAGTTCAGTTTTCATCTTCTTTGCATTAATAGAAACTTATATAATTTAACTACACATCTTGTTGTTGTTTTTTTTTTTTGAATATATGTACGGATATGGGAGCGACACATTCAGCTGACCGGCATGGAGTGTAAATGTCCGCCCCGCGGGCCTCTCCCTTCTCCCCCGACGTATAAAATGAGCAGGCAGGGCCGTAAATATCACTCTTCTTAACCAAGAGCAGTCTTACGCTGACAGTTACTGCGTATGCGGTGTCAACAGCAATAACCTCGGCATGAGATTTACAGCACAGAAACAGCGCGGACAGCTAAACGCCTCCCACTGAGGGGGCCGGGGTCCCCCCCCACCTCGCACAGCTCCCATCGCACCCCCAACTCAGGTGCGCTGTATTATTAGCCTGCTATGCTGTTCTGTGAGTCTCTGGGGAAGTGTATGGTGGTGTTGTTCTGTTTTATAAGCAAGGTGTCTATTTTGTGAATTTCATTGGGGTGGTCACTGAAATGCCCCCACAAAGTTGCACATGCTTCGAATCTGGGGGGATTCCGAGTGCATGGTCATGCGTCCATCTGTGGACTCCACAAATCTGCCCTCCCCCGTAAATTAGAAGCCTCAGACGCTGCAGAAACACCCTCTACATGTGAGGCTTCAGGCCTCGGCCTGGCCAGTTGGATGTTAGATTAATCCCTCTTGTTAGAGACCTTAAAGGAGGTGGGGGGGGGGGGGGGGTCCGGTCCAGCCTCATGGGATAAAGAATATTACAATGTCTCATTAAAGATTGAATGGTAGGTGGGTACAGAGGTAGCTGGCTTTGATGGATTAATAATTGCATTTTGTTAATCCAGTCCAATGAATGATATTAATGTCTGGAAGTACAGGAGGAATGCAGAAAGGATTAACACAAAGCATCATGTCCGTAATAAACGGCGACGCATATAACACACTTATTGGTGTGTTTCTGTGATGAAGTATGGGGTCACCTTTGGAGCGGTTCGGCTGAAAAGTTTGCGTAAATGCCAGCGAGCTTCAGAAATCAATAGGCAGCCGGACTACCAGGAAACCCGCTATGCGCTGTGCGTACAATCAGCCTGTTTCCATGTGTGCTGTATGTGACAGGGCGGTTCAGAAGGTCAGCCGAGGTAACCTCCCCCCCCACCCCCCAACTCCTCGCTCTGGTGGTTTCTCAGAGTGCCTTGCTGACACTGTGGAAGATGAAGGTGTGTGGTGGTGGTGGTGGTGGGGGGGGATGTGGCAGCTTGACCCTCAGTCTGCATGAAAATCTCAGCCACTTACGTGTGAAACCCCCGTACATCAGAGGCGTTCGGTCTGCACTGCGGTTGCACTATCGGCCGCGGCATCTTATCTGACGTCTTGCTCGCTTGTAAACGCCGGTAATAGGTCCCGATTACACCGGGAAAAGATAACCAATGGTACTGCTGAAAAAAAGCCCTGGAACCTTGTCAAGAGGGGGTCACGTCTGAAGACAAACAAACCAGAAATTACTCCCTCAGAGGCGCAGGGCTCTCACCCCCACGCACTACCTAGCTCTTTGAAAGGTATTTATCTGATTTGTCTGCTGGGTTCAGCGCCTAGCGTTTTAAATAGGCCTTCACCTCCATGGGTCTTTAATTGTGGACCTTTTTGCAAGGATCACTGGGCAAAATGCAGGTGCACGATGCGGGGAAAGCAAGATAATTGAACGAGCGAATTAGCAGCGGATGCAGGCAGGGAGAGGCTGCAGGGATTTGCGGTTGTCTGACACTGGATATTGACTGTTGAGTGGCCCCCCGCTCCCCCCAAGCCTTTTGCCCTGTCTGCTGCTGGTATAGAGCAGGAATTTCACGGTGCCAGGTGCTGTGGGTGAGCAGCGCCAGATCCGCGTGTGTTTTGGCACTCAATGTGCTAGCTCCGTGTTCTACGCACCGGAGGAATTTGGGCAGTGGCTCGTCTCTGCTTCCCATTCAGAAAACGATGTGGCCTTCCTGTCTGCAGCCTCTATGCCCCAGCAGAGGATTGGCCAAGACAGCAGGTCAAAAGGCCCAATTTAAACCCTCATAGTTTCCTATTTAGCTTGAATTTGCACTTTGGAGTTTTCGACACCCTCTGGAGCCCAGACCTTAGTTTGTGGAAAGAAATCTAAAACCGGAACCGGCTGAAATCAGCTTCCTGCTGCAAGAAAAGCTGTCACTTATTACGCCATTGTGTGCATCTTCTCCATCCTGTGTCTGGTTCAGGTTAGAGAGGCATCACTGAGGAAGAGAGCCAATAGGACGTCAGGGACGTCGGGGGCGAGTGTGACCTTCAGAGGTAACCTTGGCTTCAGCATCAGTTTAATACACCCGTCAATCAACACGTCATCAGTAGGACCTTCACAATGGAGCTTTGAAATATTTTGGAAAGCATTCTTTTAGAAATAGTTGTTGTCTTTCTCATGGTGGCGTGAGAAGGCGGCTGCAGAGCACTGTCACCATAAAAGCAGAGGGTGTCCTGCACACAGATGTTGGTAACACCAGTCCCTCAGAGCCAATGTCACGTTTGCAGAGGGGGTGACATTGAGGAGAAGAAGGCTGGTAGGCTGAAGAGAGGAAAGTGTGGAATGAGTTTTTGCATATCCCATCATGCTCTACTTTCTAAGACACATCTATAGTGGTGAGTGTGATGCTTGGGGACTGAGCACAGGGTCAGCCATCCATCCAGCCTCCCTGGAGCATTTTTGGGGGGGCGGGAGTTAAGGGCCTTGCATTAGAGCCCAATGGAGATGTAGCTGCAAAGCATATGATTCGAACTGGCAACCTTCTAATCACAGCGACAGAAACCTAACCTAAGGTCTGTCAAAGGATTTAGTCTGGACTCAGAAGCAGTGAATGACAAGGATCGTGTCTAATCAGAGAGCTGAGGATCATCTTCAGGAATAGGCTAAGAAGATGATCTATTGTTCTACCTGCTTCAGAAGCACGTTTCCTCATGCACTGTCCCATACACCTTCTTGTTTGTTTGTTTATTTATTTTTGATTAATTTGTTTGGTGTCCTGGGATTTATTTATACTGGTAATGCTTAATCTTATCTTGTTTTCACCTAAAACTACCCAGCTGAATGCTGGTCATCATTCCTTTATTTTGAGTTTGATCGGAAGCAGTTTGACAGGATGTGTAATTTATTTGTTGGTTTTTTTTTTTTCTCTTTTCCGCCGCCTCTCTCTTGAACTCCGAGACATTGGCACCGCTTATGTAATAACAGATGGAAGACGAAATTAACACGTCTCGCCGCTCGTTATCCTGCGCTCTCTTTATTTTTAATGCCGCGAGCGAGGACTCCCTCTCCGTGACCCCGCCGCCACTGCCAGCTGCACCTGTCGGCAGCATCCGCGCTCCTTCCCAGCGCCTAATTAGGACACGGGCGACGGGAGCCTCTCGCAGTTAGGGGGAGCTGGCGAGCGCGTCACCACCATCACGGCGGGGCTCACTTCAGGGGCGGACAGAGGCAGGGATGGACAGAGGCAGGGACGGACAGAAACAGGGACGGACAGAGGCAGGGACGGACAGAGGCAGGGACGGAGCACACGCTAAACTGCCAAGAAGGAGTTGTGTGGTCATCTCGTTCAAAAGTGTTTTATCCAGTAAAACTCTTATTAATGCCTAAATATAGTGTTTTGACCCAACATTTCCTAGTACCATCTGTATTGCATGAAAGATATATGAAATGCAGCTTTATTCATTTTTGCAAGTATAGGTACATTGGAATATGATTGTTGTCACATAACTCATCTCACTGTCCTTTTTAAAGACACATAGAGGTGAGAGCAAAGCATCAGACATTGATCTGGGGCCCCTAGACCCAGACCTAAGTACGGGATTCAAACTAACAACCTTATGTCATTTAGCCACACCTCATTTTGGAGAGCTGGCCGGCAGACACCATGAATGAGCTATAGCAGCTGAGGTATTGTTTTTGGTTTGACGGGCATCATTACCTGATCATTATTGCCTGTATCAGGGCTGATCAGTTTGAGAAAATCCTCGTCTCAGCTGGAAGGCTGCCTCTGATCTGGTCAGCAAAGTCCACTTAAGATACAGATGACTTGTAAGAGAATCAGAAACACAGGAAAACTGTTCAAAATTTCTCAGCATCTTGTACCACTGGCCTTCTCTCATTAGGTTACTTTAATGATTTATTAATTGTAATGCCAAGTCTGTGCTTCTGCTGCCCCTATTAGGTTGAAGTTGAGAGGATTTTGACTTCTAAGTATTCCTGGGACATGGTAATCATGTGAGAAATATCTCTGAGCTGAGCTGCCCCAGCACTGCAATAATGTATCAGTGTATTAAATTTAAAAGGAACAGCTGTATTTTTCGTATTTCCATGCTTGCAGAATGTGTGGGGAACAAAGCGAATTAAATGTAGGGAGCTGCAAAGGCTTGTGATGTGTCCTCTTCTCTCGAGAGATGTGTGTGATGTTGGAGGGCTCCCCGTTCTGTTGATCGGACCTCGACGCTGATTATCGATCGGGGTTTGGGCGCCACCTACTGCGCAGCTTTGAACAGACCATGTAACGGACACAGCCGCGTTGATCTCCAAAAATGGACAAAAGCACAAACAGAAAATGGACACTTTAGAGGAACGGACACAATGCCACAGGTAATTAAGTAATGAATGTGTTTCCATGGAGAGGTTACCCTCCCCCAGTTTCAGGCTGTGCTCCATGTCTTAATAAGCCCTAAAAGTGTGATTCAGAGGCACAGATAGAGACATGAATACTCGTCCTCAGGTGGCTGAGCGGCCCTCTCAGAGGAGATCAGAGTCTTGCCAAAATGGCCACTTGATAATACTCCGAATCGTCTATGAACAAACGGGCTTCCATCCTCCTCGGCTGGTTCTGTGCCGATCCTCCTCTGCCAGGTCGTCTCCATCACCTTAGTCAGTAGCTCTAAGCAGGCCACTCCATCCTGCCAGCTCCAGCCCCTCAATCGCTAATTTCCACACTTGTATCTGGGATTATTTCCTTTGATTATATCAGAAGGTTCTTCCAATTCATTTAGGATTTTAGTTCAAATGTCCAGTCTACTTAAGACTAATGTAAAATCAGAGAGGTGAATAATTATAATATAGGCTAATGCAGCTTCATAGTTGGGGATTTTGCTCTTCTGCTGTGATTTCTTCCAAAATAATTTCAATAACTACTCAACGTTTCCTCAAAAATGAACTCAGCTGTGAGTAATCAAATTAACGCATCCGCCTAGCTGGACGTTAATCAATTACCGACGTGACACCCAGTCCCTCTGCCCCCCCACACCCCCTTCCTGTGTGGGGTGGGCCGGGGGCTTTTGCCATTCCTCTGTTATCTCCCCCACAGACCTGGGGGTGAGAGCGCTCAGGGACACGCCGGCACCGCTTTGGTCTGCCTATTAGGGGACGTGTGAAGTGAAAATGGGCCTGGCTTTCGGGCCGCCTGCCCGAGCCGCCACGTCAGCCGCATTCACGGCAGCTGTAAACAGGAGCGCCGCCACTGCCAGAAACCGCCCAAGATCCAAAAGGCGCTTTGAAATACGATGAAGTTCTTTGAAACAGACCACATTTCCAAGCTGAGCGTCTGCATGCCAGCATACGGATAGAACCGGCCGCTTCGTTCCCGTTACGGTGTTCTGTACGTCCATTGTCCTGCCTCTTCCATCGACGCATAATTTAATCCTTTCATCTTTTGTCTAATTTTTTTTTTCATCTGTAAATGTTATATTTACGGGAAGCGATTTTCTAATTTGGCGACTGTTTCAGCGCTTGCCAGTTCCTGGGGCGGTTCTCGCCCACTGCGCTCCATAGCGTGCACATGGGGGCGCTGTGTCGTGAGGGGTCAAGGAAAAAATGGGGGGTGAGGGGGTGGGATTCAAGCATGCCTGCAGCCCGGTTCCTCCCCAAACCGACTCTGGGGTCAGCAGGCACCATGGCTCAGTCTAGTCCCACACACTCTCCTCCGGGGCGGGCCGGCTGGGGTTGGGGGGGTGCATTGTGAAGGTTCTGGATGTGTGGTGGTGGGGGGTGGGGTAGTGCTTATTCCCCTTCAACAGAACGCTGAGAGCAAACTGGCAGCATCGCGATGCCAGGGGTCAAGATGTGGCTGCATTTTGTTTTGTTTTTTGCATGATAAATAAGGCCGTGGGTTATCCATGCTGCCTGCGCTCAGCTCAAGCTGGAGGCCTCGCACGTTGCTTTCATACTTCAGAGAGCAGAACAAACAGCAATCACCGTGCATTGTCTCTGTGCTGCCTGTCAGGTGTGCTACAGCCGTGTGGCTCTAGCTGTGTAATTGAGTGAACGTGGGTGTAGATTATTAGTTATGTTAGCCACCAGTTTGTGTTTTTATGACGCCGCATTCGGGGGGGGGAATAACAGCGGTTCCCGGAACGGCAGCGTAATGATGCAGCATACTGATCACATGTGCGAATTTGCAGACGGGATCCATGTGTGAGCGGAAAGGGGCCCTGAGGGGCCCGCTGGTCAGGCCCCGGGAGATGCCTGCCATTGTTCAGGATGCCCATAATCAATAATTTCCATAATTGTGAGCATCTAAACATGGAAGGCGGCGACGGGAAGCAGAGCCGAGGACCCAGCGGCCCCCGCACACCGCCCCGCCGATCCGGGCTGCCCGTGACAAACGCCCGTCTAAAAACAGCCCCTGCAGCTGGCGAGGCAAATGCGCCTTTCAGCATCCCCCCCGCCCTCCTCCCGGGCTCCACTCGTCCCGATAAATGTATGGAATCAGCCGCCCGCTTAAAAACTACAATTACAGGTGATATACAGATTGAAATCACAGGGCTGAGGTTTTTTTTGTTGAAGAAAATTGTCCTAATGACAGGTTTGGCGGATGGGGTGTGCGAGAGCGAGTGTGCGTGCGCGTGTTTGCCGCGGGGTGGGGGGGGGGGCACCGTTCCTTTCTTTTTGCCTGTGATGGGGTGGGGGGGTCTGACACAGCTGCACCTGGCGCCGCGCGTTGCTGTGCCACACTTAATGATATCGGATGATATCATTAGGCAGAGTGTTCATAAACAGATGTTAACCCAGCGCCTAAATAGTGTCAGCTGATCCCACGTGTCCTGAAACAGTATTATTTATATACAGCGTTTAAGTTTGTCATGTTAATAACCCTGCTATTAGCACCGTGGCGGCACGAATACAAATGGCAGCGGCGGCACCCGGGCCCTGCCAGGATCCGCACACAAGCCGACTTAAGTACATCCTTCGGGTCTCGAGAAGTGGCAGGATAGCGCCACTGAGCCGAGGACGTTTTGTTCCGCTGGCGTGCTCTCCACCCGAGCTTGTCGCCGCCAGGTGACATCTGCAGGCAGAGCATGTGGGGCGCTCGTGGGAGGGGCTTCACCTGCAGTTACCCCCCCCGCCACACGCCTTTCTCGCCAGTCCACGAGGCCCGTCGCAGAACCCTCTTTTCTCCGCTGTCTTCTCCCGCCGTGATAGACGACAGCATGCGGAGGTAAAGAACGAGGGGTAACAAAACACGAGGGAAGCAGAAGGTGTGGCGTGACATTTCACCATGAACATATGCGGCGATTTACGGGAATCATGGGAACGCAGGGACCCTCCACCTCGGCACTGCGATACGGCGTGCAGCCGCTGCACGCTACACGTGTGCTTGTCTGTTTAGAAACACGCGTGTCCTTAAATAACGACGAGCAGGTGGAGATGCACCTCTCCGTAACAGTTCATACTTGACCCAGCCTGTTAAAATACAAAATTAATAAAAATGGGGCACATTGCCGTTTTAATGTAATATATATTTAGTAAAGATATTAAAGCATTTAACCACACAACAAATGAGTGGTTAACAGTCACGGAATAAATGAAATTATTATTGTTAATATGGATGATAATGGTAATAATAATACTATTACTACTACTAGTAATAATAATACCAATTTAAGTTAAGATAATGAGAAGCGAATGGCACTCCCCGAAATAGCCACAGGCGGCCAGGCAGGCAGACCCCCGCGGTGAGATCAGTCTTCGGGAAAGCTTCCATTTTCACTGGCCCTAATATGTGTGTTAACCGATTTATGCAAAGTTGAGGCCTCGCACTATTCCGCAAACTGCCATTCTATCCCCCTGAAAGGAAGAGCCGCCCATTTCACTGCCACTATTATGCTTATTTGTCCTGTCAGGGCTGTCAGGCTGCCTGACTCTCCCCCCGAAACGGCCATTAGGTACCATTCTGTCATGTGACAGGAGGCATTCTGCTGCTCCTAAAAACCTCTAATTATTTCCTTCGCCAGAGACGGCGGCGGGTGGGAAGGTAATGTTTAACCTTTCGCGTGCACCTGGGGAGAGCTGCTCCGGGGAGCCAAGGTGCCCGTGTGCCATTCCGGCATCAAAATATGACCTTTCATGGCGGCTCGGAGAGGCCCTGGCACCGTTGCCGCGCGCTAATGCTAATGCTGATGACTAATTTATGCGTCAGTCCGCCACATCTGATGCACTCCGGGTGGCGCCACGGCCGGAACAGCGCGGAGTGTGAGGGAGACGGGGAGGCGCAGGGATGGCCGCGGGGTTAAAGGTACCCCGCCGAAGACGCTTTCTGTCCGGTTTCCCGACCGCGCGCCAGCGACTGCGAGATTCCAGCAGCTAATTATGTCGCTCGGATGCATTCGGCATGAGTGCTGAGGCGCGGGCTCACTAACGCGCTTGACCTTTATGTTTCTTTACCCAAATTGGTGGCAATTGGGAAGCATGCAAAAGGCATGCATATTCCATAGTGGCATTTTTTGGGGCGTGGGGGAGGGTATTACTTAGTTGGATTTTTATTTAGTGATTTAATGAAAAAAAGGGGGAAAGCAGGTATGAAACAGTAATTTTTGATTGGCTTGTTCATGCACATGGTCAAACAGCTGGCTATGAATAATGTTGGATTTAATGAACCATTTTTAGAAGATACCCTTTTGGCTTCTCTGATCCCCCATTACAGCACCACCAGTAAACAAAAAAAAAATGCGTTCCATTCAAAACAATTAACATCTCCAATTATAAACAAAAATGCACGATTTACTTTGCTTGTTCCCTTTTTTATATTGATATGTAATTTCCTTATTTCTGAGGTTTAAAAAATATCTAAGAAGCCACTGGACCTGTATAAAAATAGGAAGGAATCAAGGTTTTTAAAATCCTCTTCATTGCAATTTTTAAACCTTATCGCCAACTTATTTGAAATGGAGGGGAGAAAATTTCCATTCTGATAATAAAAATTAAGAATTAAAAACATGTGAGATGTGTGTTACATGGACAAAAAGTAGAGCCGATGTTGCCTGAACACAAAGTGTGGTTCCTGCGCTGTGTTCTGCTGATTGACGGCCCCTGGGCTGGTGAAGGATCCTTTTTGTGGGTTTTTAATCACTTGCTACCTTAAAGCTGAAGCTTGGGAGGCATAAGGAAAATGTATGGTGGGGGGGTGGGTTTTGAAAAGACGGGACTTTGCCTTGGACATGGTGGTGTCATTGCCAAAAATATGTCTGCCGTCCCCAGATTCCTTTTGTGTCATATTTTATTAATAACACAGCTTTGCTGTGGATACTGTCTGCCAAACCGAGAAATGCTTTAAAGATAAAAATTTAAATTAAAAACACTACAGCTTGTCAATAGTTACAGAAAGGGAGGCCTCAAATCTGCAAACTGCGGCCTAGTAGCACTTTTAGCTGGGAGTTTCAGAAAGAGGAGTTTTCTAGATTAACATTAGTAAATTATTAATTGGAAGGTTATGTTACTTTGCTTTTTTTGTGAGGAAAAACAAACAAACAGGAAGGGTTAAACAGGTAAAATGGTTACAATTAATGACATTTCTGAAAGAGGAAAGAGTGCAAACACTGAAAATAGTGACCGCAAAAGAGGGCACATTAAATATTTAACGCTTTATTTCCACGAGCCATAAAAAGCATGCTGCTTGCCATTGTGATTCCCATTAGATATAAACATGCTCTGAGCATGCTCATCTTTTTTTAATAGATATAAGATTTGTAATTTATACATATATTCTATCTTCATTTAGGACACTGTAATCGAATAACGCTGAAATATATAATGCAGGTGGCAATGTTATTACATAGTTCGACAGATGTCATTTTTTGGTGTGTGTGTTTGTTATATGACTACTATGATCATTTAAAAATTGCATGAACACTGTTCCTGTAAATGTAATTTTTATCAATGAATAGTTTCGCTCTTCTGTCAGCGCCGAAGCCAGCGTGCTGTGTTTACGCAGCGGCAGTCTGACATGGTACGGCCAAGGACTATAAACCTTAACACCACACACTCCCACGCTGTCTCTCATTTTCCTTCTAAATCAGACACTAACACGCACACACCCGCACACACTCTTACACACGGTCCCCTGTAATAGCAATACATCAAACCACGGGGTCTTGGGCCTTTATTCATGGGTCATTCCTCGTATCCTTGACATCCCGTCACCGCAAATATGCGATGTGGTCACATGATACACGTTTTGACGTATCACCAGTGGCCATTTCCGAGACGTCAAGACCCGGCGCTGCCCTTAGGTAAACATAACATCTGCGTGGATCGAGGAGGCTACCTCCACCCTAACTTACTTAAACATTTCCATCTCAGCGGCATTTGCCAACAGAGTGAAATAAAAGTGTGTGTCTTTTTTTCTTAAGACGACGTGTGAAATGCTCAAAATCTGGAGCGCATTTTCCATCCGCTGTAGGTTATGTGCACATATTCTTTGTCTTTTATTTATTAAGGGAAATAAATGGGGGGAAAACCGGGTATAAGAAAAAAAAAAACTTTGCTACATATGGACTGTTTCTTCCAACTAATCAGCAGACTGATGGTGATTGGCTGGCGGCGCGGCGTTGGCCGGGCCCAGAATTAGCACAGCGCCCAGGTCTTTGCTACAGGCTGCACAGGTTGGCCGGGACTCTGCCGGGGAGCAGATGGCCAGCCAAAGCTCGCAGTCACACTTACCTTCCCCACTAAATCCCTAATCCCTCTGTGGACACTCCTCCAAGGCAGGTTTTGGAGGCAGAAATAGGGGTTACAATCTGGACTCGTATGCCGCTTGCCAACACGCGCACAACACAGAAATGCAAATCGACTTATTTGTGTTGTCCGACGGCCAAAGGAACGCTTCTTGAGAGTAATTAAGATACCTTGGAAAATGTTTTTTTAAAAAGATCGATAGTTTGAAATGCGGTGGTGATGCCGGAGCGAGCAACAGCGTGGATTTGAGCGTGTGTGTGTGTGTGTGTGTGTGTGTGTGTTTGCAACCCGTGTCGAGATGCCGGAACGTTCCGGGTGCCGACCTGGCCTGTTCACCGCCAGTTCTCAAGACGATCATTTTGTAGTCTTTGTATGAGTACGTTTTTGGTCAGGCTCACTCTCCATAACGCTTTCATAGGTACCCAGCCTGCTGCTGTTCTCCCTCTGCAGAATTAAAAAAAAAAAAAAAAACGAAATGAAACAGACCTGCTTGAGGTGCCGTGGAGCTCATCGGGCACGCCAGTGATATCGGTGCCTAAACGACACGCAGATGTTAATGTGCTGTTTCGTGCAGACGTGCCGCCCAGCTAAAATGGCCTCTTTAACTTCGCTTCCGCTGATGTCTGTCCCACAACGTGCCCCGAAAGCAGCTGAAACAAGCTAATGGCCCCCAGTGGCCCCCAAAGGAGCCGTCGCTTAACGGCATACGCGCTGAGCCGTCACACGCTAATGTTTGTTTGTGCTTCACTCCAGGAAATTACCTTTGCTTTGCTCTGCCACTAGAAGGATGCACTCTCGGTTTTAGCGTTTATTTTATCACTTGTGGACATATTCGTCTTACTCGTATCCTAATGTACTGAGGTTCTGGGCCCCCCGCACTCCGGGTCAACCCGTTAGCTTAGCTGGTTCCGGTACTTTCTTCCTGCTCTCTTTGATCAGTGGAGCTTCCGTTTTGGTAGGTGGGACCGCTAGGTTTGGTGACTCATGTCCGCCCCCCGTGTGCTTCTGGGATTGAGCCGAGTGGCATGGCAGGGGGGGGTGCAGGTTCTTTTGTATGTGTGTGGTTAATCGTGGTGTGTACCACGGTGAGAGAGGTCTGAATTCCTGTCCATTTACTTCTTTAAATGAGCTCTGAGATGAGATGGGGCGCCCTGTCTGACCCCATGTGGACGCCAGCAAAGCGTTTTACAGGATCATCACGGCACCTTAATTCAGCGTTTTTTATTTTTGCCGTTTTTTCTTTTTTTTGTTTTTTTTTTACACAACCCATCTGTGAAAATTAGGATCCCCTGGTGAATATTAGGAGCTCAAGTGATCCAAAAGCCTCCAGGAAAAGTGGACTGAACAGTGCCACCCCCGTTCCAGACCAGATGTCCCCCATGTCAGGGCTTGTGGGGTCACAGCGAGAGCTTGTAAAAAGGTCACGTGCAAACTGTAGGTTAAATTAGGTAATTGTGAATCTGTTCCCTGCGCCTGGCAGTGGGGTGGGTGCAGTGTACATTAATTAAAGGTCACGCTTGGCACAGCGGAGCGCATTAAATTGGGAGGCATGCTCTCCCAGCTCTTCCAGCTCTCCCAGCGACTGGGACCAGTTTACCAGAAAGCCAATTTTTTTTTTGGTTTGCTAATGAAATGTATGATTTGTGCGTTATTATCTTATTATTTATTTTACTTTTAACATTCTGTAATAGTACCGGCCTCATGCACTGCTTGTACTACAAGCTTGACGTGTTACCTGCGAGTACGTTGACTCATAACGAGGTGTCAGCGTGACACAGTGTCCTGGTTAACTGGCCCTGGAATGCAGCATGGTATCGGAGGAGTAATCAATTAATCAATTAATGGACTGTTAATTGAATTTTGAGGGGGGGGGGGGGGGTTAGGGATAGGATTTTGCAGAGGGTGAGAGCGTTTGCATGACTGTCACTCGCTTTCTCAGTGTAATGCAGAGACAGGGGCTGTTTCCTGCATCTCTTTCTAATAAATTAACCTACAGATGCGTCTGAGAGAGTCTGGTGACAGATTTGTCACCCAACAACGGAGCTGCATTTTGGGTCACGTCCCGCAGTGATACCTGTCAGCTGTCCCCCGCCTGTGGGATACCCGGGGGGGGCACATACCCCAGGTCCCCCCACCATCTGTCTGCGAGACCTCATCTGCTCCTCCGTGTTACCACCTGATCAGCCGTAACGGGGCCCACGTGGTGGGGGAGGGGGCATGCAGAGGGAACTGCAGCCCTGCCGGGAGGGGTCGGGAGAAATGGGGGGGTGAACCGGTGGATTAATTGGTGCCCAAATGGCGCCAAATGAATGCTGGGTAATGGCTTTGACTGCTTCAAAGGGCTGGAAGGGACGAAGGTACATACCGGGAGGGGGGGGAGGGGGACAAATATCGGCAGCAGGGTTATGTGGATATTTTAGAAAAAGTGTCCATCATGTTGATGCTGATACTAGCAGGCTATTTCCAGGCATTCGTCTTTAAGCCATGTGCTACCCCCCATTCCCAGAGGAGCCCCGCAGACTGCCCCCCCCCCCCCTCCGCCCCCAACCCCATAAAGCCGCTTAAACTGGGTTTGGCGTTAATTCACTTCTATATATGCAGTTCTAATATACAGCCCTTAATCGTTTGGGCTAAAGGAGAGATTTACACTAGAATTACAGATTTCCTCGGAGATTAAGGCTTTATGATGAGCATCTTTTGTTAAAGCAGAAGGTTAACCCCAGAAAACACTGCACACCTTTTCACCACGGAATGGTACTGTATGGTACGGGGAAGCAAATATACCGAGATGAAGGACCCTGTACATTTTGGGGAGAAAATGTAGTTTTTCAGCTGTAATTCCTCAGTTATAATTAATTACTGGTATTAATTTATTTTGCTAAAGGTTGGTTTCCTTGTAACAGCAGCAGTGATGTGATTTGCAGATCGTCACGTGAACCTGACAACTTCGGATGCTCAGGGTAATGAGTCCACAGCACAAGACGTACAGCTCGGAATCCTAGGAAGAGACTTGGAATCTCACGGAAAGCAACGGAGCGTGCGGCCTAAGCTGGAAAAGGGGCTGGCGAAAGGCTACGGCATTCAGGAATACCCAGGTGGAACTGTATGTGAGGAAGACAGAAGGGAGGGCATGCAGCAGGAGAGATAGAAGGAGGGATAGACAACAGGATATAAGAAAAGAAGGTAGAAAGAGGATCAGCCTGAAGACTGCGATTTGAATTTGGAGAGTCTGCATTTTGCTTGGAGGGGCTGGTTTGGTCTTTCAGGGGCCGACCTCAAAATGTTACCCGCCCAGCCCCTTCAGAATTTTCAACAACTAAATAAATTTCTAGTGAGCTTTCAGCATCTTCTAAATAAGGAAACATGTTAATTTATTATTTAGTGCAGTGACTGTTTGTGACCAACAGGGGGCCTGGTCTCTGTGAAACATTTAATTGGCGTCAACCTATAAAGTCTGACGAAAAACCCTCCCCCCATCACTTGCATGGACCGTATGTGTTGGCCATTACCAGAGAGCGGGGGCCCAAAGTAAGTTTTTGTATGGGGTGCCAGAAATAACCCCCCCCCCCCCCCAGGAAACCACAGGTCATACAGTGTGGCGAGTTGGAGCTCGCCCTGCTAGGAGACCTAGGATGAGCTTTCAGACAGGTGTGGGGAGAGAGAAGGTGGGAGGGCTGGAAGAGGGGCAGCTAGAGGGGCCCACATGTGGCAACTTGGCGGCAGAGTGTTCAGGTTCAGTGCCGTGCTCAGGATCAGAGCCAGGTTGGTGCAGGTCCAGTGGGCCGTGACGGAAATTCGTGGTGACCAGGATGCTCCAGGGTGCTGGACAGAGAAGGCAGGAGGAGGGCTGAGGAGGACCCGTCACACAGCTGCGAGAAAGAGGTTTGTACCTCGATTTTATTGTGGCCTGTAAGGGTGGGGGGTGCTAAGGGGAAAGGTTCCGGAGACTTTTGGATTAAATACAGGCAGATCTCCACTTACACAAAATGTGTCACAGATATTTTTTGCGGAAGTCTGGATTTACGTAAGCCAGTTTTACATAACCTGAGAGCTGCCTGTACTGCTATTCTGGATCACATTTGTTTTAGCTCAGATCAGGTAGGTTTCTATCTGTAAGAAGCTTAAGATTTTAGTGGTTTGTCCTCAAAATGTTCAAACATTTTGAAAGGGGAGTGGGATAATTATTTTAGCTGTGTTATAGATTGCAGCCTGGCTGTATTTCACCACCCTCTGCAGACGTGCAGGCCGTGGTATTTCTGTTATAAAGTGATGGAGCCCCCGCCCCCATACATGATTGGGAGGGTTCAGGCTCTTGAGGAGTTCAGCTTCTGAAGCATCATCCTAAGGCTGCCTTTTGTCACTTTCAGGAGCATCATGGGTAACAATGGTCCATGGCAGGCCACACACCTAACGCCGTACCGCTGACGAGGTGCTTCCATGGTGTCCCAGAGACTGGGGGCTGGTCTCAGTCTGCGCGGGGGAGGGGGGGGGGCACCTGAACTGTCACTCTAATTGAGCTCAGGAGATATTAAGCCCAAGGCCGATTCCTTCCCTGGGAGCTCAGAAATGAAACGGAAAATGAAGAGCATGGCCGGAGAGGGGCGCAGCTGAGTTACGGACCCCAAGGAGAGGGAGGAACACATCCTAGAACCAGCCAACCATCTCCAGAATGGAAGCCTACAGTCTCAGAGATCTACGTTTAATCCTCCTTTCCGCCCTAAACGGGCCGGGAGCAGCTGACGGCTACAGTAGCCCAGTACAGTCCCACTGGCAGGTCTAACCCAACACTGTGCTGCCTCACCCTCTCGCCTCTTATTTAACCAGGAGCTGCATGCGAGTCGCCGGTTTCAGCGTGATGCTGTCCTCCCCCATCTTTCACTGGCGTTCATAAGATCAGAGAAGGTATATTTTGGTGTGGCTTTCCAGCCAAAAAGAGTCTCAAGCTAATTAGGTTTAATTAACTTTGCCATCTAGAAACGTTCAAAGTTTCATACCGTTCTCTGAGAGTCCCTATGAATAAATGATAAATTAAACAGCGAAATGCTAATTCTCAGTCACAAATATGATTCGTCTTATTCTCGCTCAGAGTAATTAAATATTAATGGGCACATTTGAAATGAGGTCTAGACATTTTAACTCATCCTTTATTTTATATCTCTGTGTTTCATTTCTTATACAATCCACCCGTTTTTTTAAATACACATTAGCTTAACAAAAATGAAGTTCTCGTTTGTGGAATATGTTCCTATTTCGTAAATATTGTAACTGTACAGTAGTCTTTAAATCACAAATTAAATTACATTCCTAATGTTAATGTTGTTATTACACACAGTCTGAATATAGTGGTTATTTTTTCCCGGCTTTATTGTCAAATTGTATTTAATTGCAGTATAATTACGTTTCGGATTTTATTTCTGTCTTCACATGTCAGAGATGTCTCTTTGCTCGGGGCCGTTGGAGCGGTAATAGGACAAGCGATTGCCATTAACAGCGCCGGCCTGACAGCCGGAGCAAAGGCAAATCTGTTTTTCCTTTGGGACAACAACTTGCGCGAGTGATTCAGATGTGTGCGGGGCATTTATGTGAGGGAGAAACGGCTTCATTACCCTGTATCAGACCCTCCTCACATCTTGCTGCATTCACGAATAGAACAGACAGCGTTTGGGTATAACACCACTGTCTCTCTGAACATCACGAACATTACACTGCATGCATAGGTAACAGACGCTCCGTCGAGAATCACCACCACATCAATGTTTCCTTAAAGCCCCTGAGTTGCTTCTTCCTTATTCCCCATATCACTAATACGCCGGAGGGCCCTTATCCACATTTCTCGCTAACAGAAGCTGTCCGTGCGGGTCAGCTCAGATTACGGGGGACGCAAATCTCATCTTTAATTCCAAAGCTACAAAAGATCCTTCACATATATTTAAGCAGTTTCCCCTGCCTTTCATCAGGCTTCAGAGGAAAGTTTTCTTGTCTGTGTTGAAACAAATAGATTTATGTATAAGACAGGCATTAAAATATTAATCTTACTCCCTTTCCCCATTTTACAAGCGAAGTACATCAGGCATGTCCCATGACAGATTAGCGCTTAGCGTTGTAACTCTTTTCAATATGACTCATTGAAGGCATTTGGAGGAATGCATGTTAAATCAAGAAAACACAACAGATGGTGATGAGGCCCGTGTTCTTCTCTCTCTCTCCCTCTCTCTCTCTTTCTCTCTTGTGTAGTGGCTGATACAACCCCGAACATTGTTTCCATTAAAAAACAGAGTGCTATTTCATCTCTTACTTAAGCTTAAAATGGTATCTGAGACATAATCTTGCTTGTGATCTTCCGGTGTTTTCTTTGCCCCTACACTCCAAAACCTGCGACCATGTCATCGCATTGGGAAAGACAGAACTGTCTCCATATGACTGGTTACTTGTTAAATCCTGGCATGACCATGTGAACTAAAGATGTGGTGTGAGGCCTAGGTGGGACTTCTGATCTTTTGGGGCTTCCGGGGTGAGCCAAGCCCTTGTCCTCCTCCTGCCCCCGGGCGGGGGGAGGTTGTAGAGGCGGGGCAGTGCGGGGAGCGGGTGATATCGGCATCTTGCACGGCACCCCCCCCCCACCCCTCACTTCCCACTCGCCTGCTTCTCAGACCGGGTTCCGCTGGCAAGTGGACATCCCAGAGGGTCGCCGTGGAAACTTGGGAGCCAGCGATTTAGCACAACAGGTGTTAATGTGCTTTTTAGCGTACCAGTTCCCTCCTTTAGCTCTCACTCACTGTCACACACA
This sequence comes from Paramormyrops kingsleyae, assembly GCF_048594095.1. Lineage (NCBI taxonomy): Eukaryota > Metazoa > Chordata > Actinopteri > Osteoglossiformes > Mormyridae > Paramormyrops > Paramormyrops kingsleyae. Next base: position 63,082,771 of record NC_132797.1, read on the forward strand.
CACATGCGAGCCATGCCCTGGTCCAACGTACCACCTTCCTGAGTCAGTGCCGGGGTGCGGAATGGAGCTTGTAGCTTGCGATGTGTAAATGGCTTATTCGCAGCGTGCAGATCAGGACGCCAGCTGCCCGGATATTTTTCAGATATGAAATAATTTTGGAGTCCGTGTGTCAGCAGAAGGACCTGCCACGCTAGGCTGAAGCAAACTCATCCCGCCATCTTAGCATGCCGTGGGTGAAATTTGCCAGCCACTCTAAGGAAGAATGCTCGCCTGCTCGGCCGCTTTTGTTTTCCTGGAGAATGATGGTGCTCAGTGTCCCCCGTGACTGGTCCCTGTACTGTAGCGATTTGACGTGGCGAGCACCTAAAATCAGCTGTATCTTGTAATGCATGGCATATGCATGGATCTGGAGATGCACGGGAACACAAGGCTGCCATTCGCGGCCATGCACTGCCGCGGTTTGGAAGTCATTGCGTAACTTGGAAGCAGACTTGAAATCGAATCGATCTGTGGCGTCACTGAGAGTCTCGCTACGTAGATATGCTCAGCTGACGTTCAGTTTGAATTTGTTCTGATTCTTCGTCTGATTAATCACACTCCAAAAGGGCTGTGAATTACGATGTCTGAGCTTCGCTAAAACACTATTACACATTCGTTTTTTTCTCCTTCTACTGGCTATCACACAACGGCATTCCCTTAAAAGCGTGCGTGTGTGAGAAAGTGTATGTGCATGTGCTACGCGTGTTTGCGTGTGTGTGTATGATCTTTAGCTAGATTCCGTCCTACATCATCTCCAGCTACACAGCAGAATGTTTTACTTTTGAACAATTACAAAAGCAAGGTGGCTCCTAGATGGTGCAGTTCCTTTCAGTTTTTGTAAACCAGAGCTGGCATCCTATACCTCTCCTCTTCCATCCTTGTAAAGTGACTTGGGTATGTGCACCCTGTTAGGCTGCAGCAATCAGCGCCTCATTGACGCCACGTGCACAAACATGAGTCGCCCTGGGCCTCGACGTGATAAAGGAGCTCCCGTATCTGATGCACGCTGCTCTGCGTTTTAATGCGGCGCAGCCTGATCGGATTAAACTGGCAGGCGTGCAGGAGGGAGGGGTATGGTTTTACTTGTGGAAGCCTACAGATGAATGCCAGGCTAAAGTTTTCATTTTATGTTTAATTTCCAGAATGTTCCATAATGTTCAATGGATACCCGAAGATGGCTTTCAAGCAGCAATATGATACGCTTACACATGTTTTGTTTAAGTGAGGAAGCGCTGAAGAGACGTGGAGCGTACCATTTTTGGAAAGAGACATACCGTAGCGACACACGGTCGCCACGGTGACGTGTGCACGCAGCCACGCCTGTCACGCCATGCGCCGGCCCTTTAACGTAAACCACCAACCTCTTAATTAATGAGCACATGGCGGTAACACATTCGCCATTCTAGCGGTTTCGGCGTTTTTTTTTCCACTTCCATATGCCACTCATACAGCACAAAAGCAAGTATGCACAAACATGTCGCAGATTGGCTCTCGCCGAGCCAAACCTACCCCCCCCTCCCCCCCCCCCCCCCCGTGCCAGGATCCTCGCAGTACCTCCAGACTTGCTGTCTCCATTCCAATCTGTGTGCTGCTGAACTCCATTGAAATTTGTGGGGACCAGGATTTACAAACGGAATTAAAATCATGCCGATTTTAAGTGAGCCTGTTGTGTCCTTAATAATCCTAATTAAATATGAACACTATATGCATGTGCAGCGGAGACACCACTGGGTTTTGGCAGCCAGCATTTTCCAGCACGCCCTCCGCCAGGCCACGGGGTCAACGTGGGGGTCCTCGCATACAGTTAAGTCCCCATGACTCTCGCAGCACCGGTGCAAACAAACTGCATGCATGCATTGGCAAAACAAACCAGTGCTGCAGGAATACACTGCTATGTTCCTGTGCAGGTGTTCTGCTGTATCTTCCTGCTTTTCGTGATTGCACTTCTGTCTCTCTAATTGTTGGAAAAACAACAGTCTCTAATGCGTGAAACATATGTACACATACACTCCCGAATAAACGAATGAACACTGTGGTACAACCAGAGATTAGAAAGGCCACCTCTCCCAGGTGCCCTGCTGGCCTTTGGTGACACGCAGGACCAGCCACGTTGCTCTTTAGCTGGTGCCAGACACCCACAACACAGGGCCCCATTATCAGTGCTTCTAAGACCCCAGCCCCCCAGGGTGGAACATTCCATGGAAAGAGGGCTCGCTTGGAGACAAATGCGTGCAGACGTGAAACGTGCTGCGAAAGACTGGGCACTGTGTGCCACTGGGAGAGATTACGTGTCGGAGAAGGGCCCGTTACCCGCAGATGGAGCCTCGTGGCATATACAGCTGCAAGCAAAGCATCCTTCCGATCGCATCCACTTCCTGCAGAAGTACGCCGATCTGTTTCATCTGCTGACCTGGGGTAGATGGGATAGATTCTGAAAGACAGGCTGCCATTGGTGTGGATGGTGCTAGGAATGGGAACCCCAACGTGGAGAGCATCACATGGGCACTGCTCACTGTCATCCGGCTGACGGAGCTTACGGATCAGCAGGCAGAGGAAGTGCAGAACAGGAAGTCCATAGAGGACATAAGCTCAACAAAACATGGTTATTCAAGCAGTTTAATAGAAGGTTACAGTACGACAATATACCCACATCCTAACAAGGCTAGGGGTTCAGACGCCCATAGTTTGAAATTTTAATTAGTAAAGGGTAATAGTTATTCTTTTTCGGAAACATTCTAATTTGGTAAATTATCATTAAGTATTCACATTCAGTTGTCCAGATTAAAGTGGTAACTTTTCTGAAGGTTATAACCTTCTGGTAAATTCTGTCTGATTGTCAGCCCTATTTTTTTTCTCTATTTATTTGGCAATTTTTCTAAAAGGGCACCTTTACCCCCACCCCCACCCCCATCCAAAATAAAGGTCCATACCATATGTCACGGGTGGCTCTGCTCATTCTGCAAAAGTTTAATGAAGGGTGGTCTGTCCAGGCTTTTTACTGGTCAAGGGTGTGAGGGCCCATGGAAGCAGCTGACCCACATGGTTCTCGGGTGACTTGGGTCACACTGGGGTAACTTGATGATGATTTATAATGTCCTGAAAGCTTACAGCCTGGACCCCAGCATTGCTGTGCAAGATTCGGAAAGTTGTGACGAAATCTGGCAGCATCCCTAAAAAAAAAAAAGACACACAGGGCCCCTCAGAGGAGTTAACAAAAAAAATGGTTTTGTTAAAGTCCTTCTTGAGCTGAGTAACAAAGGGCACTTAAGGGGGAATACGGAAGGGATAAAAACTACCATTCATACAGAGAAATGGCTCTGTAAAGATCGTTAACCTCACTTACTGAGATTGTCGTACGGAATGTTCCCCTGAACATTTAAGCCGCTGGATTTTGAGGAGCATTTTCACACCCCTGGGTGCGTGATGGCCTGTAGTTCAATTATGGTTTGGAAATCCGGTCCAAAGTGCATTTAGCAGGCAGGAAGTGTGTGAACATTGGGAAAGATCCACTCTTTAAGTGGGATTTAGCAGCCAAAGCCTTCAGAGGTCTTCAGGCTGCTACCAATTGGGGAACAGTGACTAGCTTCAATGGACTCTCACAAAGAAGAGCGGGGGGTGGGAGAATGGGAGGGGGAGTGAGTGAGTGCGGGTGTATGTTAAAAAAAGACATTTTTAAACTGTAGGGAGCAGCAGCAGTCTTTCAAAAGGCTGTTAGCACATGGATGGACGGAGAGAGGAAATACCGTGTTTGTACATCATCCAAATCCAGCTTTTATATGCGGGTAAGGGAATGATCCACACTCAGGAATGACTTAGGGTGAGGAAAACAAAACCTTCACTGCTCAGACCTGCAGAAGAGGAGCCTAACATCACATTGATTAGTGGAATTGTGGGTAACAAATGAGCTGTTGGGGAGGCATGGTGGCGCAGTGGTTATCATTGTTGCTTTACACCTCTGGGACCAGCGTTTGAGTCTCCACCATGGCTGCATGTGTGTGGTGTTTGCATGTTCTCCTCCAGTTTCCCCCAGCATTTAAAACATGCTGAGGTTAATTGCAGATACCAAAATTGCCCATGAGTGTGCCCTGTGTTGGGTTGGTGCCCCATCCTGGGTTGATCTGTGCCTGTAGCCTCTGGACCCCCTGTGACCCTCAATAGGATAGGTGGATGGAATTTAACTGCCCATTTATAACTACTGTTTAGGCCATATACCTCAGCAGAACTTGAAAATGGTGTCCTTACTAGTTTGAAAATAACCTCCCCCATACCTATGCTGGTTTTGGCCTATTTGCTCCAATAAGAACATAAGAACATAAGAACTATACAAACGAGAGGAGGCCATTCGGCCCATCGAGCTCGCTTGGGGAGAACTTAACTAATAGCTCAGAGTTGTTAAAATCTTATCTAGCTCTGATTTAAAGGAACCCAAGGATTCAGCTTGCACTACGTTATCAGGAAGACTATTCCATACTCTGACTACACGATAAGAACATAAGTAACTAGTTAATCAAAGACATTTTTGGTTGAATTTCTGCTTTTGAAAACAGGCTGGGAAGTGACTGGTTTTGTAATAGGGCCCCAAGGTGCACCCCCCCCCCCCCATCTTACATCAGTGTGTATTTTGGTAGATGTCAGTAAAGCGAAGAGTAAGTCTCTATTCTCGGCAGTTCTCTGAAACTAATTATAATGTTCTTCTGGCCATTTTGGAGCTATAGAACACTGGGCATCCTTCTCAAATCTATGATCTAATATGGAAAGACAGAAAAGGATTTATAACATAATCGTTTTCCCTTGTTTAATGTCAGAAGGACAGTTGAAGTTTTTGTTGAAGTTTTTTGTGACAGAAGTAGGACTTACTGGATCCATAGTCAACATTGTTTGACAACGTGACCTTAATATTGCTATTTACCCAAGAGTTTCATTAATGCCGCAGTTACTCTGTCTGACGGTGCCAAATGCGATTATTGCTCTGTTGAAAAGACACAAAACCGTCCCAATATTTAGATGACAAATATCATCCTAATTGTGTTCTCTGTTTTGGAATTCTGACAGCATGCGGATTTGTCATTTTGCTACACGCAGTTAGCGATGAACATGTTGCCGCACTAAATGCACAAACGTTCCAAACAGCCAAATGGATAAAAGGCCAACATTGCTCCAAAACGCTAAAACAAACATATACTTCTTTTTGTCTCAATGTAAATAATAATATAGACTTTTGTGTTTACCTTTAAACAAAGTAGCTTAGCTATATGACTCAATGTATCGCTGAAGCAACTGGGTCTCTCTTTAAGGGCATCATACAGATGCCTGTTCTAGTGCTTGAACCCAAAACCTTCAGAGACAATTCACTTTCCTTAAAGCATTATGGTGGCTTTTTTAGAGTACGCTATTTGCTCTCCTTGTAGCCTGTCACAATTAAAAAAAGAGTAGCTGTTTAATTACGCCAGTGTCAGAAAACATCAGTCACGTGTCATCGTGCCCGCAGCTTCCGCAGATGCCATCCCCTCACCGCGCGCGTGGAGCGAGAGAATATCCTTTGTTAACAAAATTAGCCACTGTTGTGCTTATCAGACATAAAAACATGCATTCAGCGTTGACCCCACATTAAACAGATCACTTCCTACATTGACGGATAACGACCAGTTTTGCCAGCTATGCTGTGCAGTAGCCTGACGATCGCCCAACAGTATGCTAATGTGAAGATGCTCTTAAAAACGGGCGGCGGGAAGCAGTCAGCTACTCGCTCTTTTAGCTTTTTTCTTATCTTATTAGCATTTAGCAGTATCTCTGTCAGCTGCGCTTTAAGATGCAACACATTTATATACACGCACACATATTTGTATCCATATCTTTGTGGGGGCTGTCTATTCATTTCTATGGGAAAAACCCTATTCCCAAAAATGACAACCTTATCCCTTATCAAACCCTAACTTTACCCATAAGTAACCAAACAAAATAGAAGACTTTTGGCATTTTTAGTTTTTGATTACAGTCATGAAAAGTTCATAAAAATGAGTTTGCCCTTGTGGGAGCCAAGAAAAATGGTCCCAACAACGTCAAAATAACAGGTTTTTATCACATTGTCCCCACAATGTAATATATACATGACCCACACACACACACACACACACACACACACACATACACACACACACACACACACACACACACACACACACACACACAGAGCATGCTTATATTTAACAGCAGTAAATTTGTAGTGGAGGAGACAAACCACTTAACCCTGCAGAAATGCTCAAGCCCTCAACCCGAAAATGCAGAAGTTCCAGGAAAATACACTCCCCTGATATGAAACGGTGCAGATGTGATCCTGCTGAGAGAAGAAGACAGACCACATCATCGCCTTGCAGGCTGACTAACGTGTATGAGCCCCCCCCCCATTGCCAGGTCTGGGAGCCAACCCATAATACAAAGCTGCATAAGATGTGTATGCACTGCTGTGGTTGTATCTCTACACAGAGAGCTTTAATTAATGTGATTTGACGCTAAATGCTAAAGTTTTCTCAGAAAGATGTAGCAAAGTTGTTAATGAGGCCTAAAGGTCAAGCAGTAGGACCCGATCTGTGATCGTGTGTGGTCGCTGGACAAAGCCGCGGCATTCAAACAGTTCACTGGGTTGGATTGGACAATATCTGGTTGGAGGTTAGGTTCCAACTGCCTCCTTCACATGCACTGGCCAGAAACATGTGTGTGTGTGTGTGTTTGTGTGTGTGTGTGCGCGCGCGTGTGTGACAGGATGAATAATCCGCCCAAGTAAAATAAACAACCAGGACACCATGTAGTGTTCTAGTTCAAATGGTTACGCAACTCTGACAGGGAGGACATGTTGAGCAGGCAGACGGAACGGCGTCTTCAGCCATCGCTTTGGCAGGAACTGCATCGGCCGCCTTAGTAACTTAACACAAAGCGGTGAGCTGCCACAGTAAGCCCCGGCCTGTTCACCTCGCTTCCAGGGCATTAATTACCCTGATATCGACACACTCAGCACTCCAATGACCCAGACATGCCCTTCGCCCCTGTGGTCTCCCCTGTTTGACCTTTAATCCATTTCTCACTTTGTAAAAACACCTTGTATAACGTATTCAGGCTTGTTACGGCACGGAGTCCCCTTTTTAGTGAGTCACTTCACACCAATCTTACACACACGTGTGCCTGTGTTTGTTGGGCAGTGGGGGGGGAGGGGGGCTATGTATATATTACATTGTGGGAACCAAATGTCTCCACAATGTGATACAAAACCTGTTATTTTGACGTTGGGATCACTTTCTCGGTCCCCACAAGGGAAACTCAATTTTGTAAAAATTTGTGACTTCAACCAAAAAACTAAAACAGCCAAAAGTCTTGTATTTTGTTTGGTTACTTATGGTTAAGGATAGGGCTGGGTAGGGGTTAAGATTGTCATTGTTGGGATTAGGGTTATGCCCATAGAAATGAATGGACGGCCCCTACAAAGATAAGAATACAAATGTGTGTGTGTGTGTATTTTTCTGAAGGTGCCCACTGCCATTGCTGTTTGGTTCACATCAGCCCGAGCATTAACTGCTTACGTTTCTCTCCAGCAAAGCATTTCTTTTCCCTCTGAATTTTCCCAAACTTGGAGGTGGGAAAAGCCAGAAACACCTAACATTACACTGGCATGCAAATTCCAGAAGCCACTTAAGGGAGCCACTATCAAGAAAAATATATCATTTGCAGTGTTTTTCTTTTCACAATTACCCTGATTTGTTCCCACTTTGTTTTGTATGTTTTAAGGACCTTTCCCAGAAAGTCACTAAATAAAAATGTTTGAGAAAATGACCACTGTAGTACTTCATGCTTCATCACAAATTTAAAACATTATCAATGAAATTAGCAAAAGGGCAGAACCTGGAAATATGTACAGTATGTAACACAGCAAACAACAACCATGTGTGTTCTGCACCTTTTGCTGTTAAGGTAATCAGATTTATATTGGACCTGCAGACCTGCTGTGACCCACACTTTCATCACCTACAGAAGGACTTGTTTGGTGGACCTTTGTGTAATTGACTGCAGGATTGTAGAGTCTGGACAGAATATAAACACAGAACTCTTAGTCTGCCATTTACAACTGAAGGCTTTTAGCATCGGTTGCATAACATCACGGTGCTATGGTGAGCTGAGAAGAGACACGCTGTCCATTGTTATCCTTTAAAAATAAGGAGATGTGTGACTGATGCCTCCTGTTTGCTGGCTGCATTGCGAGGGAATATATTTTCCACCGGGAAGGACCTGGAATAGATTCTTCAGAATTACTCAAATCTTTGCTATCAGCTCCTTGTTTTTCTGGTTGCCAGGACACCTTCTTATATTGCTCCTTGATAATACTGAAATATTCCAGATGATATGTATACAAATGCACTATGGCACCACATATAGTTATTTCATATGTTTCAATGAGAAATTCAAGAAGAGGATAGAAAATCTGAAGTTTTAGCCATTCTCTGGGCACACTCTATCGTTTGTCTCTGATAAATGCCTGTTCACACAACTCAAGCACTCAGACAAGACAGAGCTATTAAAAGCTTGTTAAAAAAAGGAGAAAAAAAACTGAACACATTATTAGATGTCATTTTCAGCTACTTTATGTGGATTTACATAATAGACAGATTTGCATAATGGCCGCTTGACATAGGCTGACATAACTCTCATTAACATGTTTCCATGTTTTGAGGAAACGAAACTGAATTTGATGTTTCCTACACGTATTACGGGGAAGTTACAGGTACAGCTACAACACTTTTTTTCCCGCACTTTGTGAATGAGTAGCTAAAAATCAGAAATAATAAATAAAAAGAATGTCATGTGTATATGTTACATGTGTATATGTTAATGTCATATATATATGTTACAAGGAAATGGCAAGGACTATAAATGCAAAATAATAAGATCCTAATGACCTCTGATCTAGCTGCTGAGATAGTCTTTGTAGACAGTATATGCATTACATTTTACTTATTTTGCCAATGCTGTGATCCAAAACAATGTTTGATTTGGGAGAGTACAGTCAGACAGTCCCTGGAGCAATCGGGGGTTAAGGGCCTTGCTCAAGGGCCCAAAGGTGAAATTACTCTACCAACCCTGGGATTGGAATCAGTGCCCTTTCCTTCCCATCACAGGGGCAGCATCCTAACTTGCTGAGCCAAGCAGCACCCCTAGCATAATTAATAACAAAGCTGAGTATTGCACAGTGAAACGTTATATTTCGCATAGTATCAAGCTGAAGACCTTTCTCCTAATGGCCCAATAAAAAAACATATATGCATTATGATCCCACTCGTCCTCAGAGTCTCTGTTGGTCTCATCCCAAGGTACAGCACTATTCCGTTAAGGCTATAGTGTTTCTTATTAACCAAAAAATTCTGATGTGGGTGGGGGTCAGTGTTGTACCCTCTCCAACAGCCTATATAAACCACTCCCTCTTATCTAGTCTTCATTTGGGCTCACATGTGCACAGCATCCTACACCACAGAAAAGTAGTGTCTGAATACAGGGTGAAGGCCTTAGTGAAATGTATTTCAGCACGGTGGAAGCACTTGGAAATAAATGAAACAGAGTCGTTTAGCAGTTCGGGAGATGTGAAATGATCGATAGTACTTTATCCCGATGCGCACTATCAATGCGCTTCGTTTCAGTTCAAAAGCGCTTTGACCGATGGTTGGCAAACAGCGCTGTGTGCCGCGTACGGTTAACGCAGTACAGAGTATGCCGATACTAATTACTCATTGCTTAAATTACAGTGGGAGGCGAATTCATTCGGAGAAACTGCGCTCGAGTCCGCGGTCTGCGCTCCTTAAACAATTAAGAAGAGCCGCAACTTCTGTATACATGCAAAGTATAATGAGGAAAATTTGGTTTATCGTTTTAATAGAATATTCCATTTTCCTTAATTCCTCTATAACGTAAAATATACTTGGATTTCAGCTCCGAAAACCACTCGGAGTATGGCAAACGATAGTTTTTACAAAATGCTTGCATTATTAATTACATTTGTATTAAGAAAAATGAAATTAAGAAAATGATATGTAAAGTCACACGCACTGTGCATGGTCCGATCCTTCTGTGTGTGTAAAAAAAACTGGCAGATATCCACAGAAATGAAATAGGAGACTTATGGAATCATTCCAAGAGTTTTACTCTAACACTGCTATATATCAAACCGTGGCACTAACTGACATAAAAATGCAGTCCCTGCAGTGTTTTAGATATTATTTAAGGAGCTGCTGGTCAGAAAATGTTGCGTTATGATCATGGTGGTATTGCCTGTTTTATTTTATACTGTGTTAATTTTTTTTCTAATACAGTCATTTTTCGGGGTACTTGCCTTGCCTGTGAATGCTGTTTACTGGCCAGATTGAATTTTGTTTTTGCATGCCTGAATAAGTAAGATATCGGTTCAGAGTTCAAATGTTTTTTTAAAGATATTGATTTTTTTTGTAAGTGTTTTTCGCAAAATTTATTTTAATAAGCTTGAAAAAAATGTATCCTTGGGCAAGTAGCAGCTACTGACATGATTCATATATATGCAATTTTATAGCTATTTATAAATGAAAGAGAGCCAGTAGTTTGCATCGGTGCCTGTAGAATATTGGCAGGGACCCATTTTTTGGTTCTTTTATTAGTTATGTAAAAATGTAGTAGCAATAATAAATAATGATCTTTAATATATATTTTACACAATATTCTGTTTTGTAATATGACTCAGGCTAATCTGAATAATGCTACACTGAGACTGATTGGTGAATAACACTGATTACAATTACATTGTTATATTTTAACGGATATTTTGTGAGAACACGCTTTTCTGATGAAAAGGGGCAAAAATCTGAAGTTTCTCACCTAATACATAATTCATGTGATCAATTAGTGACTCTGTAACCGCAAAGAAAGGAATTTAAATCAATTTTCCATTTCTGAAAATCATGTCTGGATTTTATCATTTAAATCGTAGCGTGATGCCGCAAAATGTGCCTTAAAATGCCGGGATAAAGTGCGTTTCTCCATGCGAGCCCCGTGAGTATCCCGCCTAACGGCTCTAATTCAGGAATGGCAGGTGAAGGCGCTTAACACATAATTAAAGACCTAATTAAAGGTGAGAGAATTATTTTCAAGTTTCAGGTTTTATTGTCACGTGCGTTCTTAGGAATACGCTGAAATTCTTACACCATCGTTGCAGGAGAGCGGAGAGTGCATAGGGGGACAGCTGCACAAACAGCAGTGCGATAAGAGATGAGACAGTGCCATTCAAGTGGACGATAAATAGACAGTGAAGAGGTGACACAATGGGGACGTGGGTATGGGAATAACCACGAAATTAGTAGGGTGCTGGTAATGTGCAGAAGTGGGATTTTAAACTACAATGAACATTTCCTCCATGGTAACATAAACCAAAAAAAAAATGGCTGCCTTTGCTAACTGGCTCTACGTGACAGGAGAGCGTTTCCAGCCCTGACTAACAAATGGCAGGCATTACATTCGGCGTGACTTTGAAGGGGGAGTCAGCTGGTGCCATTAGGCCCCCACGCTCTCTTTAGCCTCATGACCCCCCCCCCCCATTCACGGGTTAGACCGTGACTGCACCCCCACCCCGGTCGTCCTTATCACCTTATTATTTCACACTGTACCTGAGAGGAGCTTGGAACCTCACAATCAGTAATTGCGCCTTTAATATACACAAGTTTAAGGCCGTTACCCCCCCACCACCTCCACCTCCACCACCAAACTGCTGTTCGCCCCCCAGGGAAGAGGAGTTGGCAGGCCCCAGTTAAGCCTTCATTATTATTTCTGTCTGTGAAGGTGAGTTTATTCCGTTTCACATTAACACCCTTCCCCCAAGCTGAATATTCCCAAGGCCCCCTCCACTGCCCCCCCCCCCCCTCAGCTTCAGAGAGCTTGTAATGTGGCGGGAAATCTGGGGCCAGGTCTCGGGGCCTGTAACCTGCAGCACTTTTGGGGAGCCCCCTTCCCGGCTAATTCATGAAGCCGGTGTTAACGGCACCGTCGTTGGGGCCAGTTGCAGGAAATCACAGCGCCTCTTCATTTCCACTCTTGTTTGAATGTGGGGGGGCGGGCACGTGGTTGGCGCGGCAACGCCGGGACGCATTCATAAATAATTGCAAAGTAGATAACGATGGAAATCTACTATCAGATTGGCTTCATGGTGGTTTATGGACACCATCAAATGGCATTTATATAACTCAGCTGGTGACAGGCCAATGAAAAACAGAGCTTTAAAATAAGGGCTGTAATCATTCATGTCATCTGGCCGTCAGCCTTACATTAATATTATGACCATATCCGTCTCGCCCATCCATAATGGATGCCAGCTGTAAAACGCTATTTGTCTTGACATCGCCGAGGTTATTGCCTTAATAACTGGGCCACACCTAATGGTGACTGGCGAGGACGCAGGTTCAATATGAGTGGTGGCTGCAGGTTGTGAGAGCAGGTGTACGGCACAGAGGGGGGCGTGTGGGGGGGCGTGTGGGGGGGTGTGGTCCCCGTACAATAACACACACCTGAGCATGGAGCGGCTGCTGCCCCCTCTTCGCATAAATCCGACCGGCAACCGGCCGACAGGCGATTTAATCATTTCACTCCGGGAGGCAAACGGCCCCGTTAAAATGCAAATGTGCGAGCGCACTAAGACCTTTAAATGAGGGCGGCAGCGATTTGGAGCCCAGCCCCCGCATTTTAAGTTGGCCTTTTTTAAGCCATATCCACAGGATAGAGGGGAGATCAAAGGCGGTAAGTCTTCGCTCTGAAAGTGTGCTGTCAGATATTATGGAGTAACGGTTCAGACGGACTCGTCTTGTTGATGAGGCAGTCGGCATGTTGAGTAGGTCTTGCTTTTAGCATGTTACACTTATGTGGGGTGAGATATGTATATAATCAAAATAAATCCCTTTGCAACATTGTGTTGTATGTATAATGGTGCCTTGTTTTAAAATGGCCTGTTTATCTTTGTTCTGTATCATCCAATGAGAAGTCAAGCTGTCCCTGGTTAACACCCTTTTTTGATTTGCCGTATCCTGATATCGACGGGCTGTCTGCATCTGATGTTCAGTATTTTCAGAGCCTCCCAGCCACTATCCCGGAGGCTGACTCATCTGCGCTGCCTCCTCGCCGGAAGCCGAACGGCAGCAGCGCTTGCGGATCTCACAATCGACCGCCGAAATGGGCCGAGTGTGGGAACTTTTGTTGGCCTTAAATTGCTAACAGCTGAGGGCAGGAGTGGAAAGTGCGGCCGAGTGCATATATGGCAGTAGAATGTGACGGTTTGACACGCTAAGGCTTGCTAGGCGTGACGACCACAGGATGGTTCTTACCATAAAAGCACAAGCTCCTGATTACTCATTAGACACTGTTGTTGCATAAACTGTGTTACGTGGGAATTTCTGTCGTTACACAAATAACAGGCGGGAATTCCACGATGGGTCACAGGGAATGTCCCACCAGGAGCCCAAAATGTCGGATGTGGCTCAGAGTCCTACAGGTAAACGGTTATGGGCTTCCTGTGGCCTCTAATTTGAGGAAAAAGACAAAGATGCCACCAGCCTGTATGCAGGGCACAATCTGTGGCGTCCCAGTGACGTTGACAAAAAGGGGGTTTCCCCTTTGGATAGCTGCTCACAAGCTAAACTGCATTGAACCTGCTGTATGTGAAAGTACCAGCGGCAGTTAGCGGAGCAGCCAGGTCAGTGCAGGGGAAAGGCGAAGCCCTGGTAGAAATTGATCTTTGCTAGAGATTAGGTGTAAGAGCAGCTGTGTGGACCTCAGGTGACCCTGCTGCCGTTCCCATGGACTGACCTCGCCAGCACGTATGCCGTTTACGCGAGAGGCTTGGCGGACGCACACTTGTCAGCACGGCTCTGTTTGGCCCGTTCGATATGGAACAGCGGCATGGCGTAGGCAATTCACACACAGTCCAAATATTTAGGAACGACTCCATTTCCAAAAAAACATAAATAAACGTTAGTAAGTAACAGTTTGGGATGGTAGACACAGTGCCGAGGGCAGTTTTAAGTTGGGCTAATAGTGGAACGAGGGAAGAAACAGTTCAGAAGGAGAGAAAAAAGAGCTAATGAAACCTTTGTGAAAGTGTGCAGTCACAATGAAAAATAAATGAACCATTTCATGTATAATTACATTCGGAACCTTAATTGAACCTGAAACATTTATACTGTATATTACATATTCAGGTTAAAGTGGCTGGCCGTTGGTGATGGTGGCACCTTGATTTTCATTATTCATTCAAATTTTACTAGTAACCATTAGCTGGTCAATAATTTTCCGATGGATTGTTTTTTTGTTTTACTTAAATATACAGTATATCTTATATGAGTAAGAATTCATGCATAATGATATATGTTGTATAACAATAATATTTCTATTTTCTTATTTTTATAGCATTACTGAAATTTCCCATACATTTCATGAAGTATTTATACCATGAGTTTAAAAGCTAAAGGCAATGTTAAATTTGGCTCCTAAAAAGATTATATAAAATGGCAAAATTGTGTGGCGATGTTTGTCTGATGATAATCATTTTGTGGTGTTCTTTACAGCCAAAACATTTGTATTCATCTTGTTAAATTTTGAGAAAGTTTCCTTACATGCATGCATACATAGAAATTAAATATTGAAGACATGGTTAGGGATGTCTTGTTAATAATATATTTGAAGTGATGCATAATGTCTTGTGGGGGGGAAAATGGTGATTTATATTCATGGGATTTTCATTTCACATCCCCAGAGACTGGCCACCCATCCCATTCTGACCAATCACTGGAGGACACAAGACGTCATCATTCGAACGACGGCAGTCTGCTGTCCTCGGTGTTTATTGCTATTCGCCCGATGTCGTTATCAGTCCTGTTAAAGTATTCGGCTAAAAATGGACTTGGCCTGTAGTTGTCTGGCTGGGGTTCGCAGGCGTGAGCGTATCTACAGAAGCACTGGAATGTCTGACAGGGGGTGAAGTCCCCGCAGTTGCGCTGGGCAAGTCGGTCAGGCTCAGGCTTCGAGACGGAGCGGTTTAGCGGCAGGCCTCGCGTGGCCTCAGCCCTATGTGGACTATTTGGAGCCGAATCCATGATGGTGATGTGGTTTTTTTTGGAGATGGAATTGGCTACCATAGAAAGAGACGTCAGGTCTTTCTATAACAGTTTCTGGCGGGTCCTGGCATTGCTGACTGGTCCTGCAGTTGTCTAGAAGGCTTGACATCAGCAAAAACTTTTATTATCTCTGCTTTTTTTTTTTTATTTGAGCACTTTAAAATTACGTTTGTTGTCCGGTTTGTTTCCCAGAATCTATGGACTCTTTAAATTATATGAATACAATGTGACATGCAGTCAATTTGCTGCTGTTCAGTGAAGAAGCTCACAAGCAGTAAGGCTGAGCTGTGTAGCTGCTCATGTTCCGGGTGCTACATTAAGGTTTTGGCAGCCTACCTGGTACTTTCTGGACCTGCTCCATTCTTAATGAACCCTTATCTTTCCCAGTTTAATCTTTCAGCAGATGTTTTTCTTTTTTCCTGTGCCTCTGTTGACATTTTTTTGTTTGACAGGATCCAGTTCCAGGTTCCGATGTCTGTTTAAAAAAGCGCGGAGGTTGTTGGCTTTAAAATTCCCTCGCTACATGTGCGATCCGCCTTTTTCCCAGGCTTTTCCACATACTTTGCCAGGCACACAGACTGACCTTTCAGGCAAACACTTTTTCATTACAAAATGTTCACTTTGATTCTTCTCCCATTCTGCGTCCATTCCAAACTGTTTACAACCCTCTAAAAATGAGTATGAATTATGTTTGTCTAATGGATTCCTTTGTGGTTTCAGTCTAATGTTTGTTCAGAACAATTAGTTATCTTTAGTTGAAATTACAGTGACCTGAAAAATGCACTCCTAAGTAAGGCTGTTAAACAGTTTTTTTTCCCTCCCCGTCTCAAAACAAACAGGATTGTGTTGCATGTGAATGTTTCTGCTTGCTTGTTTTTATTCAGACTGCACCTCTCTGCATCTCGCCATACAGTAAACAAGTTCATATGGAACCATCTGTTTGCTCAAGGAGCTCAGAAGTGTTCCTTGAAGGTACATATCATGAGGCTGATTTTCACGAATCCATCTGTACAATCCCATTACCAGTGGATATTTGAAGTATGCATGAGTGTAAGGGTCTAAGGTTCAGATCTCACTAGTGAACGGGGGGAGTTCTGGGAGATTCACTGTAGACTTCAGCAAGGAAACAGCTCAGTGGGTTAGGATGTCATACCTGTGATTGGAAGATCATCAGTTCAAGTCTCTCGCCCGGACTAGGGTCACCGGGGCCCCACCGTGGAGCCAGGCCTGGGGGAGGGGCCCATTGGCTAGATACCAGCTAGATATAGTCGGGCTCAGCTCAACACATAGCATGGGTTCTGGAACCAATCTCCTGGAGAGGGGCTGGATGCTCTTTTCTTCTGGAGTTGCGGCGGGTGAGCGGTGCCGGGCTGGGGTGGGGCTACTGGTGACCCCACAGCTCGGGGCATTAACAACAGAGTTTACCCCGGTGAACAAGAGGGCTGCCTCCCTGCGCCTTCGAGTCAGGGAGAGGTCTCTGACTGTCATCTGCACTTATGTGCCGAATGACAGTTTGGAGTACCCGGCCATCTTGGACTCCCTGAGTGGTGTGCTGGTTAATGCACCATATGAGGATTCCATCATTTTGCTGGGGGATTTCAACGCTCACTTGGGCAACGACAGTGTGACCTGGAGGGGGGTGATTGGGAGGAATGGACTCCCTGATCTGAGCCTGAGTGGTGTACTGTTATTGAACTTCTGTGCAATACATGGTTTGTCCATAACGAACACCATGTTCATAAAGGTGTCCATAAGTGGACATGATACGGACATGCACAGGTCGATGATCGATTTTATAATCGTATCATTTGACCTGCGGCCTTCTGTCTTGGACACTCGGGTGAAGAGAGGGGCAGAGCTGTCAACTGATCACCACCTGGTGGTGAGTTGGCTCAGGTGGTGGGGGAGGAGGCTGGTCAGACCTGGTAGGCCCAAGCGCATGGTGAGGGTCTGCTGGGAACGTCTGGCAGAGGCTACTGTTTGCCGGATCTTTAACTTGCACCTCCGGTAGAACTACAACTGCATACTGGGGGAGGTTGGGGACATTGAGTTTGAATGGACACTGTTCCAGACCTCCATTGTGGAAGCGGCCAGACAGAGCTGTGGCTGCGGGGTGGTCAGTGCCAGTCGTGGCAGAAACCCTTGTACCTGATGGTGGACACCAGAGGTGAGGGGGGCTGTCAAGTCTACCAGGAATTATTAGCCAGAGGGAGTTGACGGGTACCGGCAAACCAGGCGGAACGCAGCTCGGGCGGTTACAGAAGCAAAAACATGGGTGTGGGAGGAGTTTGGTGAGGTCATGAAAAGTGACTTTTGGTCGGCCTCAAAAATATCAGAAAGGGGAAGCAGCTCCTGGTTCCTACTATTTATAGTGGGGAAGGGGTGCTGTTGACCTCACCTGGGGACATCACCCAGAGCTGGAAGGAATACTTTAAGGACCTCCTCAACCCTGTGTCAGACACATCTATGTGCACTGCCTTTGAGACATCTGAGGGCATGGAGCTCAAGGGGGCTGGAGTGGACTTGCCCATCGCTGGGGCTGAGGTGGCCAGGGTGGTTAAAGAGCTACATGGTGGCCGGGCCCCAGGGGTGGACGAGATTTGCCCGGAGTACCTAAAGGCTCTGGATGTTGTGGGGTTGTCATGGCTGACACGCCTTCTCAACAGCGCGTGGAGGTCAGGGACAGTGCCGCTGGATTGGCAGACCGGGGTGGTGGTCCTCTTATTTAAGAAAGGGGACTGGAGTGTGTGTTCCAACTATAGGGTGATCACACTTCTCAGCCTTCCTGGGAAAGTCTATTCCAGGGTACTGGAGAGGAGGGTGAGATCGATAGTAGAATCTCAAATTCAGGAGGAACAATGCAGTTTTTGTCCTGACCGTGCAACACTGGACCAGCCTTGCGAGGGTACTGGAGGGAGCCTGGGAGTTTGCCTATCCAGTCTACATGTGTTTTGTAGGCTTACGACCCTGAGGTAGTCTGTGGGGGGTGCTATGGGAGTATGGGGTTCAGGGCCCTCTACTGTGGGCGATTCGGTCCCTGTATGAATGGACCTGAAGCTTGGTCCGCATTGCCGGTAATAAGTCGGATGTGTTCCCAGCATGCTCTGGGGCAGTTCACAGCCGAGTGCAAAGCGGTGGGGATGAGGATTAGCACCTCCAAGTCTGAGACCATGGTTCTCAGCCGGAAAAGGGTGGATTGCCCTTTTCAGGTCAGGGAGGAGGTACTGTACCTAGTGGAGGAGTTCAAGTATCTCGGGGTCTCATTCACGAGTAAGGGTAGGCAAGATTGAGAGCTGGACAAACGGATCGGAGCAGCATCTGCAGTTTTGCAGGTGCTTAACTGGTTCATCATGGCTAAGAAAGAACTGAGTCGGAAAGCAAAGCTTTCGATTTATTGGTCCATCTTCGTCTCTACCCTCACCTAGGGTCATGAGCTATGGGTAATGACCGAAAGAATGAGATACAGGTGGCCGAAATGAGGTTTCCCTGCAAGGTCTCTGGGCTCTCCCTTAGAGATAGGGTGAGAAATTCGGATATCTGGGAGAGTTTCAGAGTAGAACCGCTGCTTCTCCATTTCGAAAGGAGCCAGTTGAGGTGGTTTGGACATCTGGCGTGGATGCTTCCTGGGCGGCTATCCGGAGAGCTTTTTTATGCATGTCCAACAGGGAGGAGGCCCTGGGGCAGACCCAGGACGTGCTGGAGAGATTATAACTCTTGGTTAGCCTTGGAATGCCTCGGCATCCCCCCCGAAGAGCTGGTAGAGGTAGCTGAGGAGAGGGAGGTCAGAGTATCTCTCTTGAAGTTGCTACCCCCGCGACCTGAACCCCGCATAAGTGGCTGGTAGTGGATGGATGGACAGTTAAAGTCCCTGGGTTGGCTGAGTGATGTCACTGTTGGGTCCCTGGGCAAGGCCCTTAACCCCAATTGCTCCAGCAACTGTCTGACCCTGCTTTCTCAAAATTTATGTCACGTTGAATAAAAGCATCTAAAATTTAATAGCAGAGATGTTATTATATGGCAGTGACAGTGTGGGGATTTGGACGTCTGGCTTATTCACTGCATCACCCACACTAAATAAACAAGCTGCACACCCATAGCATACCCTGTAGCGTTTTTCTGGTTAATGTGAATAGAGCAAACGTCTTAACCATTACCTGGTCTACATTACAGTGATGTCTCTGTGTTTTACAGGTGACCGTTTCCACTGTGTAACGCACTTCCAGGAATGTATGAGACCTTTTAATAACATCTCACTGCAATAAATAAAATTGAGATGATCCCCTTTATTCTATGCTATCGTTGGGACAATCCCACTTAATGTAGGCCATCACCAGGATGATCCACTTTATTCAATGGCATCACCAGGATGAGCCCTTTTTCTACCCCATCGTCGGGAGGATCCCCTTATTCTACCCCATCGTTGAGATGAGCCCCTAATTCTACCCCATCGTTGGGATGATCCCCTTATTCTATGCAATCGTCGAGATAAGCCCCTTATTGTACCCCATCGTCAGGATGATCCCATTATTCTACCCCATCATCAGGACGATCCCCTTATTCTACCCCATCATCGAGATGAGCCTCTTATTCTACCTCACCGTTGGGACGATCCCCTTATTCTATGCCATCTTTGAGATGAGCCCCTTTTTCTACCCTATCGTTGGGATGATCCCCTTTTTCTACCCCATCGTCGGGGTGATCCCCTTATTCTACCCCATTTTTGGGACGATCCCCTGATTCTATGCCATTGTCGGGACGATCCCCTTATTCTATGCCATCATCGAGATGAGCCCCTTATTCTACCCCATTGTCGGGACGATCCCCTTATTCTACCCCATCGTCAAGACGATCCCCTTATTCTAACCCATCATCGAGACGATCCCCGTATTCTACCTCATTTTCGGGATGAGCCCCTTATTCTACCCCATCGTCGGGGTGATCTCCTTATTCTATGTCATCGTCGAGATGAACCCCTCATTCTACCCCATCGTCAGGATGATCCCCTTATTCTACCCAATCGTCGGGGTGATCCCCTTATTCTACCCCATCGTCAGGATGATCCCCTTATTCTACCCCATTGTTGGGACAATCCCCTTATTCTACCCCATCGTCGGGGTGATCCCCTTATTCTACCCCATTTTGATGGGCCCCTTATTCTACCCCATTGTTGGGACGATCCCCTAATTCTACCCCATCATTAGGATGAGCCCCTTATTCTAGCCCATCGTTGGGATGAACCCCTTATTCTACCCAATTGTTGGGACAATCCCCTTATTCTACCCCATCGTCGAGACGATCCCCTTATTCTACCCCATCGTCGAGATGAGCCCCTTATTCTACCCCATCGTCGGGAGGATCCCCTTATTCTACCCCATCATCGGGACAATCCCCTTATTCTATGTCATCGTTGGGACGATCCCCTTATTCTACCCCATCGTCAGGGTGATCTCCTTTTTCTACGCCATCGTTAGGATGAGTCCCTTATTCTACCCCATCATCTGGATGATCCCCTTATTCTACGCCATCGTCGGAATGGGCCCTTATTCTACCCCATTGTCGGGATGAGCCTCTTATTCTATGCCATGTTTCCTTTAGTAAATCCTGTAAATAACTTTGCCAACCTACTAGATCCTGGTACAGGGTTTGCATAAGGAGAACAACGCTGGCTCATTAACTAATCTATGCTATGACGTAATCATTAATTATTATATGGTGGATTCAGGGATGGGAGTGACCAGCAGGTGAAGAGATTTATATAACACCAGGGAGGAACAAAACATTTGGGTGGAACAGGCCATACAAGTGGATCCGTTGTCGATGTACATTTGTGTTTGAATCATGCTAATGGTTATCATTCACAGTCTGCCTTTTTCACTACCTCAGTTCTCTCCCTGGTGGTCCAGTGTATGTATTAAGCATTCGATTGAGCTAATTTATTTCCATAATTGAACTAATTTAGCCTTTGTATTGAGGTGATGTATGAACTGGAAGACCTGCATATATAATCTATAGATATTTACACTAAGTGGCACGTTTGGCCTGATCCAGTTTTATAGCTGTCTAAAAAATAGAAAATTGAAAGAGGGTCTATAGATAGAGCTACTTTTATACACAATATCCTCAATTACGCGGATTTGTGGAGTAATATAGTAAATTTTAAGTCGAACCATGTGAGGGTGCCACCTCAGGTTGGATTGCTTGGTTGACGCAGTATTGATGCTGCAATCGGAGACGCATCTCAAACCGACTCAGAACCAACCAGGCCTGGAGGCCCGGTGTCGGCCTGTAGCCCCTAAAACCTAGGAGATGAACTAGGAGAACAGATCTGACCTCTGCTGGTATCATTTGAAGATATAGAGTGTTTCTTGTACCCAAATGGTGTCTATCCTGATTTTTGGCACTAAATCAGCCATTATGCTACGTTCCTTTAAATGGATGCCTCTAATTTGATCCTCATGAATCTCCTCTAGATAGGAATGGAGCTTCACCTGTCTCTTTCTGGACCGGGATGTACCACAGCATGCGTCGAGCGGTGGCAGTCCAGAGATGGTCAGAGTGCTTAATGTGCAATCCGTCAGAGCCCTGTTCAAACAGCGCGCCCAGAACTTCCTGCAGATGGGAGAAGCACTCTCTCGTCTGGCAGCTCGCTGCAGTCCAGAAAATAGCAAAGGCAAACAGGGGGGGGCGTTAATGAGTTTGCCGAAGGTTATCGCACTCGCCAGAGACGGAAGCGTGTCTGCGTGCTGCGCTGCTAAAACTGTGTGCTCTCATAAGTAAGCTGACTCGTGTTGATCGGACTAAGAACAGTGTCAATAATATGAAATATAAATATTGTAAATCCCTCGTCTACTGAAGCAGAAGGCCAGCTGAAGTGTACCCATGTGTCTGACTGGATTCCGAAATTTCTGTGTGAGCACAGTTTAAAGCTGCCACGTGTGGGCCTGTCCAGGGCCATAATCGACAAGGCTGAGGGGATGCGGTGCGGTGGGGTGGGGTTGGGGGTTATTTCGGCACTGGGGGTGCGAAAAGCACCTGACTCATGCACCCGCTGCTGCTGTCCTCTGTTTGGATGGATCTTTTGTCTCCTTCTATTTATGTCGAGACCTGATTTTATTCTCCTTCAGATATTACTGCATGAAATATTTTAATTTTGTGCTGTTTTCAAGAATTATTTTAATGATAATCAATTGTAGGAATATAAATCTGTAATGTGCTTCAAATTGTGTCATGTTTCTTTGTAAAAGCATCACATTTTTAATAAAATTCATTAATAAATTTTAGATCATCTTCTAGAAAGCCCATGAAAAAGGACAACACAAAAGAGAAGCCTAAATATGTCAAAGGTGCAAAAAGGCGTTGGGTGATTGTGGATCTGTATGTATCCCCCAAGACATTGCTGGCTATCCTTTCATTTCCATCCCAGCAGTTTCAGGCATGTTTAATTGAAAAGATAAGCAAGAGCACTTTGAAAAGTTTTGTTCATGTGTTCTGCAATCACTGCACTGCTTGAAGCCTTGTGTGTCCAGCAGCCAATGCTTCAGCTTCCTGCGAGAGCTGGCGCTACCTCACATCAGAAATAACAAGAACGAGTCGCCTCTTCGCCCCCAACCGCCCCCCCCCCCCCCCACATGGTAGCGGCGGGAAACGCCAACGATGTTGAGTTATTTCGAGAGCTTCAATTAAAGCGTGCTTCTGGTGTGTGTCAGTGTTCAAAGTGAGGGCTGATAGCCACAATAACACATCCAGGTCATTTACAGAAATTTCCATAAGTCCTCCAAAGGAAACCCATAGGGACAAATATATATACTTTCTGATTGATTATGTACGCTGGTACAGATAAGTGGTGGAAATTGTGTTTAAGTTTAATGGCGTATCATCTACAAAGGTTGGGGGGGGGGGGCTTCTCAAACGGCCGCGCTGAGACTCCCCACTAAGAAATTCATAGGCTGCCTCGTCTGATGAAGACAGTCCACATAGGGCTCCAGCGTTCCTAAAAGACCTCACAAACAGCGTTTGTGAAAAGAGGAGTCTTAAAGCAGTAAATCGAGTGGAACCCTTTGATGAACAGGTAACCGCAGTCTGCGGAGGACAGCTTAAACAGCTACTGGGTTTAGCTGAGATCGCCATTATTGACTGTCCACCTGACAGCTTGCTCATGCCGTCATTACGAAAAACAGATGTTTTCTAACTAATGACATGTTTATTTGCATCTGCTTGAGAAAAATAGTGCTGCTTTTCCCACCCAGGTGTCTAATGAACCAATTATTTGAATCGCGCACCTGTTGGCATCTGACTGAAATGGAACGGTTTGCCTCATGGGGGGGGGGGGGGGGGGCATGAGGAGAGTGGAGTTCATATTCACTCTCTAAGTTAGTTCACATTTCTTTCGAGGATTTAAGAATTTTTCCCCCTCATTTTTTTCATCCAGTACAGAGATGTATTTCTGACACGTCTCCTGAAGCTGGACGCTAATTTGGCCAGGGGGAGTAGGGGGGGGGGCTAGGGCTGTAACTTGAGTGACATTGCAGTGTGGTGACATGACTTTGTGGCACCACCAGCCCCGTCTTCAGTTCTGCCGCGTTCCAGGACTTTCCAGAGACGAATGATGCGTGTCTTCTCTGTATTTTTTCCTCTTGTCTTTCCTGTCAGGGACATTGCTTTGCCTGCATCCTGAACCCAGGACCACACCAGCGCCGCTCACCAGACCCATTTGCAGGTGTTAGGCACCTCCCCCAGTGTCTGAGGTGAATGCGAGACCTTGTTGAGGGAAACACCTGTCATTGGAGCAGAGTTCAATTAATGTGGTAATCAATGTCATAAAGTGAGCTGTGGCCTGAGGCTGTGCCCTGGCATGCCACAGACGTGGTGGATTAATTAGCATTAAGGTAGGCAGACGTACACATAGATGACTGCTTCACAGAGCTGATTGAGTCTGGTTAGTTACTGCACTGCCTTGAGGGATCTGAGCTGGCATCAGAACATCACTCTGGATACATCTCTTCGCTGTCAGCTGACCACAGGTACATGTTTATGTGCTATGACATCATGCAAGTGTGCATGTCAGGGACCCACTTATAGGAAGCATTCTGTTGTTATTATGATTATTTGTGTAACGCGTTCTGATTCTCAGCTGGGACACTTTGTCCTACTGCTCTAAGGCCGATCTCCGACCAGCATGTGCTGAATCCTCTGCATCAGCAGTGTCCCTGCAAATGTGCTTGCCACACACATTCTCTGTTTCATCGATGTCGCTTCCCCGGATTATTACATTTGTCCGGCACCTCAATGTCGTCCCGGCCTGTGAGAATCCGCTTGGTCCAAACGCATGGGTAAGGAGAGAGAATTAATTCTGTGGCAGTTTACCAAATTTGCTAACCTAGCTGCTGATCGTGTCATGCTTGTCTGACCTTTTAGGCCTTCTTAATAATAATAGTAACAATGACGATAATTCGACATAATTCACAAAACTGCCTTGGCCTTTACTGCCACATCAGGTACAACTGGGAAATTTCCGGAACATTAATATGTAGAAAATCATTTGTCAACGCAGTAACTATACAGGCAAATTGGGCTGAACTCGGGGAGATTTATGGTACAGGGTGCTAACTGCTAATTATGGCGTGTTGCCCATTTTACGATGCCAGTTTCCGCTGTTGAATCGCGGCCAAAGGGGGTTAGACCGTTATGGCTTCTGAAAAGAAAAAGAAAAATCTGCCCAGACCAGGTGGGATGGGGAAGAACATGTCATATTCTGAGAAAAACAAGGAAACATGTTAGAGGTGATTTTTAAAATGAATTCCTACTCCATGTCTTTTTTAACTCATTTGGGGCACAAAGACTAAAATGAAGCTGCTTGTTAACATTTTTTATTTATTTAGCTGGTGCTTTTGTCCAAAGCGACATGTTTTGTAAAGGTAGGGTCTTTGGAGCAACTGAAGGTTAAGGGTCTTGCTCAGGGCCTAACAGTGACATCACTCTGCTGACCCTGGATGACCTTTTAACTGCTGACCTTCTGATCACAGACACAGCAGCCTAACCCACTGGGCCATAAGGGAATGGTTTCTAAGTTTGAGGTGAATCAGGTAAGAGGCCTCAAAATCAGCTCAGCATCAGCCAGGACACCATCTAAGGCGCTTTAAACCAGGGAGTGGACAGGGTTGAATTAGTCCTGCACTGATACCGCCCACTTCACTGTGATTACGGAGTTCTAGATGGTAAGGATTTTTTCTACAAAACAGCCCGGGGAAGTCCAAAAGTCAAAATATCTTTATCGTCATCTTCAGCTATATGATCCATGGGTCATACTCTGAAGTGAAACTATGATATTGGTCGTAGGGCAAAAAATAGCAATAAATAGAATATAAATACACTGCCCGGCCAAAAAAAAAGTCGCCATTTGAATTTATATCAGCAAATACTTATATCAGCCAATGACTGGATCATTATTACAGCTCAGCTACGTTATGCAGCAATAAAGTGAAGTCAGCTGAGTACCTGAATCTACTGAATGGCCAGGTTACACCTCCATCCATCGTCAATGGATTTTTTTCTTCCCTGTTGGCATGGGCATATTCCAGGACAAGAATGCCAAGATTCAATGGGTTCAAATTGTCAAAGAGTGGTTCAGGAAGCATGAGGAATCATTTTCACGCATGACTTGGTCACCACAGAGTTGTGACCTTAACCCCATCTAAGGTGTTTGGGATGTGCTGAAGGAGGCTTTACGGAGTGGTTCAACTCACTTGTCAATATAGGATCTCGGTGAGAAATATGCAAATATGAATTAAAATAAAGGGTGAGATGTTGCTGAAGCCTGTGGAAACATTGCCATGACAAATGTGTGCCATAATCAAAGCTAAAGGCGGTCCAATGAAAAATTCAAATGCCGACTTTTTTTTTGGTCGGGCAGTGTATTTAAGACATCTAAACATGACATATTGACACATGGACACACTATAAGACAAGAAAAAAACTACCAGAAAACGCCAATGGGAGGTTTGACCCAAAGTCGGCTACAAAATTACGATTTTTATTTTAAGCTGGTACTGTGGATGGATTCCACCAAGACCAGTGGTGTATTTTCCACATCCTCGAGTCTGTAAACATTATCTCTAACTGTGGCCCATTATTCCTGAAAAGCATAGCTCCTTCCTGGTCATCCCGTCAGCAGCCTGGTCCAGACCTCTCTCGGGGAGCTTCCAAATCAGTGCTGAAGATCATGAGCTCCTATGTGAAAGCGTAATTAAAATTAAAAAGAAGCATAGCATCTACTAATTAAACAGCACCACTTAATATAAATAACAATGGCTCCAATTAAACTGTTCACAGCGCCTTGCATAGTTGTCACTATCAGACCTGTTACCGTTTCCCGAAGCACCAATCAAGATGTGCAGTAATGGCACATTAAAAAGAGATTGAACATGATCAGAATGGCATGACCATCAGATAAATGGCCCTGATTCCTTATTAAACAATTATTTATATTTGGGGGTTGGTTTTTTATCTCTGACGCCAAAGGGCAGAGTGGTTTTTTTTGGGGGTGGGTGGGAGGGGTTTCTGTGTTCAGATCAGTGCTTTAGAGCTGGAAGGAGGTTTGCCGTCACATTTCCCAACGTCTTCGCTTACGCAGAGGCCTCTGATCTGAGGAAATCCCTGGGCTGGAGAAGGCCAGCCATGCACATGTTCATCAGGTTGTACTGTCTGATTATAGGATTCTTTGTTAATCTGTACAATGCCGTCAGAATTATGTTCTCCATTTTCACAGGCTGCAACTCTAAAAGTCAAGTTTTCCATATATACAGGTACACCAAAGCACACAATACAAGAGCAGTGACAGGGGAGGGCTATCAGAGTACTTAAAGCACAAAACAAGAGTGGCTGGTTTATATATGTATATTATGCCATGCACATGTAAACAACACAGCATAAATGGGTGGAACATTTTTTATTTCCAGAATTTAGAAATTATTTTCTTGACAAAACAATAATAAAACAATAATAATAATTCCTGAAGAATGTTAACCTTGTACTCTGAAACAGCTTTTTTGCATTGTGTGCTAGAGTGGCTTTGGAAGGTTTATAGAGCCTTCTTTGACAGACATGACGTGCCCGTGTATAGGGTGCATGCGATGTGGCCAAATCAAAGGCTGCGGCTCCATAGCCAAGAGGCACAGCGGGGCTAAAGTTTGACGAGGGGGGTGCTCATTACCACCCCACCCCCCCAAGATGGGGTGCTCATCTACCCCATGATGCTATAAATAAACAGAGCTGGCACAGGATCCAGGCTCTCAGGACGGGTCATTTACCGCTCGTGAGAGTCGTGCAGACAGCCAAGACCCCGGCTGCCCCGGGTTGTGCCTGCGGGGCCTCACTGAATAGACAGAAAGACTTTGGCCACAGACAGGCGTACAGGGCCTCCTTTGAGTCATGCGGACGGGGATTTCAGTGGTCCCCGTCTCTGCATGCAGGCGGGGGGGAAACAAAAAGGCCACTGTCCCACCGTGCTAGTCTGCGGGGCTGCCCTCCCCCACCCCCCCCGACAAGAAAAAAGTGACTTTCTTATTTTTAGACCTGATCACGGCCGGACGGACATTGTTCCTCGGAGCACACCCCCCTGGCATGTGGGACCTGACAAAGCCACGCCTGTAACCTGCGGCCCTGCAGCTGGGGGCCACCTGTGGGGCACATCGAATCAGGGGGACAGGGGCCCCAGTGCTCTGGCACGGATGGCCCCCGGCTTTTTGTGAGGGCCATTCGCTGCGGTCCTGCTCCGCCACGGCTGGCAGCATGGGTCAGCTAGGGGCCCTTTGTCTTGGCTGTTCACTTTCACACTTGGACCCTGGTGTGAGCTGCCCGTCGCCCTGCCTGCTTATTATTTATTTGTTTGCCCATTTAATTGTTTACTTACAGGCTGGGAAAGAAGCGCTGTCCATGTACTTGCTTTCGAGTTTGTCACGCCACCCGTCTTTGGTCGGCAGTTGCCTTCTGGACTTTTCTATGGATCTGAGTGCCGTGGCAAATGTCTGTGTGAAGACGTTTATCAGGCTTCATTGTGACGTTTTACAATGGACCCTCCTTTATTACCTGCCTGCTTTATTAATGCTAATTAATCATTTCAGGCTGCTGAAGCTTATTATTTTGTACACCTCTGCAATACTTCATAATTTTGATTTTATAAATTTTATCTGAAGAGAAGCTAAACCACGCTTTGGCAATTTTAGGAGATTTTCTGTGAAATTCTAAACATGATCGACTGGAAAATCACGCTTCTCTCGGTGAGGAAATCTGCCATGCTCTTTTTGTGTTGACACCGAATTTAACAATCGTTTAATCAAACTCCGTAAAAGTGCCATTGGATGTCACCTTCGGAACTGGTGTGGAATGAAAGAGTAAGTTAACATTCAGTGTAGCTGGAATTTTGGCAGGGGAAAAATGTTTTTAACACATGCTAATTCTTCCAGCGATCCCTATAGGAATCTCCCAGAGGGGGGAAAAACCTTTACGCCGTGAAAGGGCATTCCAGATCTTTCTTTTGTCCCAGAAAGTCCCAGGACTGTGTCTACTTTCCGAAATTATCTAATTCGGTCTTTATGAGGGATTGTAGCCTCGGGTGCTTTTCGTGGGAACAAGAGATACTCTTGTTAGCCAGTGGAAGCCCAGAACAAGGAGATAGAAAGCAGATATAAATCATCATTTTCAAGGCAGAAAAATTCACTTATGGGTCACGGCTACGTAATTAATTTCATCAGAACACGGCCCTGCCTTGTCCGGAGCTTCCATCCACAAGAATGTGGCCTGTCTTGTGACTTTGGAGGTCAGGGGAGGGAGGGGGGGGGAAATGACATCACCGACTTTGCACGCATTACGATCGGGACACAGTAGCACCTTGTGTTCCTGCTTTTTCCCACTCATCCGAGGGCCGCGGCTGTTCTATGGCCCTCGGAAGAATACCTTTTTATTCTGGCCATTCCCCCAGCTGCGGTATGGAGTGGGGAAAATGCCACTCTATATCATGATGAATGGTGCTTGACCCTGGACCTGGTCCCCCTGCATTTCATGGAATCCCAAATTAACATGAGAGCCCAGGCATGGGACGCTTGTTATTCTGGGATTTTTGGGGGGAAATGCGGCTGAAGTGATGTACTCTGATGCTGACACCATTAGGGTAGGTACATTAAATGAAGATGCGCCAGTGCCCTCGCTCGATCAAGGGGAGCATGCACCTTCCCGGCACAGCAGAGTCGCATTCCCCTGCTGCAGGTCGCCCGGGTGCCTCTTTGTTTAGTGGCTGAATATGATTAATTATACAAAGCAACAGTTATGGCAGGATTAACAATTAGCCGGACCTGTCAAGTGGCGGCTCTGAGACGGCCAGCTAATTGAACGGCTGGTAGCTCATTGTGTCCCCGAGCAGAGCCGCCTCTCTTTCATCTCCTCCGTGAGACGGATTCAGTCCTCCCGAAATATCTGCACCCACAGATCGTTCCACACAGACTCATATTATTTCAATATTTGCTCAACCCGGCAGGGCTGATACAATTTTTTTTTATTTGACAGATTAAAAATATTTTTTCTTTTTAATTTCGCAAACAACTAAACATAATATCACATAAACACTGCAAGCTCACTGTTCACCTCCTGTAAGTTAATTAAAATGCCGATCTGGCATTGCTCGTAAAACAAGTAATTATCAGATATCAGAAATAGCCTTGAATTAATTTTTAAATACTTTTTGTTCGTTTAATTATAAATAAGAACAATGAACAGAGCCAGATTCTGTTTGAGGTCACAGACTGGACATAAATAAGTAAATTCTGGCCATCTGTCCACAGATTAACGTCAAACGTAAAGAAGTCAAGAGGTTATGAAAGGAGATGGGAAATCTCCGGAAGTTTCTCAAGCTTTTCAGACTTGCGGACATGGCAGAGAACCACGTAGCCGTGGCCACAGACCCCAAAAACACGGAGCTCTTTCTCTGGTCCAAAGAGGCGAGTATGGGCTTGGGAAGGGGAGCAGATGTAGGGGCAAACGAGGAACTGTGCCCACCGTGAAAGTTCTGGAAGGGGGCCGGGGGAGGCGGGCGGTGCGATTGGGAGGAAACCTGATTGTTTGTTAAGAGGCACAGGAGGGGCATGGACGTGGTGTGAGGCTCGCATGAGAATATCTGACAGACTTCACTGGTATGAAAACCTCTCTTTCTTTGGAGCGGCGGTGTCTGTGCCCGGCTACCCCGACCCCTCTCAGGCCATTGTTGGAGAAGCCAGTGTTCAAAGCGGGCCTCCAGAATGGAGTCACTCTTCATTAATACCATGTAATGAAATTAGAGGATGTTAGTTAACTGGTTTCAATCAAACTGACTTGGCCACTTCCACGGGAGACAAACAAAAAAAGGGGAATCTTTCTAAAGATTCTATGTAATTCGATTAACGGTGACTCTATAGTGGGACAGAAATTAAGGCTTTCACTCGTAAAAGGGCGTTAAAGGAAGGAATTTCTTTTTGAATGGAAATGCCCTTTCTGAGCATGTTTGTTGACTTGTGCTTGCGGGGAATCCCCCCTCGCTCATGCACTTTTTGTGTTTTGTTAAGCGCCGGGGGCATAAAATGTTCTGTACAATCCACACTTTTCAGGCTTTTCCTGTCAGGGTCAGGATGGAAGATTCTGGGCGTTTGATAACACGCCATTTTGAGCTCCCGGCGCTGGATGAGGTGCCCGAGAAAGAATTTGAACGCAAGTGCAGCCACCACACAGCCAAAGCTGATTTACACACCACAGCAAGCACACATCAGCATCTACTCACTGACGAATGTTTGTGTTGCAAATGGACATTTTAAAAATTAGTTTACGATTTGTTATGTTGTTACGTAATGTATGAAATGTAAACTACTGTTGCATTTACCAGTAATGCCGCTCCTGTTAAATCTTTGGGGCATCGTTGCTGAAGGTTTATGATGCCATATAAAAATAATTTGAATTAATAGTCTCTGAAGAGGACTGTAAACAGTGATACATATTTCGAGTTCTGACTTTAGATCAGCGAGAGCATGACCCCGCTTTCTCTCTTCCAGAGTGAGCACTTCCTAAGCCTGGAATATACCAAGCCGATTGCAAAAAATCAGCGTCAGCTGAAGCTGACGAACAATCAGCTCCTGTCGATTGTGAAAATTTGCACTGGAACACACTGAGACAAACAGAGGCAATGGGTGTCGTGCGGCCCAATGAGAGACCTCAGTCTGACCAACTACCTTCGACACCGCTTTAACATACTCAATCGCACAGAACAGCACCCACAGAGACCGGCCACGTCAGACACACCGCCTGACAGCCCGTCACTGACAGCCCGATGGCTCCTGACGGCCGAAAATCGGCTTGTTATGTTGCAAGCTTTAGCGTCGTGACGCTGTCTGATAATGTGCTAATGCTACCCGGGCCCCAAAGAGGGCGGCGGCGAGTTAAATTCGCGGCCTCTGTCACGTCGCCTGTGCCCACAGAGCAGACGTCACCGGGCAGGACGCCTCGAGGAACTGGAGAGGAATATGTGGTGCGCCAACCCCCCCCCCCCCCTCACCCCCACGCTCATGCGAGTGTGACGTGTCACCCTGCAAACATGCCACTGTGAGTCACATTGTCATAGCGTACTGCCTGCTACTCATTTGCTGTTTTTACATGCATTATGATGCATTATGGGAAATACACAAAATGAGGCTTTTATCGTTAGCAGTAGTTTCTGGCAGACTCCTCTGCCTATCTTGTAGTTGAGAGGGAGCTCTCAGCCTCTGCCTATGCTATCGGCCCCTGCTAACGGCCGTGCCCTGTCAAGGTGAAGTGGAATAAGCTCTAATTGCACAGTTTCCCTGGCATATTGTGGCCTCTTCAAGCCTCCAGGCCTGGCTCTGTAGTCGTGCTCCACACACAGCTAAAACTAATAGCTTTGAATTACTGTCTACTGCTATGCGTAATTCTTCAGTGGTGCATTGTGGGAATTAATGTACCTGACATGCCACAACAATGGCCGCCACCCCTTTGTGTTTCTTTTTATATCTAGTTGCATTCCTAAAGATGGCATTATACAGAGAAATCTTCTGCTTCCTGAGGGGGGTGACTTCTGTGGGGGGGTCTCTGTGCCAAACCTCTAGGTGCAGAAGGCTCTTAGCGGTGCCTGATGATAGTAGGCAAACATTAACATAATAATTAGTGTCTTGTAATTGTTTCATTAAAACCAGTTGTTCCATTTCTCCTCATGTTTTCCCAGAAGAGGAGCTGAATTTGGACGGCAGCCAGTGGGAGGACGTCCACGTTGTCACCAGAGTGTTGTGTGTGTATGTGTGTGTGTGTGTGTGTGTGCGTGCGTGTTTTCCCCTCCTCTCCTGGAGCTGCCAGCACTGCCGTTCCTGTACTGCATCTTTCAGACGTTTCCTGTGGCAAAACGAAAGTGAGCAGGGCTCATCTCCCCCTCCACCACTGCGTGGTAGGCCGCATTTGGAGAGCGACAATCTCCACGATTTTAATGTCTTTAAAAAAGGACGCGCCCTTCCTGATCTCGGAATGTGAGGGGTCTGCTCCGCTTCTCTCCGCGTACTCCGATGAGAGGCTCGCAGAGGCTGTCACTTCTGCTTCTTGGCATCTCCAGCATTGGCCAGTAGCTGTCACATCCTGGATGAAGCACCATTATCCTCCTTTAACTGGAAATGTAGCAGTGTGCTTTCTTTAACGCATACTTCATGTACAGTATTCGCACTGCTCTGCAGTCTGCTAAAGCCTTTCAGAATTTATCTACTGACTATGGATGGCGACATCTTCCATGGCTTCAACTTCTGTCGAAGAGCCGCCTATTCCCTACATATCCATTAGGAGGCGTAATACCCATTGGCTTAGAGGGAGATCAAGCAGCAACGATTTCTTGAAGGGGGGCGTGGTTTTCAGCGGCACTAAATAATACGGGTGGGAAGCACAGCATTTTATCTCGGGGAGAACTTCAGAGAATGTTTCCCAGAGATGTTAATCACAGT
This sequence comes from Paramormyrops kingsleyae, assembly GCF_048594095.1. Taxonomy (NCBI): domain Eukaryota; kingdom Metazoa; phylum Chordata; class Actinopteri; order Osteoglossiformes; family Mormyridae; genus Paramormyrops; species Paramormyrops kingsleyae. The sequence continues at coordinate 63,115,976 of NC_132797.1, forward strand.
GCATCAAATCGAGATAAACGATCTTGAACGATACGGATCAGTGCAATTCTGCGTCCTACTTGGGGGGGGGGGGGGGGGTTGCTGAAGTATCAGCATTAATGTCTTTTAAGGGAGACCTTCTTATTGCACGCAAACAAGCCCCTTTGCCCCTGATCGTCGCCTTTCGTTGCTTTTATTGCCTCTTGAAAGAAGGGCAATCTTTACCCGCGATGGCACGGCTGCAAACATAAGTAAACAAGCCATCATACATATGAATGTATTTATTTGTTTCCCAACAGAGTGCCGGTCCCGTTCACAATATTTCTGAGACGCTCTGAAAGGCTGTGATTGATAGCGGTGCGCTGCAATTAGCCTCCCAAGCGACGCGTACACCCTGGCATCCGGGGTTCACCCGTGCAGATTAAGTTTGCGCCGTTTTGGAATTAGGCTGATCATCCGTCACTACGGCAGGCTTTTCACGTGATGCTCAGAGCCATCAGATTCCTGAGAAAACTCTGGCCCCCCCTCTTTCACCTTCCATAATATATACGTATTAAAAAATAAATGTAAATTATATGTTAAACGACCCTTTATAAATAAAAGCAGAGTTCAGTTCTCCTAGTGCTGTGTAAATTTAATTGTTTTTAAAATGCTCTTCATATTAGCCATTGGCTGCCATATGAGAAAGAACTAAAATAAATGATTATTTTAAAAATTGTTTTGAATAGTTATATTTAAAAAAACCTCCCACTATCACGGCACTTGTTACCCATCCATAGGTGCTAAAAGCCAGACAACGTGCTAACGCAGGCCTGGTGGGGGCGCTGTAACACGTCATCGATCCCGGACCACAGAAACCCAATCGCCCCCGAAACAGCCCATATTTCTTTACATATTCATGTGTTTATCGGCACGGCCCCGGAATGCGGGTGGGGCGGTGAGCGCGCCTCTCCCGTGGACCGGCGATAACACTAATCCTGTTTACGTTCACCCGCTCCTCTTTATTTATTTATTTCATCTGTAATATGACACCTCTTGAAATTTTTCCTGACTTCGAGGCAGCTAAGCGCAGTTACCGTGGACTCAGCTCCAGCGTTTTGGGGGGGGTGTTTTAGGGGAACAGGGAGCGAGGGGAGAGATCGCATATTAAATTGGCTGTGAATATGTAAAGTGCGTCTCCCCCTCCATCCCCAGCGCGGTCAGGAGCCACAGGCAGGGAATTGGCAGAACTATCTGTCCTATTGACAGCCTCCCCCGTGGTCAAATAGGCCTTGCCACTGCAAAACATGGATTAATCCGGGTTGGGGGAGGGGGGGGGGATGGTGGTGGGGTGGAGGGTACCACATGCTTGTTCGGGGGTGGCAGTGATGTCAACAATGTGGCATCTGTCGCTTGGGCATCTGGCAGGCCACTGCAGAGGGCCTGCAGTGCTGGGGAACCATCAGATTAACAAGAGCAAAGCCGGCCTCTGAGGGCGGGCCGGGGAAAAGGCATGTCTCGGCCCGGTGCGGGGTAGCCTAACGGGATCTACCATCCTCTTGACATTCCGGTTTCCTTCCCCTTCCTGTCATATCTCTCCTTTTAATAATAACCTTGTCTATTGCCGGGAATGGAGGTGGCTAGATTCTTACAGGGGTGCTTTGGCGGGCCAGAGGTCGTGGTTTAGGCTCACAGCTGAAGCACGTTTTGCAAAGAAGGATGAGGCACCCAGCTCCATTTTCATGCAATCTCTAAGAGCCCTTTGAAGGTCTGTCAGAACTGCTACATACCACCAGGCTGCTACTACAGATTTTTCTACCATGTTAAGAAAAAAAAATTGTTATTTTTCCAAGAAAATTGTCACTCATGAGGACATCTGGTGTCACACTTTTTGGATCCTGGAGACCAAATTTGTGTAATCATGCACTCTTCCCTACTTGCTTATTTTTTCCAGCTAAGCCTAACCAGTTAACAAATGGAGTTTTAAGTGTTACATGACAGCACTACACTATTGGCCAGAGGAGGACCTTGTTAATTATATACGCGTGCATCATCTTCATCCTTGTTTCCAAGAAGGATGCATCATGTTTTTTTTTATTTTCTGTGCAGGTTTATCACTGCTATTTCCATTGTTATTCAGTCCAGACTGTATCACGCTGGTATTATGTAGCTGTGACATACGGCATGGACGGCTTTCTGCAGATAAAGCGCTGTCATTTAGGCATTAAGGTCTTCCTGGAATGAAAGACTCTGCACTCCATCACGACTCCTGCCCTGTGTAGTCAGAGGGTTCCCTCAGCTTTTGGCACATGGCCACTCCGGGACCCACCGCATAGCCAGGAAGAAAGTGGTGATACCCGGCAGGACGGAAGTGGTGATACCCGGCAGGATGGAAGTGGTGATAGCAGGCAGGATGGATGTGGTGATACCCGGCAGGACGGAAGTGGTGATACCCGGCAGGACGGAAGTGGTGATACCCGGCAGGATGGATGTGGTGATACCCGGCAGGATGGAAGTGGTGATAGCAGGCAGGATGGATGTGGTGATACCCGGCAGGATGGAAGTGGTGATACCCGGCAGGACGGAAGTGGTGATACCCGGCAGGATGGATGTGGTGATACCCGGCAGGATGGAAGTGGTGATAGCAGGCAGGATGGATGTGGTGATACCCGGCAGGATGGAAGTGGTGATACCCGGCAGGACGGAAGTGGTGATACCCGGCAGGATGGATGTGGTGATACCCGGCAGGATGGAAGTGGTGATAGCAGGCAGGATGGATGTGGTGATACCCGGCAGGATGGAAGTGGTGATAGCAGGCAGGATGGATGTGGTGATACCCGGCAGGACGGATGTGGTGATAGCAGGCAGGACGGATGTGGTGATACCCGGCAGGATGGAAGTGGTGATACCCGGCAGGATGGATGTGGTGATAGCAGGCAGGATGGATGTGGTGATACCCGGCAGGATGGAAGTGGTGATAGCAGGCAGGACGGAAGTGGTGATATCTGGCAGGATGGATGTGGTGATAGCAGGCAGGATGGATGTGGTGATACCCGGCAGGATGGATGTGGTGATAGCCGGCAGGGTGGAAGTGGTGATACCCGGCAGGGTGGAAGTGGTGATAGCCGGCAGGATGGATGTGGTGATAGCAGGCAGGATGGATGTGGTGATACCCGGCAGGATGGATGTGGTGATACCCGGCAGGGTGGAAGTGGTGATAGCCGGCAGGGTGGAAGTGGTGATAGCCGGCAGGGTGGAAGTGGTGATAGCCGGCAGGATGGATGTGGTGATACCCGGCAGGATGGAAGAGGTGATATCCGGCAGGATGGAAGAGGTGATATCCGGCAGGGTGGAAGTGGTGATAGCCGGCAGGAAGTTGTGGCTCAGGCCTTGGCTGGGATGTAGACCCCACAGTGACAGAATCAGGCCTGAGCAGCCTGCCCAGGTTCCTGCCACACAGCCCAGAAGAGGAACAGATCAGCTTTGTACGAACCATTCTGCTTTGGACTGCTTCTGAACGCCTGACTGCTGGGGAAAGCACCATGTTGGATGTGTTGGGAAGCATTTAAACAGTTCAATCCATGTGTCTTAGTTACAACACAAAGTATTGTAACTGAAATAAAAAAAAAAGAAATATGTACGTGACCCTCTTGCCACTAGCCAAGATAGCCCAGAATGGCCAAAAGAGGTCACTGTTGAGCAGGAGGACACATCCCTGAACATCACCTCCAACTCCTTGGTCTGTTCTGCCTCCCTAACTTCTAGACCAGGCCTGGATCCTCACATGGGGCTCCTCAGCAGACCGGCTGCATCCACGCGTCACCCTCTGTGACTCACCTCCATCGCAGGGCTGACCGTCCCCAAAGCCAGGCCCGGGTCCGATGCCCATGGCACTCCCACCACATGAATAAGCGATGCCGCTAAAGACGTCGGGTCTGCCGGCACCGAAATGCTGGAAGGGCGCGAGCACCATCTGCAGCCCTCTCGCGGCTTCCAAAGAGGGAGCAGCAAAGCAAGGTCTTCTGGGAAATGTGGCTGCCCCACTTTCCCTCCTGCGTCAATATGGACCATCTGATGGGCTAAGGACCAGTGTCACACACGTCTAAATTTGGATGGACCTCCCAACACCGGGGATAGAGCGCCTTCCAAAAAACACAGGTCAACCAATCATAATGAGCGAGGAAATTTTAATTGGGAGCGTTATCAATCTGCTCAAAAACATCAGAGCTAGTTATTTTTACTTTTTCTAGTTATATTATTATTCTCCTCGTGATCTTTCACCTAAAGATACACCAATCGAGAAAAGGCATTGTGGTGCATATTCATACACTTCAACGCAGATCTGTCAATGAACTCTTTGCATCACATTCACTTTAATAACAAACAAAAATGCGGCAAGTTTCCAGAATTATTTCTTCACTGCTTTAGTCTCCAATGTCCCCCGTTAATAAGACGAAGAAGTTTTCTTGATCAGCTGTGACGCTTCTTTCGGAGATGGATGATTTCGTTTATGTGTCTAATTAGTACATCAAGAGCTCTTTGTGGTATGAGCAGAGTGGCGGCCTCACCTGCAGCCGGCTCTGAGGAAGCGCTTTTGAGCACAGGCACCCTTCGTTTACTTGGGGGAATTAATTGTTGTGATTAGCATAGTTGTGATTTTTTATGGAGATCAGCATCTGAAATACTACTAGGGATGATTTTTTTTTGGGAGGGGGGGCAGTTTTCAGATTCATCTTTCGGCTGAGACATCTGCTGTGATGTGAAAAGGCAAAAAAACTAAAAAAAATACAGTATCAGAGGATGGGCAGAGGAAGCCGGCCGCTCTGATGTCACCTTCAGAAAACGTTTCTTCTCTGCGCTCCACTCAAACAAAGTACACAACGGTCTCCCAAATGTCCGGGTCTCGCTGAATAGACAAACGCAGCACAGAAAAGGCCAATTGTTTGTTGTACTGCTTGTTCATAATGTGGAAAATCATCACAAGAAATACAGCATTTGGAAGACAAAAGGTTGTTTGGGAGGCACACACCCAAGTGGCCCGGTAATTTATGCCTTATGGAATCGGGCCTGCATTGGCCTCAGCCCTGCCTTATTACCTGTCACTTGAAATGCTTCTCTGTAAGGGTACTTCTTAGGACCCTGGGGAAGCTCCCCCGTGATCCGACTCCGATTCATATGCAGAGTGTCTGCGTCTTCCCAGGAGGGACCACAGGATACTGAAGGGCCCTTTTGTTACTATTACTTTTAAATATAGCATGTTGTCAAGCTATTGTTTTTTTCATATATGATTAACATCCCAAATGTTATTATAAGGCTTGTGACTCTGCCTTATTAAATTGTATTTGTACCATCTGGTTAAAATGCCAACCACATTTTCAGAGTCTTGCGGTTCGTTTGTTGGAGATGGCCGGGGTGGGGGATGAACGGCGGTGCAGGGTTTCTCAGGTCTTCCCGTCTCAGCTATCAGACTTTATGGTGTCATGCTCTATACTGCCACCCTGGTGGGCTAATGGAAAGCAGACATGTTAGTTGGTTAGTTGTAATGGTTCGTGTTTTTTTCTTCTTCTCGTAGTTTCTGTATCTGCCCCTTTCTTGTGAGACTTCTTCTAGAGAAGTCTAGGAAGGGTGGTCTGGTTGGTGGCAGACCTTTGCCCCTCCCCAACTGCCCCCCCCCCCCCCCCCGAGCTCTTTGATGCCCTGGCGTCGTCCATCACCTCTCACTAAGGACACCAGTCTGGCTCTGCAGTACCACCGGTGGGGAGCCGTTGCCATTAGGATCTGATCTGCGGATCTTTTTTGTTTTGTTGTTCCCCTTTAATAGGGGGGGGGGGGGGGTATTAGACGGGGTCCTAGGGGCCAGTTTTTGGGTGATTAAGCAAGCGACACATTTACAAGTCACTAATTGAGACGACGATGCCAAGAAGCTATGGTGTGAGCTCTGATAATGAACTGCCGCTTGCCGGGGCTCTCTGAAGCACTGCTGCGCATTGCCGAGTCCAACAAGGAGCTGCTTCACTTTGGGTGTATCCACAGAGCTCTTTAAAAAGTCATGAGCCCAAATGAGAGGCCAGGCCATGAGGCAGAGCTGAGCCATCATAAGGAGGCACCGAACGTGTCCGCTAACGCGTGCATCTTTAATTATAGCAGCTAGACGGAGTTCCTGATTTGGTAGGACGATCTGGATTGCCACTTAATATGACACTCTGCTTGCTGCAGAAGGGATTTTTTTTCCTTTTCTCTACCTTCCCTTTTCCTAAAAATTAATTAAAAATGCCAGATTGGGAATACGTTAATTTGCCCTCTGATAAACGTGGCATTGCATTGTGCGTTATCGAGAGAGTAATCCTGACCTCATTTACAATAAAAGAAAACGATCTTAAGAAGATGACGAAGAAAAAAAAACACAAAGCGATAGTCACCTGAGGTAAGGAACACTACTGCTGCACCCGGACGTCTTATTAGATTTCTTATTTATATTCTTTCTGGTATAATGTTTAAAAAGTGGGTCATTAGGAAGATTTTCAGAACCTAACTGTGAAACATCCATGTTTTCTTTCCCTGGTTAAAGATACTTTTATATCTAATTCCCAAGTGCCCTCTACTCATTAAAAATGTTTAACAACATTTTAATTGAAGAATTAATTACCTTCTGCTAGGCAAAATCTTACTAAATTTCAGCTGGGGAGTCATCAGAGTCAGAATGAAACCTCCAGCTGCAGCAAAAGTGCTCCCTGGCGCGGAAAGATGACATCAGCAGGTCCAGCTAACCTTTGGAATCATGTCATGGAAATGGTCTCACTGTAAATTTTTTGAATATTTGTAACTACAGGACATGTTAATAGGTATACAATGTGTTCAAAATGGTTATTCCAAAGGAGAAAGTGATCAATTAGCAAGAATCTTCATCAAGTGTGTTCAGCCTTAGTAATTGTTGTCAATAATACCCTAATAATTTATGGGAAACATTATCTGACTTGCTTAAATGAAAAATTGGAAAGATTAAAGCATGATTTTATTAAAACCATGCTTTGCCTGCTATTAACTCAGTCTAGCACAAGATAACCAATAACTTTGTTGTGGTGATGACTATCCCAAAAGCATCCTCCTCCATTTCCCATAATCCTCCTACATCCCCTCCTCTGCCCCCACTTTGTTTCATCGGTTCCCTGGGGGTGGTACTAAGTAATACCTACCTCTCTCACCACCCCCATCCCCCCCCCGCTGGTGCTGCTCTCCTCCCCCCTCCCGTTTAGCCCATGCATTTGATTAGTTAATCGTCCCTAGTCCTCAGGTGGAGCCCGCGCTCTCGTTCCCGTCCTGCCAAGCTGTTCGTTTGGAGAGAAAAGGAAGCAGCTGTGTTTACAGCCCGGGTCCTGGCGCACATTTCCCAGAATCTATTATTCATATCGCTCAGTATCAGAGTGAGATCTCCAGCCACCTGTCTCGCTGACAAGCTCGCCCTTTTGTGAGCTTTCTGTTCAGAGCAAATTATGCCCGCGCCGATGAATTGAGTTTTCATGAGCTCTGCTAGCTAGCTAACGCACCCGCACGGAGCCGCCGGCAAGTCACAGGCCTGCGAAAGGCCTTGAGACCCGTGGAGAATGTTTGCAGCGATCTCCGGGATGACGGAGAACGAACCGCTTCCGCCTCTCCTGCTGCATAGAGATGCATTTGCGAGACAGGTGGATAGCCCTCTGTCGCCAAGAGACGCCGCAAAAGTGTGATACGCTTTCTTGTCTTTTGCGTGTGTATATTGCCGTTTTGGTACAACGCACGTAACATTGCAGAGTCGTAACTGCTGAAAGTGGAGTGGAATCACTCGTCAAACCACCAGCTGTGAGAATTAGCTACCTGATCAGTATGAGGCAAACCATATCTTACCCTAAGAAATGGAGGCCTGCGTCTTTAATTAAAGAAGGTACATTAACTCATCACAAGCGATGATAAGCGCCCAGATAAGTTATAACACGATTCATAATTTATAAAGAGTTTGCTTTCATCCTCATGTCTAGTTTGCATAAAACTAATTACTTTGTAAATCTTATTCGCTTCAAAATATTCTGCCACTGCGATCAGAATCAAACTGCCTGGAAACTGTAAGTTGTATGATGGGTAATTTACATATGGGGGGTAATGGTTCAATAAAGTTAGGGTTATGCAGAATGCAGGAGAATTATGAAAATGTGTCTAATTGGGAGATTTTTTTGGCATCTTATAATTTCAGTAGTTTCAGTCTTGCCAAGTTACAGATGGGAGAAAGCGGAAAGCTTGACCATGGAGTCAGGTCTGCTGCATTACGGAACGCCGGGATTTTCCAATGTCCGCCTGCTTTGTTTTTGGGACGTTGGCCATGAGGGGCCAGATCGGCAGCGTCGGAGCGCTAACGCTAAGTGTCGCGTATTGCCTACTCTCCCTCGGTATCCCTGGCAACCTCTTTTCCTCAGTCTTTTGTGACTTTTTGTCACACTATTATGAATTCAAATTATTCAAAGGAGGTCAATATTGAAAACATCTCTTAATAAACTGTTTAGAGTGGAACTGGTTCCCTCAGGTATTGTTAAGCGAACTAGGCTAACCCACTTTTACTAGCACAAAAAATGAGTGTAGTGCTCATATACCTGATTTTTACACTGTTGTGTATTTTAAGTGTTCATCTAGGCCTGTCTTATATGGCTGTCGTATGATGTGCGTAGTATATACATGGTCCCCCTTCAAAAGCAGAGCCCTTCCAAATCCAAGAATTGGTACCTTGTGAGCATGACAACCTGCTCATACAATATCCATATTACTTGGATTTTTTTATACAAACAGCTGTTCTTCACCTCAGTCAGCAATCAGGTAATGGATCTCCAAAGTATCTGGATTTGCAACTATCAGTATCAGCATCACAATTAAATCTGCATAATCACCAAGCAAAATGCACCAACCACTCAACCAATGAAATGCACAGAACGGTACTGTAAAAAAAACCCGTCATAGGTCACATGGTACCATATGGTATCATTCTGCTACTATATTATCACACTGCCATCATTATGCATAACAGTCTGTTAGGAGGAAATGAAAACAACGGAGGATTTAGGGAAGAATACCAACTTCGGGTTCCTTTTTGTGGGAGGTGGAGGTAAATATGTCCATTCGTTCATGTATTCTGCAGTTGAAAAGGTCACATTCAGTCAGTTGACCTTTTGGGCCCGCCCACTATGCGACCCTGCAACGAATCATGCTTGGCCCCGCACTTGAGCTCTGATTCATGCTAAGAGTGTTTTTCTGAGTGTTGGTTTGTTTAACCATCAGTTTATCCATAAAAGATTTAATAACTCTTCCGTGCAGTAGTCTTTGAATAGCGAAGGCAAGAATCGGTAAAAACACAAGTCGCTGCCTCGTAATTTTGTAATTAGCACATTTATTCTTGTTTCTGTGAATTTATTTAATGCCGAGCTTCGGGAAAAGAGGTCACTAATGCACAATGGCAGAAAGAAACTCATTTGGGCACTTTGGAGAAATGAATACCTTTAATGCTGCTGCCTCCATTTGTCTGTGTGCTAAATTATTGTAATAAGTGCATTCAGAAATCATTTTGCTTCAGATATCCCCCCCCACCAAATCTAGCTCCATTTGCATGCAAGTAAGTTGTCAGCTTAAATCTTTGAAATGCAAAGTATATCTCATTTCTATATTTGATCAAGAAGCTTTTCATGTTTAATAAATTACAACTTAGATCCTCCAAGACTTTGTTTTTTATTAACTAAAAGCAGAAAAGGGGGTACATTTAAAACCTTAATCACAATTATTTTCATTTTGCTAATATTTGCGTGGATGTGACTTCAATATAAGCGTATAACCCACTCTGAGTACAAGCTTGTGAGACAAGCTATATTTATACAACAACAAAAAAAGTTTCTTTGTTTATAATGGGATCATGGAGAGATTTTTATATGATGAATGTGTACTGATGAGCCTTTGTTTAAAATAACCATATGATTACAAAACAGACTATTGTTTACTGATGAAGGTTTCCAAATATTAAAACGTGAGCCACTGTGCAGAGGATTCGCCTTATTCAGTGTGCACTCATCATTGTGTGAGACAGGGACCCGCATCCCATAAACACTGCAGTAATTCAGCTTTCCTGCTTAATGCTAATGACTACAAGAATGAGTGTTTTTGGACTGTAGTGACTGAATAGTGCAGCATAGTACGGTTAGTCAAACAGGAATTTCTAGGCTAACAAAAAACACCCATTGCTATTAATTCAGCTGTCTTTCTGAATATACATTAAGATACATCTGCTCCTATTGAATGCCCTAACAGGCTTTATGTACCTAAATAATACAAACGTGGCCCAAAACCAAATCTTTAATTTCTCCGATTTTCCAGACGAGAGAAAATGCTCCTTGTTATCACAGTACAGACATCTTCCTGCCTCTTAGAAAAGGCTGTTTGGCTGGATGTCCATATGGAAACTCGTGATGCGTCTCCACCATAGCCAAGTTTAGGGTCAAACCTGCCTCCTCAGTCTGAGAAACTATTTTGTTAGTATTAAGTAAAGTACCAAAACCTTCTGCTGCCGTCAACAGAAATTCCGGATTTGACTGTTAAAGTAAACTCTGTATGGCAAAGACAGCCTGGTCCTTCTGAGATGAGAGGAAAACTTGCTTACATCTTTCAGGGGTTTTGCCATTTTGCCATTTACCCTGAAACATGAAAGATGTATCTTCACGATCAAGATAAAAGTCTTTAGCATCAATTTGGGAGGGAAATTTCACACTCCATCCAGTTCTAATACAGGACACCCTAATTACCCCACAGACTGCTGTCCCAATGTGGGGTGAACATCAACCTCATCATGACAATCAGGTATGACTCCAGTCAAGTGTGAGCCAAAGACCTCGTAGCAGCACCTGGCTCCTTGGTTTGAAGAGCAGATGCTTGAAGAAAGGACCATTCGTAACTTGTTGGCTTAGGTATATTGTCTCTATCCTCCATTCTCCCTGGATACGGCAGTGGCCCAATCACAGGGGGGTGAACAATTAAGGTGCAACAGTAGTTAAGGAGCAGTTGACATGTCAACAAAGGCCGCTTGTTCAAATCCCAGGGGGAGCTATGTTTTGTGCGCACTTAAACGACCTGAATTGATCCGGCTAAAATTCAGGCGAATTGTGAAATTGTTAGAGGGCGGAAGTCACTTTGGATAAGAGTCCTAACTGACAAAAAAGCATAATTTCAGTAACAAGAGAACTTAAATTCCCAGAATGAAATAAAAGAGAGGGAAAGGAAGCAAACGGTGGTCTATGAATAAAGACGGTGAGCCTGATGGTTTCACTTGGAGACCATTTTCAATCCTCGTTCGATTAAAGTGGCCCCCTCAGGAGCTCATGGAGTTGACTTTGGAGTGAGGTTGCGTGAAGTAAATAGCTGCAGACTAGAGAGCGGTAATCCACACTGAGCAGCGCGGGCGGATTGATAGGAATAACACTGTCCTCACCATCTGTCCAAAGAGGGACCTTTCCAGTTCGCGTTGAGCCGCAACACGGAATAATTAATGAAGGGTGTCCTTTGTGCCAGTAATAAAGACAAGACAAATTATGTTATAATCCAACTGCCGCCCGTTCCTCTCGGCCAAATAAAACGTAAAGCGAACATGAACGTGTTTGTTTAATGGAGCCCGCTACCTGTTCCCAGGGCTGACAGCAGTGTGAAAAATGCAATAAACCCAACGGGCGGAAGAGAGACACCCAGCACCGCTGCAGAGTTGCGCTGGACACTCTGATGTGACCTTTTCCGTGATCCGGAGTGAGTGTTCATGCTGGTGTTGATTGGGATTGGATGGGATTGTGAGCCTGCGTCACCTTCCGGATTCATTTTCCTTCGGCCTGAAGCTAATATTGGAGTAATTGTGTACATAATAGAGAGAGATATTATGTACCTGGGTGCTTATTTCTCATAAATCTGCAGAAAGCAGTCACGATGAATGCAAAAGTTCATAAAATGACCAAACTTAAGTAATATTACAAAAAACATTGTTTTCCCTCATATTATTGATGTTCCCGGACTTTACTGGCTTTATCTGAATTCCTTTATATTTATCTTCACTAACACAGAGCTCTGTCCTTCCTTTACTCTAATCAGTGTTGTTTTTCCTGAAATGAAAGCTTAGCTTTTCCGAAACATGAATCCCGCAGTCGCCGCGTGTCGGGCTCCAGTTATCAGCTGCTAATCGGGGCTCTGATCTGTAGAGCTGGTGCAGCACGGCGGCGCCATCGCTTGGTTCTCTATTGGACCGAATCGGTGTGCACTCAGGCAGATGACCAGCCCCCTGCCCACCCCACTTCCCTCCCCAGCTTTGGCACATGGCTTTGGCCCTCACGCATAGCACCGCCTGCCCACTACCTCCCTGGCTGTCCAGTGAAGTCCGTTAGTGGGCTGTTAGTCGGAGCCACTGGGTTTTGTCCTGCTTGACGCAGAGCCTGCAGGCTACTTAAGCGTCCTCCACCAGCAAGAGAGAGAGAGACAGCAATACCCCATAGGGCAGTGAGGTAATAGCTTTCTCTCTGTGTAAAGGAGGAGGACATAATGCATGATAATAAGGGGACCATAAGAGTTTCGATTCCGGGGTGGAGGTGACGTTGTCTTGCTGGAGAGTGACGTGGAAGGCTGCCGGAAGTCTGGGGTCTTCTTCATCTCCGGCAGTGCTGTAAAGGGCATATTACCTTCAGCCCCCCCACCCCCCAGCCAGATCTCCATGCTCACCTAAAGCTCCAAGCCTTTGTGTTCCGAGGGACTGATCCGCACAGAGCAGTTCCAGCAGCAACATGAGCAGAGCAGGAATATGGGTGGAATTCAGAACAGTGGCCTGGGTTTTAAGGATGGGTCCTGAGGCTTAGAGTGGTGGGGGCTGGTGTGTGAGTGGGGGGGAGGCTCAGGGGGATTAAAGCAGACGTCTGAAGGGGGAGCATTGAATTGGAGGTAAATCCAGTTGAAGATGATGAACAACAACAACAATAATAATAATAGTAATAAATAATAATAATAATAATAATAATAATAATAATAATAATGGAAGTGATTGTCCATACTGAACAATTTTAGACATTTTCATTAACAACATTCCACAGCTTATTATATATCTCCATTCAATGTTCATTTTCATTTATTCCGCAATTTACATTTCCAGCTGGTGCTACTGTTGTTAATAAAACAAGAAGCTTGTTATTATTTTTATTTCGTCCTCTTTCTCCTTAGAGAAGCAGTGCTCTGCAGTGGGACCACGATGCCATGTGCTGAGCACTGTATAGACTCACACAGCGGGTAGCACACAGACCCTGGACTTTTTCCTCTTACTGAAGGAAAAAATCGTACTTTGTTGGATTATCATATTATTTACTTGTCATTTGGTTTGCAGAACAGCCAAGCTAAACAGTAAATTTAAACACCCAATAGATAATTGACAGACAGTTATTAAAATTATTAATATTAAAAGGAAAACATAATTTTACTGCCTTGTTTGTACGGTTCTAATGTGACCATGGATAATGAAGACAAATTTTACAAAGCCAAATTATAAAAATTTAGTTACCTTATTACTGCTTGATAAAAGCTAATGGTACCCACTTCCTGTGGCTGTCGCCTTTCAGGATGCGAAAATCAGTTCCTGTAATTAATCTTTTTGCTTGACCTTGCTCTGTGATTCAGCGTGGGCTGGGCTGCATTGGGGGGAGGTTGGACACACGGGCTACAGCGACAACAAGTAGAGGCTAAGCTGTGTGGCGTTCCACTGGGGCCCCCTGGGTGGGAGGGCAGGCCCCGTCTCTCCCAGAACATGTTCCGTCTGCACGATTTGCAAGCCTGGCATCCTTACAGGCATCTGCTGCCCATCCCGATGCCAGCGTGCCGTATACGTACAAACATCTGCTTCCCTGCACTAAGCTTTGGGGGGCAGGGGGGCAGCATGCCTGACAGGTCCGTGTTAGTGGGTCCGAGGCCTTGCCAGTCCTTTACACCAAATCCTTAATGCTTCCTGTCAAGCCATTAGCCGCGATGCGATCAGTGCCGACTCCCATTCAGCCGTCGGCCTGCACCTGTGCTAAAGGCAGCTGTTTGTTTTCTTAAAGCCCACTTAATGTCTGTTTAACTCAATTTGTCGGGAAATGTAGCGCAAATTTCCTCTTGGCCCAGGACTTGTCCGAGGCTACGGGCCACGAAATGGGAAAGGCCAACGTGTCTTTAGATCTGTATGCAGGGGTTCAGAAGCGCCTGTCTAATTCTGCTGTTCCCTGCGGACTGGGCTCTGGGAATCGGGTTTCATGTTTGAGTTATTTAGGGGTTACATAGGTATTCATGCAGCTTGTTTCACTCTGGCCATTCTGAAAAGCATACTAATACCCGCTTTTAACCTTCTTTTTGCTAAAAATCTAGTCCCAAACTGATGCTGTAGCGATTAGCTGTTTGCTAGTTACCACATCCTTAAGGTAACCAAGCCTCAAATGACTGATCAGAAAGTGAGAAAGAAAGTCAGGGAAAAAATAAATGATTTATTTATGCAGCTCGTTATTTTTAAGTATCTGTATTTATCCTACTTTACCGACTGTGGCGGCCCGCTGTAGGCTTAGCAGAAGCACTCTGTAATAACCACCCCCCCTCCCACTGCCACAGAGCAACTTAACAGCAAGCCTACATCTGTTCAGGTTCCTCACGTGTTTGCTTGGAAATTGGCAGCAGTGCATGACCCCCATACTCGCCAATAATCCCTGATAGACTACGGATTTACCAAAAGGTTTATATCCAGAGATAATCAATCTGGGGTGGGAGGGGAGTTTGGCAGTGGTTACTGTGCAGAGGGCAGGACCGGTGTGTTTGACCGGAGGGAACCCGTCCCCCCGCCCCGCTCCTCCCCATCACAGCGAAGCAGGATTGCCGACATCTGCCATGCCCTGAGAGCTCGGTGAGCAGGAAATGAGGTGTCGCCGCGAGCGGCCGTCCGCCATCGTCCCGGCATCCTAATGAAGTGTCTGTGGCAAGTGTGGGGGAGGCCGGGGGCAGCTCTGGATGGCATGGTAACGCACGACTGGGCCCCCACCCCCTCCACTTCCCAACATTGCCAGGCTCCCATCTGCCCACACCCGACTGGACCCAATGGGACGGAACACGCATGGCGTGCTCTGCAGGGTGAACTCGTCAGCCATTTTAGCACACTGCTGAAGCTTCTTGTGACCGTTCCCAGGCCCCAGGTGTGTTTGTCATGCTTTTTTTCCACTCTGTAAGGCTGTCCACATGTGTTGGTGATCCTGCTGTAACGTGAGTCTAGTCAGGTCAGGGTCCTCTCTTCTATATCTACCTTTTGTGAAGGTCCCGATACATCCAAGGTTTCATGAAATTAAGGAAATTAAAGCTTCTCAACCACTTTCTGGAAACAGCATTTAGATGAAGAGTCATTCTGGATACATGATCGAGGATCTGGGAAAGGATCTTCCATTTAAGGAACGGCTTGTAATGAATCAGGTGAAGAGTACTGTGTCTCTTGACCAGCCTGCATCGTGTTTTATTTCTGTTGGGTCAAAACAGCTCGTTCCAAGACCGGGGGATTTAACAATTTGTCTGGTGATAAGTGATAAGTGATAAATGGCCAACGAGTGACAACTGCCGCCTTTGGCGTCTTTCTGGCTGCAGCGTTGGCGCGTGGAATCGGATAGTTTTGCTGTAGGTGTCAGAACACGCAGTTCTTTGTCAAAAGCCCAGCTCACTCGTAAGTGTCGTGAAGGAGAGGCTTAGCAATGTGAAGTTGAAAGGATAGGGGGCTGCTGTCCTTCTTCTGCCTGGGTAATTCTTGCCATCTCGCAGCACAGGTTGGTATTTGTAAATATAAAAGACTGAAGCCCAGAAGTTGGTTCTTTGTTGGGCCACCAGTGTTGCATACCTCTCTTGGCTGTTTTCAGCCATGCTGTCTCCTCTTAAGCTTAAAGATCCCTTTCGGTGGATCCAGCTGATGAATTATCTGGCCTTTGATATCAACGTAGCACACAATTTATCCATTGCTTTTAGCTTGCAAGACATTCAAGTTACCCTTTCATTTGGTGTGTTTGCCCTGGAACAGAAGAAGCTCTGATTGGCTGTGCTAATTTCCCAGATCTGCGCTCCCGAGGCTATCCACCATCACACACTACTAAATAACATTATTTATGTAGGCTATGCCCCAGGTGAGTCGGCCACTGCTTCCTGTTCCCTGACTGTGGGAATAGCAGCCTGACTGAATCACCAAACACCGTGTGATAGATGCAACTGCTTTCCAAAGGGGTCAAAGATCGGAGCTGATCTTCCAAGTAAGATGGTTGAAATTCACACAATGAACCACTCACCTCAGTCAGCTTTCTTCACCCAGAGTCTGCTTTGTGTGAAGAGATACACAGTGCTAAATGCTAAAGGGTGCTGATAGCAATCAGCTGACCTGCGAGTGTGAAGGCCTGTGCTGGAGCAGAGGTAACTCAAATGGCCTGTAGCCATCCCTGGTGTTTCCCTGCCTTGTGTCATATGCTGCCTGCCCCCTACATGGATGAGGGAGCAGAAGATGGATAGATGTAATTACCTTGTTTGCTGTTGTAAAATGCATAGATCCATAAGCACTTTGTCCTGCAGATATTGTAATCCGACACGGCATGGAAAACACCTCTCTGAGAACCTTTAACTTCATGTTTTGATTCCATCTGGGCAGGAGACAATCCAGGGCACCTGTAAAATTTGTGTCATGCCCGCAGCGCAGCCGCTAACAGAACAGTCACATAAAATCGGGCCTGTGCCACCAGCTGGACCGAGGGCAGACGAGTGATCCCAGCCTCATTACAGAGCGGGCCGCGTCCGCAGGCGCTGGCACCAAACCGGCATACACTATCCCTGCGTCACTCAGAACAGAGCCTCCCGCTAGATAATCAAGCCCGACAGTCACCTACAGCAAGGTGTTCAGTCATGCTGAGACGAGCAGGCCGGGGGGGGGCGATCATCTGGATAACCGTCAGACCATTAATATTAATGTCCCTAACAGAGATAGGAGCGGCGAGCAGCACGGGTTGGGCTGGGGGAGCTGGGGGGGAGGGTGCTGTTCGCCTGGCAGATACAATAATTGCACTTGTAAGGACTGACAGTTGCGATATGCATCTAGAGTCTTTCGGAAGTGGCATGCGTTTGGGAGCGATCCAGTGCGAGCAGATTGGATTCCCGCCCGGGAATGCAGGTAGCCGGCTTGACTCTCCTGTTGCAATGGTGCTTGGTGTCGCTGCTGTCAGCAAATGCCCCCCCAGCCCATACACAGCAAATCCAATCACGGCTAGCGTATGCCAGGAGCCAACTCAGGCCCCGTTCCAGAAGCAAGACCCACTGGGAACAGCCTCTGGGAGGTCCCGCTGGGGATGTGGGGTGGCCACGGTTTGGTATGGAAGTGTTCCTTTTCGGACCAGCAACGGCCCTCTGTGCGAAATCCCAGAGTCATTCCAGAGCGTGCTGATTGCGTGTTGCCTCCACATCATGCATTGTCATGTGACCAAAATTCAGTTCAATTCAAGAGTTTATAAGCACAGTAAAGTTATACCATGAAATGAAACACTTACTCTGCATGTCCTTCTGGCCACCGGTAAACACAAATTAAGTAGCTTCCAAGACAATAAATATGAATATTATGACAATGAATATGTAAACACATAGTATAAGTAAACATACAGTGCAAATGAAACATATAATGCAAGTATTGTGAGTGCTGTGCTAAGCCTCTGTTGTTTAAAGATTTTGATTTGAAGAAAGTAAACACACTGTTATGGCCATTCCTGTCCTTAATGGTATGATGAATGTTTCGAACAGAGTAACGTGGGACATCACGAGCAACGAATCCACGGTGACTCACCTACGCTTCTTGATGGACGCTCACCATACTCGAGGATTCCATGGCGCAGAATCAGCTCAGAGGGGGGTCAGAGGCCAGATATGACCAGCTGATGTATTACAACATCGGCAGAAAGTACAGATTTCCACGTAGCCCTAAGTAATAATTTGTAATGATCACCCCCCTCCCCCCCCCCCACACACACACACACACACATAATAGCAGCACTAAAGTGATCTTGATGAATGTCAGTGCTATACAGGTAGTTACCTTTCAAACCTGTGAGATTAGCTGGTCCTTGGTGGTCACAGAGGCTATATTTGTTGGTGTTGTAATAACAGCTGGGCCCACATGAGTCCCAGTTCATCAGACGCCGTCGTTTGTCATGCAGGCCCCCAAATTGCTGACTCAGGTCAGAGTGTAATGACTGAGGACGTCCTCACGTGACGCTGGGGCCTCCACACGGCCCTTTCATGTGCCTCACTCCTGTTATGCTGCAAATTAAAAGGCCCTTGCCTGTGATTTATTAGTTTACAGCTGTGTCTCTCTCCATAAAACACGTAACTTTTAAATCAAAGTGAATTATGTAGTTTATTTCTGGATTCTGTCAGTATGGTTTAATGTGGGGAGGGATACATAATCAGATCAAATGGGGCTGACGTTTTTTAATCGTCTGTCTGTGCTGACACATTGGCATTTAAAAATCTGGAGTATACTGGACATACTGTGCAGCAATTATCTGAGGACTATTTATCACACGTTTACATCTAAGAGATTTCTGTGATTTGTATAATATATTGTTAATTATTTAGTAAGCACGCTGAAAAACACTGATTTTTTTTAATCATTGTCCTGAAAAACAGATTTGGTGATGGTTTTATCTTGTCACTTTAACAAAAAATAAAACGTTTTAATGCCTCTTAGGCAGTGTGATGCTTCTGGATGGCACAAGCAGGTGATCTTTACCTATACAGTAAAATTTATTGACATATACAGCAAATCTAGAGGTAAGTTCATCTTCAGCTAGAAATATGTATAAATAATGATCCCAGTGATAGCAATGCTTCCCCAGTGATGGAGTATATCTCAGCCATGTGTTTTATCACATCATCTACAGATTATGAGAAAACTAATTAACTGGGGTCTTTGAACTGGGTGCTGAGATCTTTGCTGCTTTGTTCCAGCATCTCTTCCCCATATCAGGTAACGTTTAAACCACAGTCTACAACTGAGCACTGAGAAATAAGCATGGGGTAAAAAACACCCTTCCTAACACCCCTAATTCTAGTGAGCAATTCCTCAGATGTAAATATGTACCAATAAAATAAAGAATGATGACTGAAGTAACGGTTTCTCCTCACGTCACATTGGATGAAAGTGTTTGCTGATGGAATAAATGTGAATTTAGAAAGCTATCACACCCGTATTGGGGGGGGGGGGGCTTGGGAGGACAGGCCCAGGATAATGCAGGTCTGTGGGATGGAGAATGAAGGCAGCCAGAGACGCATCCATGCAGTATGTAGGACAGGGATTCTGGTCCATCCCAGCAAGCCTCTGGAGGTCTCCTTATGCCCCCCCCCCCCCGTACCCCGCCCTGCATGCTCCAGCTCTGCCTTTCCTACCTAGTTTAGGCTGGAACTTCCCTCCGTTCTGAATGGAAATTCTTTTGCTGAGCTCAGAACGGGTCATTCTACAGCGCATGGACTGATCCTGCGGGACGACGACATGGGTCGTGGATGAGCGGCAAATATTAATTAACTCAAGAATTAGCCCAATTAAGCTGATTTTTCACTAGTTCCTGTTTCTTACTTACCAGTTACTGACTCTTAACCCTCATGTAATGACGTTCAGTAACTTAACTCCACAGAGGGGCATGGAGTTTAACTATCTATTACTACTTTATTAAAGTCTCTATAATTATTACATATAAGGTCACATAGGAGCAGCAGCTGATATTTTATGTGATTATATATGCAGCAGTTTGAGCATTTTCCGGGACAGTGGTGTGGGATGCTGCATGAGGATGACACAGCGTTTCGGGGAGGCCCCTTGCGGCATTGCAGACCTGCCCTGGGCCCCTTAAGTTATACGTGGAGGTTATTCATGCTGGTAGGAGGATTCTGCCTGATATGCTGCATTTTCATTTTTTTATTATATGAATTTAATTCACATTAGTATTCAGTCACATTACATTATAGGCAAACATTACAGAAAGAGACTGTGTGTGTGTGTGTGATTATGTAGTGTGCGCACACACATGTGTTTGTGTGTGTTTTTAACACAGTGATACAGTATGGAACAGGGCAGGGCGGAGGAGGTATCGCCGTCACCAGGACACCCTTGGCCACATCACATGACCATGACTTCCTGTCAGCTGGTACCTGAGGCAGACTCGTGTTTACTCCTGATTATGGTCCCTACAAGCTTCTTCTGACTTTCCTGCATGCATGAAAGAAAAATAAGCATTTTAATGTGAAAATGGTTGTTATGAGAGGGTGAACTGGTTTAAAAACTGGGCAATTACAATACAAATATTAGAATCAATGAGAAAACCCTTTTAAACAAAGGATTAATTGAAAACCGAACGAAATAATAATAAAAAATACATAGATCTATTGAAACTAGTGTATCATGAATCGAGAAATTGATATATAGATGTTAGGAATCCCGGAGTGGAAATTAAGGGTCTCATGCTGCATAAAATAATTGGTAATGTCCATATAATGTAACAGAGATTTCTCTTAGCGGCTACTTTTTATTACATATACCCTGAATAGGAATATCTTATATTATACATATGTATGGACCTTTTGATTTGAAATGTCACATTTAAATATCTGACCTTGTTTTGCATCTGCACATTGCATGTGTGTTTCTCTGACGCCTTCATAAGCCACAGCCTTAGATTGGGATATGAGCTTGGGTTGATTTAGTGGGTCAGAAATTATCCAGCAATGGAGTGAATGCTTCTCTGATGTCATAAATGTCCCACTGGTCCCCCAATCACCTGGGACTCATGGTGTAATAATCCCCTGGCTTTTTGCACCAGATTCATGCGTGGCCTCACGTGGGCCGTGTGGGTACCCTTGCATCCATGCCGCCATTTGACATTCACCTTCCGTGCAGGTGACCCCATTTGGCTAACATCTACCTTAAGGCTACTCCGCATGGGGGAGCCATACCCTCTGGCATCAGGCAGGATCTCTATTTGGATTGGCCCATCGTTCACACTATCCAGCCAATCCGATGGCTGCTTTCATTCCCTTCCATTCCACATCGTGTGCTTAAACGCCGTATACCTCACGCTCAGGCACGCTAATCCTTATAAACAAGCAGCACTGGTGGTGGGGGGGGGGGCTTATGAGTAAATATTGCAAACTGGCTCATGCCCAGTTGCTCATAAGTGCAAAATCTAGCTGGCAGTGGAATCGACGTAGACAGCTAAATCAGAGCGGGGTGACCTATTTTGCTGCGTGTGCCAGGGAGACCGGGCGTTGTGCGTTTGAAGCGCTCTGAGCTAGCGTCTCCGAGTCTGTCCCCTCTGCAGATGTGCCTTTGCCTGCTCCAACTGAGAAGAATGGATCTGAGGGGCATGTACGAAAGTCTGGCACCGGGCTCCGCATACAAGAAACATTTTGGGGCTGTGGACACCACACCCACCCCGACTGATGTGGTCCAACTTTTTTTTTCCCTCCCTCCCCCCTTCCCTCCCTCGCCTCTCTTTCGCTCTCCCTCTTCAGAGCCACCTAATTAAGGAGCCCTGACTCATTTACATGGATACGTTTGATCTAAATTGCACTCCAAACCGCACCAAATGAGGATCATCTGTGAATGTGAAATGTTGTTTTTTTCCTTCTCCCTTCACTTTCGTCCTATGACTCCGAGACAAGCAGCGGCTCTGGAGGGCACATGTTGCATGATGAGAGGGATTATAGATTTTAAAGTCCTCCTGAGACCTCATACCCCACCCCTTTTTAAAAAGCAAGCTGTTTAGGGATAGCATTACATAATTATGGTTACTGGATCATGTCATCATCATTGGCCTTGATGACAGAGTTGGATTTTGATAAGATACTGGACCATCCCGCAGTCAAAAATCTGTCCAACACCTTCTCTGCTGCCCACAGATAGTATCATCCCAGTTTGACTCATGCTTTGCTCTGCTGGGTGTACGATGCTGTTTAGTCCTCCTACCCTTAGATGTCACTGCAGCTCCATAGTACAAAGTAACTAGCCAAACAATTATTAGTCCCTCTTAGTGCTTGAATTAATCATTTGTGTCATTTGTATTTACAGAAAACTACTGAACCAGAAAACAACTGATGAGATTTCATTTTTGGACTTTTGTACGGCCGATAGTAAAGTAATGTTAAGTTTCCAGTTTCTATATTTATTTCTCACAAACATAAACGCCTTTTCCAATTGCTTCCTGGATTGTACTTGAAAGAAAGAAAAAATAGATACGCAGTTACTGTTTGATAAAAGTGTGTAAAGTGACTTACCTATGGATAAACTATTGACTGATCTGTAAAAATGTGTAGAAAACCTTTATTGTGTTGTAAATTAAATAAATGTGAAGTATATATTAGTACATATTTTAAAACATGGTACCAAATATGCTGATGATGATATATGCTCTTTCTCAGTTCTGTGTCTTTAACTGAAAATACTTAGAGGTGATAAAAGGTACAAACGTGAGCAATTATGATTGTAGTCCATGTTGATTTATTATACTCTGTAAATTATAATAAATGACCTGCAAACGTGATGGGTGGTTTAGTGGGTAGCCTCACAGACCTTTTCAAAGTGGTCCTCCCTGAGCTTTCCGGTTTCCTGCTACATTCCAGACGTGGTAATTTGGTGAAATGGTAATGAAATTGCCTGTAGCGTCAGTGGAAGCACCCGTCTGGCTTGTATGTATATGTGTCCGTGTCCTGGCCGGGGTGCATACAGCCTCCTCTGTGTTTCCCAGGATTCAAGGCAACACCGAGTGGATGCATGGATGGATGGGCGATCGGCTGTGGGTGACAAATATCTCATAAGCCAAGAAACTGTCACACGCTGCCCCCCCCCCCCCATCTGCAGGCATAAGAACAGGGCCCGGGTCCTGTCACTGTGAAAACACTAATAGCCTTTAAGAGAGACAGAGTGGCGCTCTTTGCAAGTGTGTCGCTGGGAGGCTCTGGAAACTGTCTCGTATCTTCTGAGGCCTTTTCCCTCTCACATAATTCTTGCACTTTGCTCTCAATATGAAACGTTCCAGGAAGAGCATAACTGAGAACTTCGGGATCTGCAATGAGGAAAACATAAAGGGATCCCCCCCCCCACCCATAAAAGAGACCTGTTAAAAGAATTTCACTCTGGGGTCTATTTTTAACCTGACTTAACTACTCAGCACCACAGAACAAGACTGTGAAGTTTGTCTTTTGAGTCCTTTGTTGTGGTCGGTTGTGCTCCGTGCTTTTCGGGTGCCAGAATGTGTGTTTTCCCTGTCTCCCTCCCGTTCCCGTTGCCTGGATTCAATAAGAGCCTGTGTATGCCCAATGTGATGATGTGGTTGGAGAAACCAGATTTCCTAAGTGCGGCCCTGCATACCCGGCTCGCCGTCTGCGCCACTCTCATGGGTGTTTTGGGAGTGGCTCGTTTGTTTTTGTGCTTTTATTTTGTATAATTCACCACACTGGTTTACGCTTTTGTTAATCGGGAATGCCCATGCGCAACGAGCCCCATGACCTCGGATGGGGGGGGGGGGGCACACAGGCGGTCTGTCGAGGGAAGCCAGGAAGGGTGCGGGGAAATCTGAGGCAGTGGGCCTTTCTGCCGCTTCCTGGGCTTACAGCCCTCCCTGCCACGCTGATTGCCGAGTCCGTAATCACTGGTTCTGGTGACCTGTAGGAGAAGCTTGCTTTCATAAAGTTTCCATACGTTTTGACAGGAGATTATGGCTGTTTGGTCTGTGTCCATCAGGTAAAATGAGCCCCAGCTCTAAGACTGTAATTGCAGGGGTCTGGGCCGCTCGGGGAGGGAAAACCCTATAATCTTTTAAAGCACGTCGAATGGAACATTGTATTTGGCGCCTGGCTCTTTTGTTGTACCAGAGTCAGGAACGCGATTCATTCCATCTGCGTTTTCAGCCTCTGCCGAACAGGGGGAACGTTTCTGATCATTTCTGAGTGAGCACATAGGCTGAGATCTATATGCCAGATAATATAAACAAGCAGCACGTATTTGTGCAAAAAAAGATTGGCTTTGATGCGGCACTATCAGTAAAAGCTGAATGACTAAAGACCTCGAAATTCACCTAGTTAATGACTATATTTGGTGTTTAAGTGACTTGTTTATGATAATATAAGACAAATGAAATTGTTTATTGTGGTTTTTGCAAAATTTTCATTACCAATGAGACCAGGCCAGGTGTTGAAGGACTTGGGCGGCTAACCTGAAGGTCCCTGCTTTGTGTCCTAAGAGAGGACCGCAGCTGTACCCTGGGGTTAAGCATTTAACCGGAATCACTCCAGTGGAATATCCATCTGTAGAAATGGGTTAAAATGAGCCACATCGCTTCAGATAAAAGCATCATGGAAGCGGCTGAGTGTAATTTAATGCGTTGAGATGAAGCCAGAGGAGGTTGGAGCGACTCTCTGCCCTCACACATAGTTCAGCCGTTTACGTGGCAACTGGGGAGCTCAGAGCATTTGTCGTAGCCCGAGGCGCCGGCAACGATGGCGGAGACACGGCGTGAACATTCAAGTGTCAGCCCGCCCCACCCTGCCGATTTACGTGGCAGCCCTAAGTTAATCACGTGGAGCCCCTAACCCCAATAAATGATGCCCTCCAGGGGGAGATGGGCGCAGGCATTGCCTCCTATGTGCTGTCGTTAGCTGGTCAAAATGAGATGCTAATTAATTAGCATTGGCATATTTAGCAATGGCTGTCAGACCCGATTTGGGATATCGGCCTCCTAGCAGATCAAACTGAGCAGGGTGCCCCTGGCTATAGCATCCAGCACTGACTGCACACTGCTGCTTTACCATGCGCCTCTGCTGGGTGAAAGAGGGCCACGTATGTATGTTTAGCTAGAGTCGAGAGTTTATGGCCATACACACGGTAAACAGTCAGTTACGCTATGCAGTAAAATTCTTACTCTGCGTGTCCACCTGGTTAACAGCAAACAAATCAAACATAAATACAAATTAAGGTGCTTCAATAAGAATATAAACATGAGTACAATTATGATGATAAATACATAAAAATGTAAAGATATAGTGCAATGTAAACATAATGCAAATATTGCAATGGAGTGCTTCATCTGGCCAGTGCTATGTGCACGTTTCACAGCAACAGACACACATTGTGTGTGAAAGTGACCAGGTTGTTGTGCAAAGTTTGCAGAAGTCACATGGGATCGCAGGTGACCCCCCCCCCCCTCCCAGCATTTAGCATTAGCACTCTGGCTCCAAGCACAGGCCGTCTGTACCCATAACGCGTGATCAAGGTAGCTTGACTTACGTGTCACTGCACAAATGTATGTATCCCCGAGCAGTGTGAGTGAACATGCGAGTACTGAGCACACAGACCGGCACCGCAGCCAAAGCGCTAACGCTCCCAGACGACTCCTCGTGAGGGCGAATTCTCCCTGAGCCTCCAGTGGGGGCCCCAGAGAGCCTCTGCAGATCTTATCAGAGAGCTAATGGGAAGCGTTCGCCGTGCATTTCAGGAGAATAAGCAGACGGTTTGCGAGATGGCAGTATTATGCTCTTTTTCCCACAGCTCTGTCAAACTTATGAAGTTGTGTGCTAGCTGCAGTTGACACTAATCAGCATTTTAATTGCTACTTACCTCCCATTGCATGGGGAATAAGACCAGTTACATTTTTTGTGTTCTTCCTAGGTAATTAGGTTTTAAATTAGGTATTATTATTATTGTTATTACTATTATTATTGTGATTTATTTATTTTCTAAATATACTTTTATTGTGTGTTGCCATTATTTCTTTTGGAGTCTCTGGGAAACTGAACATGGAGTTTTCTGTCTTTTGCGTTCAGGTATGAGCATCGACAGCATCAGACACCCAGGTGATCACAGAGTGTTTTCGGTAAACCTCCCTGAACACAAGTCAGTTGTATGGTCGCCTACACGCACACGCATATTCAGCTTTGAGGAGTGTTCTGATTAAAATCTGGATTGTTATAACAATGGGTCCCACCATGGACTGTTTCTTTGTAGGTTATCCCGGATGTATGTCCAGTCTCTTTGCTCCTGTAATGGTTTACGTTTCAGCTCCTGGCTCTTACGCCACATCGATGCACAAGCTGTGAAAACAAATGTATGTATTAACTTCAGCGATGCGACTTGTCAGGCCTCTAATTGGTCTTTGTCGACTCAGATTAATGGATATTCATTAATAAACTTCCTGTAATCAACTTTCCACCTGCAAACGATGTTCCGGCCTGGAATCAATTACCTCCGGCTAATATCATTTCCAACAAAGGCATTTTTGTGTGTATGTCAGGTCTCAGGCCCGTTTGCCCACCATATTGATGTTGTTACCTTTCTGTTCTTTTCCACCTTGTTGTGACAAATGGCCAAGGTGTGAGGCATTTTTCATGCCGGTTTGACCTTTGACTTATCGACATGGGGAAAAAGGCCACGGTAAAGTCGGCAGAGTTAAACAGCAGAGTTTGGCTTAGGTATTTAAGACATTTAAAGTACTTGAAAAGTCTACTAATTAAACTGGCTCGACAGAAACAATCTGAAATTTAACATGGTCTCGTGGGTGGGAAGTTTGCGCATGTAGTCGAAATTCACTAATCATTAAAAGTAGTCAATATGTTTCTGTATCTCCAAAAACAGATACATATGTTCAAAGCCACAAAAATAATGTCTTACTTAGTTTTTTGCTAATGAACATGTGCTAACAGCAGTGAATGAAACAGCTAAATAATGATTATAAACTGTACGTTTAGCATGTAACTGCTAAAGATCTGTTTAGCTACAGAGGTCTGTAGGCGAAATACCCCATAGGCCACACCCACACACACGGAAAAATCAAAATCAAGGCCATGGCCCGCAGTTCAGGTGATGAACAGTACACATTTTGCGTTCATTTTATCTTTCTACATCTGTATAAATGCTTGGCGTGATCAATACATATTTCACATTAATTAGAAGTTGCACAAAGTTTACTACACTCTCCCTCACCACATACCATAACAATTAAAAAAAAGATGACTCATTAAGTCAGCGTGAGGCTGACCTTTTCACAGGGAGTGTGACATCAGCGTAAGGTCAGTGTCAGCATGAAATGGCACGCGGTGATCTGAATGTCAATCTCGCCTATCATTACTGCTGGCTTCCTCTGTCATCTGAAGTTAATGCCACACAGGCACGGGGCCACTGCCTTGGAATTAGCATCCGCGTGCTAAGCAGCGCTGTCCACTGATTCGCGGCCTTCCATGTATGAACAATTTATTCTGGAAACAATTTTTTTTTCTCCCTTTAATTTCAAATCAGTGTTATTTCTCAGTGAGCATGAGCGAGGGGGTGAGGGGTTTGCATGCTGTGGTTCCCGTGGATGATTGCAGAACCCAGAGCTGTGACATAGTACTCCACAGTAAGTACGGCAAGCCGGAGGGGACATGTGCCACCAGGAGAGTAGGGTCCTTTTGACGAACACGGTAGCGGCCATGCTCCTCTATAGGAGGGTGCCGCTTGACTTATGATGTTGTTTTTTTCCCTGATTGGCTGCAGCAGTGGAACATTAAATTCAGATGGGTCCCGCGCCCGATGCTCACCACGGATCTCGCCGCATGCCTCTCCTTGACATCTATAGAAATGGCAGGACAGCCATTAATTGCTTCCAGGTAGGCAGGGCTCCATCTGAAGCCTGACGGAGCCATTGTGGGCGCCAGCCCCCATCTTACAAACCAGGGCCCCGCCGATGCAACACTGAAATACTGTCTTATTAAGAAAATGTGCTGGGAGATGCACTCTGGTTCCAGGGAACATGGGAAGCCGCTCAGAGGAGTCTCTGTTCGGGAAGCGCAACTACTTTTTGCCATACAGGCAATACATCCAAGTTAATAAAGTCTGAGCTGAAAGGCTGGAAAGCGTTTCGCCTACACTGAGCGCTCCGATAACATCGGCCAGGCCTCCCTGGACACAAAATTTGTACCACAACAAAGTTCAACTCATCCCCCTGCCCCCCCCCCCCCCCCCCCCCCCCCCGCACCCAACAAAAAAGGATACAATTATCTGGCAGGTTTAAGAGAGAGCAGAGTTGCCACGGTGCTTTTAATCAGGATGGCGAGCCCCTGTCCTGCAAGTTGGACATGCCCTGCCCCCCGAGATCATTTGTTGTGCTCCATTTTGGCCTGTGCTGATCCCTGAGGTGGAGAAGCCTCCCAGCTCTGGTTGACAAGCAATGCGTTACAGTCCGGCCTCATCCCAAACATCCCACATCTTCCAGGCGCCTTCCTGGGCTTGGTGCCCCCCGCTGGGGCCACTTGGAGATCCATCACCCTGTTGGCTTTAATGACTGATATACCTCCCACACCTTCCAACAGGAAGCCCAGTGAGATTCCAATAGTTTGTGTTTCCTCAGATTCACTAAAGAACTGTCATAAGATAAGATAAGACATATGTAAAAAGACAATAAATATATAAAGGTTTTCCTTTAAAGTAGTAAAATAAGTCATAAATTAAGGAATAAATAAGAAAACTTAGCAGAACAATGTACTGTGGTCCAGGACAGCTCTGACGTGGGTTCTTGGAAATACATACAGTGCGGGATTCTGCGGGTTTGCAGTGAATGCAGGTGGAATGTAAGATGTGAGATGTGCGAACCCTTGTTAGGGACAGGCTGTAAGGTCAGGGCTGGTATACGATGTGTTTCATTAAATGGATTTCTCTAAACGGGAGATTTATATGCAGGGATCTGAATATTGCTGTGGGACACGGGGGACATTTAGATGTCATGCATATGAATAACAGTAGATATCTATTGTAATTCAGGGTTTATTTTGAAAAAATAAGTGAGTTTTCCTATCTGTACATTCCTTACTTCGATTGGCAAAATGTCTTCATAAAAGAAAAAATGAACAGCTGTCCTTTTAGATAGTAGATTTCTTTTTGTATTTTTTCTTTGAAAACCTAATACCATATGTGGGTTGTTCCATAAATGCAGAATAAATCAAAGCAGCTAACTAGTACTAGTCTGCGTTCTTGGCTTGCACTTGTTACTTGAACAGTCTTGATACTCATTGTTTCATCCAAGCAAATTCATCTTACAAGTAAGTTCACAAGTCAAAGGGCCGATTGGTTTCACATCGTAAAAGCTGTGAAGTTGTGTAATTAACTGTTTGGAGGAAACGAGTGGCCGGGTTCTTTATAGATGTGACTTGTGACTGTGGAATTCACATAAATCTTTTCACGAGCATCGCAACCTCACCCACCGAACTCACATCTGACTGCAGGATTTGGGGTTTCATGCGGAGAACATATCGCCAGTCAGTCTGCTCAAACTATGAGCAATTTACCTTTTTGTATTTGGCAGATGTATTGCTTTTATTTTTTTGAGAAACCCCTGGAGAAAATAGGGGTTAAGGGTCTTGCTCAATGTTGAAATCACTCTGCCGGCCACAGCACTTGAACCAGCAACCTTCTGATCACATTTAAATGCATCACTGTTCCAACTTGCTGATTCACACACGAGTTACCAAATTGTATGTTTTATTATCGTTACTGTAATCAGAACCGTTACTGAATCAAGTAATCTAGATGTTTGTGATGCAGGGCAGAGATTCCAGACTTTTCCATAGGTCTCCCCCAGTCACACCCCCTGTCAATATAAGTTGAGGCAGGGTTTGTCTTAGTTCTTAGTGGGGATCGGTCTTGTGGTTACGCCATTTGCATCTAACTGGATGCTTCAATGTTCCTTGGCCTTCAGCTGGAAAGAGCACAATCAAACTGAAACAGCAAAACAGCTGCATTTTTAAAAAAGAAAGAAAGAAAAAAACAAAAATGGTGCCACCGTCAGTGCAGCAGTCAAAATGAGTAAGAAAATTACAGCATTTTTTTCAAATATATATTTTTATTCAAGGTACCCGCTGGTATTTTAATTACCAGCACTTGTAGGCAAAATCTGGCTGTAGGCAAAATACACACATTTACTATTTTTATATGAAAATATAGTAGAATAGAGAGTAAGCATGTATGTAAATTCACCAAGACTATGAAAATCACAGCCTTTTCTTTACCTAATACTGCAGACTTCATACCGTAAACACCACCGATTTCTCCTACGTAAGTAAATATGGCTGTTCAGACATATGTTACTGTTTGGAATGAAGAGCATTTGATCAGTGTCTGCTGATCTGAAGCATAGACATGTGTTTGTGTGTGTGGATTTGGTTTATATTACAATGTGGGGACCAAATGCCCCCCACAATGTAATAAAAACATTTTTTTATGTTATAGGGACCATTTTTCAGGTCCCCACAAAAATCTGTGAATGTAATCAAAAAAGTAAAAATGCCAAAAGTGTAGTATTTTGTTCAGTTACTTATGGTTAAAGTTAGGGCTGGGTAGGGGTTAAGGTCATCATGTTGTGATTAGAGTTTTCTCCATAGAATTGAATGGGGAAATTTATGTGTGTACCTATCCTTATGGGGACACAATGTCCCCATCCATACATTGTCCAACCTGCTTATCCTACTGTGTCATGGTGGGTCTGGAGCCTATCCCAGAAACAATGGGTGTGAGGCAGGGAACAACCCTGGATAGGAGGCCAGCCCATTGCAGGGCACACTCACACATGCACACCTAAGGGCAATTTAGCAACCCCAATTAGCCTCAGCATGTTTTTGGACTGTGGGGGGAAACCCCACGACGACACAGGGAGAATATGCAAACTCCACTCACATGTGACCCAAGTGGAGACTCGAACCCAGGTCCCAGACGTGTGAGGCAACAGTCCTAACCACTGCACCACCATGCCAGCCCCACAATGTCCCCATAACGTGATAAATAGCCGTTTTTTTTCCCTTATGGGGACCGGTTTCCTGGTCCAGTGTTTACCCCATGTACCCATTACATGAAAAGATGAAGTAGAACACAGAGCCACAGAAACGGAAGATTCCAGGAATCGATTTAACAGGAATTATTTGATATTGAAGGTTTGCTATTCAGATATTAACTGTCAGACGTTCTGGCCTTTTTTGGTGCTTTTTGAGTTATCATCCTTGGTTTTTCCAAGTTGTGATTCAACTATCAGTGTGAAATTCTGAGAAGAGCAACAGAAATAACTAAGATGACTAAAGGTCACCGTTCATCAGAGAAACATCCAAATAAGGCCTCTACAGCCAAAGGAACTCCATTTATCCATCTTACATCCAGCTTAATCATGTATTTTTTTAAATCTAGACAATATTGCAGTGAGAAATTTGCTGTTTATTGATAAAATGATGATGATTTCATCATAGACAGCCATAAATGTGCATAATGAAAACAGGGTTTAACCAAATGTTAATTTAGAGCACCATTATGTTGTCTTTTGCTCATGTTGTGCAGTTATACACCCTCCTGGGAGTGTGATATACAGTAAAATATTACAGCTCTGAGGAGGTAGACCATCATTTCTTACCACCATGTGCCTCAATAGCGATTAAAATCCTCTCTATGACTCAATTATCTGCTCATAAATTCTTAAATTGATTGTATGATTGATGATATGCTTAATTCAATTAATGAGTCAGATCTTGTTGGATTTCTCAAAGAGTAGGAGCTTTTCACAATAATATTGCAGCAGAACATATTACAGGACTCACAGAATGTTTGTTTGACAGGCTATTTAAGATTACAATTCCTGGTAGTGTCCCATTAATTACTGATTAAATAATATGTAATTAAACTGTTCTCTTGATAATTGGCTTTTAATGAACTTAATGTGGTCAGAGTAATAACCAAAAGAACAGATGTCTAGCATAAAAAATACAGTAGAAATATCCTATATATAGAAGATTGTCAATTTTTAAGTGCCAGTGGTGGACACATTAGGATTGGATGTCCTGTTACTGAAGTTTAGTTTGAAAGACAATGGATAACCTTTTTTTAACAATCCATTAAGAATATTTATGGCGTAAAAAGCTCAATTTTTGCTACTTTTGTCTGTCATTCTTATCCCTATAGCTAGGCCTGTTATCCTCTCAGTAAGTCTGTTATCCTACACCTAGGCTGTTATCCTCTAGCTAGACCTGTTATCCTCTAAGCAGGTCTGATATCCTGCAGCTAGGTCTGTTATCCTCTAAGTAAGCCCGTTATCCTTTAGCTAGGCCTGTTATTCTGTAAGTAGGCATGTTATCCTCTAACTAGGCCTGTTATCCTGAAGCTAGGTCGGTTATCCTTTACTTAGGCCTGTTACCCTGTTGCTACAGTAGGCGTGTTATCCTCTAGCTAGGCATGTTATCCCATAACTAGGCCTGTTATGCTTTACCTAGGCCTGTTATCCTGTAGCTAGGCCGGGTATCCTCTAGCTAGGCCAGTTATCCTCTAGTTAGGCCAGTTATCCTCTAGGTAGGCCAGTTATCCTCTACTTAGGCCTGTTATCCTCTAGCAAGGCATGTTATCCCATAACTAGACCTGTTATGCTTTACCTAGGCCTGTTATCCTGTAGCTAGGCCAGGTATCCTCTAGCTAGGCCAGTTATCCTCTAGCTAGGCCCGTTATCCTTTAGTTAGGCCAGTTATCCTCTAGTTAGGCCAGGTATCCTCTAGCTAGGCATGTTATCCCATAACTAGGCCTGTTATGCTGTACCTAGGCTTGTTATCCTGTAGCTAGGCCGGTCCAGGTTTGTCTAATATGAAACATCCCTGCCCCTCCACAGACCAGTGCACCCCTGGAATTTAAAGTTCCCACAGCACAACACAGGATCGATCAGAGTATGTACTTAACCTTGCCAAAAAGGAGGTTTTAAATGACCACGTTAAAAGCTGTCTCTTGCCACGTGAAGTCTAATGTAATCCATAAGCGCAGCTCATGTGGGCATTGTTTGGTGATGCGAGGTGTGGGTTCACTCGTGGCTGCCCGCCCCCCCAGCCGCCCACTCCGCCAGCTTCGTCCACAAGCGCGCGGTAGCTACACTAAAGAAATTCCGAGTGGAAACTTACCGCAGCTCCCCGAGCTTCTTCCTACACGTGTTGCTCAGATTACTTTGTAACCTTTTTCATCCGTTCAAACACACAGACAAAACTTCAAGGCTTCAAACCATAAACTGTATTCCCACATAATACCCAGCAAGGAATCATCTCAGTTCAAACGTATCACTTTAGTTCAAGTATTTTGTAGATATTCAGAAAAAATACAAGCAACAATAATAAATAAACAAATAACTAGAATTAAAGCATGTTATATAATTTTCTTAGCCACTGCATCAATATCTGTATTTCATCTTAACAGCCATGAGCTTTGTGTTTGACTTAGTTAACATTGAATTTGTTTATAGACAGGTTCTGGGTACCTGATTTTAGTTGATGGCTATATGGAAAACAGGCATGTTGGAAGCCTTCCCTATGAGGTCCTCATTGTACGGCAGCCAGGAACGTTAAACCACGTAAGCGCAGAATTATGATTACCAGTGAGCTGCGAAGTCTCATGTCACAACTATAAATATTCGACCTTTCAGAGGACCCCCTGTTGAGGTGGCACCACTTGGCAAATGTTCTGTTGTGTTAGGGTTATTTCTGCATACGAATTGCAGCAGCAATTTCGTCTGGCTGCAGCACTGAGCTTATAAATAACGCTTGGAATCCTGCCTCCAAAACTGATAATAATGATTTTTCTAAAAGATGCTGGCACTCAAATTCCTGGTGGAGATCCCTGTAATTTCAGCTGCTGTCAAATGGGTTTTCTGGACAACGGCACTGGTCTGCATTCCTAACCAGAAGATATCTTAGTTTGCATAAGAAATTGCAGCCACACTGCCCATACATATGCCAATAGGTAAAGCACATCAGACTTATTCCAGTAGGTAAAGCACACCAGACGTATACCAGTAGGTAAAGCATATCAGACATATACCAGTAGGTAAAGCACATCAGACTTATTCCAGTAGGTAAAGCACACCAGACGTATACCAGTAGGTAAAGCATATCAGACATATACCAGTAGGTAAAGCACATCAAAATCCCAACAGAAACCCATTGGTGAGGTCAGCTGGAATTCCACTAACTGCTTCAGGTAGTCCTAACATGCTAATATGATCAGTGTCGGTAGCAAGGAGGGTCATTGCCCTCATCCTTTCATTTCATCAACTTCTCCTTCTCTGAAGAATTCCTCCCTCCAGTGTGAATTCTGCTCTTCTTTTTTTTTTTTTTATTCATTCAGCACTTATCAAAAGTCAATGATGGCCTACGCTCCGGATTTATGTTTCTTCCTCTCCGGAGACGCCGGGCAACATGTCCTGACAGGTGCACGCAGTAGATGTTCAATTTAGTCCTGTAAGAGTGCGTGGTCCCGGGAATAGGAATGTCAGACAGTAAAAGTAAAAATACATGTTCCCACGCGTGCTGCTGTCTGGCAAAATGACTCCATCGGAGAGAATTTACAGGAAAAACCATTTCTGCTCTGCAATGATGCTCTGCCTTCCCGAGGTCGCCGTTACAACGTGCTCGGGGGCTTCTGTCTCGACATAAGTGCTCATTAAAGGCCCAGTAGGACAGGTTAGTGATGTAGGGGCCTCAAGGCTAACTGCAAACTTAGCTCTGGCATCTTATTTTCAGGCTTTTATGCAGTGTGGGATACGTAACTCAGGGCCAGTGGCTAAAAGACTGGGTTCATGTGTAGGGCCTTAGTTATCAAACAGAGCTGCAGCAGTGCTACTCAAGCGAGTAGTCATTTTGTCACATGTCTCCGTGACATTAGCAGGTTAGCAATGGTATGTCTTGTTACAATAATCACTTAATAATACAATTATTATTTTTTTAATCAGTTTATTAAAAATGTACGCAAGTCATGCGTTGCTAAATAACACACCGGTTTTATCAAAGAAATTATATTTACATCAAAGCATTCTAATTTTGTTGGAGGCAGAGATGGATATGCTGTGCCAGATGCTTTGGATGCTTAACGCGCTGTCACATGCATGTTAAAATGCGCTGCACAGATGTAGAAAACGTGATCGCTCACTTTTTAAAGGCAGAGCAAAGCTGCTGTCATTGCTGGGATTCAGAGTGGCAGGTGGCCAAGCCATCAAGTTTGAGCAGTGTGTGGCTCACTGGATTAGGACTCTGTACCTGTGACCAGAAAGTTGCTGGTTCAAATGCTAGGGTTGGTAGAGTGATGTCACCATTGGGCCCCTGATCAAGACACTTAACCTCCAGTTGCTCCAGGGACTGGCTGACCCTGCCATCTCAATTGTAGGTCCCTTTGTATAAAACTGTCTGCTAAATAAATTAAATGTAAATGAATAAACGGCATGTGAAGTTCTTTTCTATGCAACGAATGAAGTGTCTGCAACATTTTTCCAGGTACCTTTCTGTTAACCAATTTACACTGAAAACAACAGGTAGGGAGTGACCTTGTGTTTCTGTGTACAGTCTCTTACATGATCCAGAACCCAGATAATGAATTGGTTTTAACTTAAGATAGAAATCTGTCATATCCAACAGAACCTTTTCCCTTGGTGAGTTTTATCCAAAGCGAGTTTGGAGCTAGCCAGAAACGGAAACGGTCAGGCTAAATCTGCAAGCTCAAAGGCTGAGTTCCCGCTCCTCCGACGGTGGGGGGCGGAGGGGTGGGCAGCAGCGGCAGAGCGGGGACCCCGTGCGTTCCAGACCCTTTCCATGAGCAGCAATCAGACAGAGGGGATGAAAAGGCTGATTTTCAGGGAATTAGCATGATAAGCGAGAACACAAAATCAATCCCCGTCCTTGTGATGGTGCCTCTGATTGCTTTGAACTGTCAAAAAATGGCAGAATCAAATCGAAAGTGCTCCAGGTTACGGGAGTGATTTGTTCAAGACGGGATCGCTAGAGCAATTGACACAGCTCTTGAGACAATAATTAGGTTATCAAAGAGAAAACAGTTCAAGTACCACAGGGTGAAGGCCCATTTGCATTGCATTTTCATACAGCCCAGCTCACCTCTGTTTGAAAGTCTCTATTTTTATATACTTGAGGATTATGGAGTCTTTGGATAGCATCATTATCATTGGAAAGTTTGGTGTCTGGTTTCAACACTTGATTATTAAGCTAGTGTGTGGGGGGGGGCTTCCAGCCTTTGAAATTTATTTATTTTTATTTACCAAATGTGCTGTGGTACAAGGTAACAGCTTAAGCGGTAAGAATGTAGAGTAATAATATTCCGAATGTATGAAAATTTAAAATATCAACTTGCCTATAGGGATTTACACTCCTTTTAATATTTCTCAAATTTCCCCCCTCCAACCTTCACATTTCCAGGCATTATTATCTCATTTTTATTTGAGTAAAAAAACCAGGCACGGCTCCGCTAACATATTCTGTCAGGTCTTTGATGAAAGTTCGTAATTGTTCGTCTGTCAGTAGTTATTGCCACTTTGAAACTTTCATTTATTTGGTTTTCAGGTGCCGGAAGCGGGGGTGGGAGCAAGGAAATAGCATAACTTTACAAAGGTCAGCTGCATCCATGTGCAATCCATGCCACGGACACAGCGCGGCATGCGTTCGGCACGGCTCTGTGGTTGATTTGAAGAAACCTCCATTTATTTTGTCTATCACTCTTTTTTTCCGAGCGTCCAATCCACTCAGCTCTTTTCCTTTGATGTGTTGGGGCTCCCTTCATTTTCTGAAGGATCAGCATCATCTTCCTGTCCAGCATGTCCTGTACTGACACGGCCAGCGTATTCAGTTACATTATGCTAATGCTATCTCTTAGAACATCTCACATATAGAAGCAGAAAATATTAGAACCTGCAATTCAGGAATTTATTTCCCCAAAACAGCAAGTCAGGACTTGTAAATGTCCTCAGCAGCAAGCAGGTATCTAGACATTGTGAATATTACAGTGATCCATGTGTGGACCCAGAGCAGAGGGTAGAATTGCTGTTTGACCATCTAATGGTCCCATTTCACCCAAAATGCAT
Organism: Paramormyrops kingsleyae; assembly: GCF_048594095.1. NCBI lineage: Eukaryota > Metazoa > Chordata > Actinopteri > Osteoglossiformes > Mormyridae > Paramormyrops > Paramormyrops kingsleyae. The sequence goes on from NC_132797.1 coordinate 63,152,917, forward strand.
TTCACCTGAGATGCTTCAGCGATACAGACCTGGTTATATAAAATAGGTAAGACTGCCTGCAGCACTTTAAGTCTCTTATCACTGTTCATACTTACATGTGAACTACCGCTGAGAATGGATTATAAATTAAATACTGAGAATGTTCCAGTTCACGTTATTTTTAATACATGGCATTTCTGAATCTTATCTTCATGAATATTGTTAGATACCTTTATAAATACCCACAGAAAAATATGGCTATAAATGTAAATAACTAGATTCTTGTGAGTTATAGGCTATTTAATATATTTAAAGCTAGAAGCACTGGCTATAGTGTAGAGTGATATTTGTTTTTTGATTAAGGTATCTCTGCAGTCGAATAGCCAATATTTTATTGACAGGTGGAGGTTTCTTGAGTTATGTTAACTGTCATGTACGTCCAACAAGCACATAAAGCCAAAACAGTCAGTAATGGGTGAATAAATTGCTGTATTTCTTTTCATGTCTCGTTGACACTGTCTGTAACAGAAAAGCGATGGCGGAGTGGGGAAGGGAGGCGAGATAAACAGTTTACAGAATTATAAAGGATACGCATCTCCAATTTACAGCAGACAGGAGTTTCCCTCAGATGGTGCCACAGTGGACCTGCACCGTAGCAGGCTGACAGCACGAGGGTCAAAGGTTACCGACAAAAGGCCTGCATGATGAATGTCATACAAAACAAATTACTGCAGGAAAAGACTAATGAAGACTTTCTCAAGTAACCAGAGGGCAGTCAATAATTAGAGGTGTTATAGTCTCTCTCCTCCTCTTTCCCTGTGTCTCATAATTTCCTTCACAAAGTTTTAATTGCACAGGTTTGATTACCATACTTTTAATATGCAACTTCTGTGGCTAGTCACTTTGACGGCAGAGATATAAAAGGAAATTTGTGAATTTTTTTCTATACTTCTGATTCTTAAAACATCAATTAATGTATCCCCTTTTTTGTTTAAATAAGCGGCTTTGTACTTTCAGGCACATTTGAAGGACCTTAAGTTTGCCTGTGTCATTTTTGTCTTGCATATCATATTTACCAGGGAAATTAGGCCCCCGCTTCCCTTAAACATGACCCCCTGTGCATGTCAAACCGCAACGATCGCCTGACGGTAGGGAACAGCAGCTGTTTGCGGGCAGCAATCGGAGGAAGCAGAGAAACATCAAAGATGGACTAGAAATTAAAATATGCAGCTGAAAAATATTCAGATTGCTTTGGGATGGGAGAGAGAGAAAGTGAGAAAGAGAAAGTTTTCCCAAGAAGTGAGGAACTGCGTAAGATCAAAACACCCCAGACTGATATCTGCGCAGAAGTTGTAAAAAGTAATCTGCAGGCTGGAATCTGTGGCGTCCTCTGGGAGACGAGCGGAATGCATCTATCCCTTTTGGGCCTTTAGGGATGTCATACCTTTGGGTAAACTCTGACTGAATGGCTGCTGTGGGGCTCCGTCCATAGGTCAGAGTCATTAGGCGTTGAGAAGCGTACCGTGATTTTTCTGTTTGGCTGAGCCAGTCCCGCTGCCTGAATCTGCTGCGATACATGATACACACACTCACACTGAAACCCCAGCCTGAAAGGCGAGCCAGTTTATTTCAAACCCATTACGTTTTGTTTCCTTGAAGGGGTTTCCTCCCTTAAACTTGTTAGAAAAGCTTTATTTGTTGCGGGGGGGGGGGGGACGTTAGGCATGAAGAAGTTTCCTTTTTTGTTTAATGCTCTTGATTAAGTGCCATGGAAAGCCAAGTTTCAAAGCAGGGCCCCTCTTGCCTAATTAACACTTTGAAAGATAAAAGCAGTTTATTAAATCAATCAGAATGTTGGTTGTTTGTGAATCCCACCAGATAAGGCAATTTGCATACTAACTTTGCAGCCCTAACCTACATTCCGGCATCTTCTGAGAATGGCCAGCCTCAGTGTAAATAATCTTAACACCACTGTACACGTTTTAAAGTTTCATCGCCTTTATTCTCTGGTGGATTTTTAACTCATTAAATAATAAATAGATAAATAAGTTACCAAACAGGATGGAAATAAACTAATTAATAAGCTAATTCCGACAGACATCTCGATAAACTGAAAAGTTCTTTGCCATAGAGAGACAGTGCTACCAGGTGCAGTCACGGTGTAAAGGTATAAAAAATAACTTGTTAATGGGTATTTTTACACACTCATTACTCGTGGATGAGCCTGGAGTGCCATTATGGTAATCTGCACCCGGATGCCATTAAGTGGTTGGATGTATATGGGGGGGGAGGGGGGGGCATGACAGCATCACTTCATGTTCACGGGATGGTGATGGAACACGTTCCGGAAAACAGTCTACAAATTAAACCCAACTGCGCACTTGATTTTATTTTGCGACTCCGATACAAAATAATATGAAAGGTAAACAGTGGGTAAGTAAAACCAAACAGCCTGATGCTGTTGTGCCCTGCAGTGAGAGGAATCAATCGGCAGTGGTGGCCCTCCTTAATCTTACAACAGGAGCACATGCACTGGTGACGGCAGCATACGTTACAGTCGACATCGGGAATGACGCGGCTGGCCCTTGATCTTTAATGACGTGTCATTTAGCGTGGAAAGCACTCCCTTTATTTAGTTAACTGTCATGAACACGGGGGCAGGATGTCACAGAGCTCCAAGGCTCTGCATGTAAGACTGCGTGTTAGGGAGCCGTGCATGCATCTTGCTTATGCAAAGACGCAAGAGCTAAGCGATGAATAACAAGTGAGGCCTTTATCTAATCTGCTGACTCTGGACAGCTTTGTTATATGTCGAGAGGGGTTTGCTGTTAGGTCTGTACCGGTGTTTACCACCACTTGGACTACACATTTGCATGAGGCCCCTGACGTTTGGGGCCCCCCTGTTGGCCACAAACAGTCACTATACTAAAGAGAGCAGTGGGTCCCAAAATGACTCTTTTAGTGGGGCCGTACAAACAACAAACTTGCCCCGAAGGTCAGAATGTGCTGTCTATTGCCTTCAGGTTCTCCACTGCATGGTGAACAACTAATCATTCCCTGCCCATCTATGTGAGGTTCTAGTCTGCTTAGGTTCTTCCAAATGATTCTTCAGAAGCATCACTTGCAGGTCAGCGGTAGAGTTATGGCCGGTGAGTTTGAGGCCGCCTTGGGGGATTCCAATTATCCAGTCCTGAAGCAAACTACTGTATCGTCACACTGAAACTGTCCTAACACCTCATGCTAATGCTCTCTTCTTCTGGTTTAGGGGAATCCCAGTTATGTAGAAGGTGCCATGTTGGTACACTCCCTGCTTAAAACAGAGTGCTCTCCCAACCCAAATCATAGTATGGAAGTTCAAGACAGAACCAATTGCTGTTGCCAATATTCATCAGATTCTGGATTTACACTCCGTTCTGGAATGACAAGATTTAAATGTATATAAATAAAGATATGAATGTATATAATTGCTAATGCTGCTACCATTTTATGCTTTAGAAAACATCTTATATTATATTGAGACTCAAACTCAGATTGCATAATTTGTTTGATGCGAGATCTCCGTGATATGGAATGCAGTAATAAAATTTCACCAAGAGCAAGAAGATCAGTCAGGAATGGGGATATGCAGAGCACATCCGTGCATTAGCGGCGAGATTTATGTAAATGGATCTTTAATGTTCTCTCTTTACGTTGAGCAGTATTGACAGGAGTTCACCGTGAATTATGAAGTTGTTTACAACATTGTGGAATTACTGAGCCATTCAGGCAAGAGGGTAATTGGTTCAAAAGGCATTTCAAATAATAAGATATTTGAATAAAATATCTCTTTAGTTAATGTGTGTTTAGCTCCCACATTACTACCAAGATGACGGATAAAGTTTTCCGCTTCGGCTAACATACTGCACTCAGATTTAGCTTAATATGAACAATTTACCATTTGTAAATCGTGATATTTTCATATGATGTAACGGGCTTCAAAGAACGTTATACTATTAACTTTCTGTGGTTTCTTCCTGGAATATTTTATTGGTAAGTCTGTCAGCCATGACAGGGGGGTAATCTCGGGTCATTGAGGGACGCCACAAATCTAGCACGGCTATGGCGAGGGGAAAAATCCTGTAATCGCACCCACGTCTGCTTTGAACCGGGTCGAAAATGGCTGTTCCAAGCTGGTGTAAGCGTCCCCGAGCAGCACATGTACAGAGTCCAGAAACCATACGCTCTCCTTTGGCAGGAGAATAGACGTTTCATGGGTCGCCATGGCAGTAAGTGTGTGGCACCATGGTATTTCCGTTCAGGCCTTATTACCCAGGGAGCGGGTTTATACCTGGTGCCACACTGCCAGCGGAGCTGATGGGTCAGTGAGTACATGTCCCATGGGGGTGCCTGGGAGGATGGCTCAGCGCCATTCATGGGTGCTACCATATCACTTACAGTGTCGTTTCTATTTACAAAGTCCCATAAGGAAAGGGGTGGGTGTGATTAACCATAGCCTGTACGAAGAAATGTGCCACGCTGCTATCACCGCTGTTGGTGAAGAATGCGCTGTTGCTTTACGTGGTCCCTGCGGAACCCAGAGGTTTAAATATTCAGAAGGCCCTGTCCGCCTGTCTACACTGTTATTCACACTGTTATGAGCCCTCATTGTCATACGATAAAGTGATGAATGTAAAAGCATTACAGTTCAATAACATCCTGCTGAATTATTTATGCTGAACGCAGCTCGTTTTTCCTGTAGGTACGTGTGTTTATATGCACTAATACATGGAGTCATTCAGAAAATTCTTAGAAATACCCAAAACCCAAACTAAATAACCGAATCGCTTCACTGTGTTTTAATCATTTTATCGTGTCTAATTGACTATTGTGCAAGTTCAATTGTTTTTAAGTATATTTCTGAGGGACAGTCCTTCATGGAAGATTGTGTTGTTTGAAGTGGTTGTTGGCAGATAAGCGTGAGTCTGTAATTATGAGAATGGCATCTTTCCTCATCCGTTTTCCTCCAAAACCCTATCAGATGGCTCTTTTTAAATTGGGAATACTGGTGACATCCAAGGGGTTTGACATAAACCAGCGCTGTGGTCCAGAGTTTCGCTAAAGCACAAGAGTTGATCCCAGCACAGCGGCCCCTACCTTCTGGGATGACAATGCCTGTAAAAGATGGCCCATGTTCTTCGGTCCGGCACTGTAGATAGCAACACGTTCTGCCGCATGTTCCCAAAGTCCTCCTATGCACCTCGCCAAGAACATCTCCTATTTCCACTTGCGTAAATTAATTGCACACTGTTATAAATCACAGACTGATAAATAATAGGGTGGGTAATCTAGTCCTACAGTGACTTATCATGGTCAACCACATCCCATGTACTTTTTGCGCCCTCTCCGAATAAATCTCAGATTGTTTCATGACACGCCGCATCCCCGGAGAGCCACCGCGAGGTCGGCCCTTTTCCCCGTTCCGTGAGGGAAGTCATTCAATTTCTAATTATTTCATATAATAACTGTAAAAGGCTTCGCCTGTTCAGAGCCACACTTTTGTTCCCTGCCCGTCTTGGAAGGACTTCATGGAAACAAATGTCTCCGCTGGTTTCATAAACTTATATAACTTTAAAGAATGAGATGATAATTGCAGCGTGGCTCTGTGAAAGGCATGGCACTTTCTTACCGCCTGCCCCATTAAAACGGAGACCTCGCTGCAAGAATGCGCCGGCACATTGATAACACATGACTGTGTCACTTGAGGACAGCTTCCCCCTAACTGAGAACACCGGTGCTCACAGTCATCAAAGGCGAGGATATTGACTGACTCCCATATGGTAACAGTAAAGCAAAATGTGGAATCAATACGTATCGCTGTTAATCCTTATACCTATCATGCTCCATTTCAATCAGAAAATCTAGACTTCAGCTTCACAGCAAATCAGCTAATGCTCAGAAAAAAACAAAAAAATAAAAAAACACGAAGCCTTTCCCGGTGCGTGTTGGTATTTATCTCCGAGGCTCTGATTGTGTGTTTCATCTGAGCAAACAAAAGTGACATATGACACCTTCATCCTGGGGGAGAACCCCCACCCCCCCGACCTATACACCACCTCTCCCCTCCAGACACTGCCAAATGAAGCATTAGCACAGGATGGGGTCACATCCCTGTGACAGTTCCTATAGCTCAGCAAGTAGTGCATTGCTCAAACAGTATAAAGGTTGTGGGTTTGAATCCTGGGGAGCAGCTTTTCCTTCTGCAGTCATTGGACAAATGTCAAGATAGGTATGTAAAATATACAAATGATCTCCTTCTCCCTGGTGCTTTATGGGGCTGATTAACAGGGGTTTGGTTCAACGTGCAGCTTGGGAGGGCAAAGCTCAGGGCCTTGAAGGAGAGTCAGGAGCAGCCTCGCAAGATGAGTAAAAGGGTATGGCAAATATAGAGCACATAAATACACTGAATCAGCATCAGAGACCCCTTTTTGGGAGAACAGGCTGCAGAAACATTCAGCCTAATTACAGACACACATGCTCTCAGCCATAACTCCTTACATCCATGCCCCACCTCATGCTTGGAAACACACAGCGCTGTTCTCCTCTGCCACACAACTTAACACATGTTTCATTTCACCATGGCTTGAACCCTTTGCAGGCGAGAGAGAGGCCAATTAAAGCAAGACAGGATTAAAAGCACCATTTTCCCCACCTTTTGCAGAACAACACATATATATTATTGGCCTTATTATAATTGTAAAATAAAAAAAAGTCCAGCAGGGTCACTGACTCCAGTTCGTTAGTTGGGAACACGCGTGCATTCCGGCAGTTTCTGAGATTCCGCGTGCAGCACGTTCGGCATCCCATAATGGCAGGACTGGCTTCGATCCGGAGCCTATGGCTCAGCTCGACCGATGGGAGGGGCACGGCTCTCGCCCACCTCTGATTTAAACGATCCCGTATCAGATTGGCCTCCCCTGGGCGTTCCGAGGTAAGGCAGTTAATAAGCACGGTCCTCCATGTAGAGGCGGTGGGATCCGATTCCCAGGGCGAACGCAGCCGATCCGCGATGACCGGCAGGGATTCCCGCACTAAGAGTGAGAGTGGAAGAATCGATGGGCACTTTGCTCGTCATGCTGACCCAAAATCCTTTCACTCCATCCAATGCTACTATTATTTCTGAGAAGATTATTATCACTTTCTCCTGAGAGACTGTTTTCCGTGACTCCAGCCTGTCATATGGTTCCCAGTTGTAGACTTTGTTTTCATGTCTGGATGTTTTCCTGGTTCTTGCTCAGAACTTTGATCAAGGGTCCAACTGCAGGCCCCACCTGTGGCTTGATACGGCACCCTTTGCTTCTAGGTTCAGTTGCAGTTTCTTCTGTGCTTTTGTTACACTTTTTTAATGACTGTGGAAAGCCTTATGACTGTGCTGTTGCCTTTTTAGAGATGAAGATGATGCTTTTATTAGTCATTCTCAGCTAACCTGATTTCAGAGGTGATCTTAGGATGATGGTGAGCTTTTTAGCATGCAGGCCCAAACCAAGAGCCACCGTGATAAAAACCCTGTTTGCAAACTGACCACATCCTGTAAAATTAAATCAACTGAGAGAAATATTTATTATTCTACTGCAAAAGCATTTTTTCCCTTTCTTTGAGATGAAAAGAGGCAGTTTCTTCATGGGTTTTATTTGAATTATCTATGAAATGCACCCTGTCGCCTGTCGCTGAGTCCAGGGCGCCCGTTTGTCACCACCCCCCTCGGTCCCCCTGAGGTCGTCTTGTCCGCTCCAGGTCCGCCCCACGAAAGACAGGCATGCAATACAGCCCTCCCCCCCCCCCACCATCACCCCGTGAGCGAATGCACGCCTGGACAGGCCCTCCCAATTCCGCCTCTCCGTGTTCTGCTCCCAAAGCTTGACGTGTCTCTCCTTGCGACTGGCATAATGTGGTATATTCCTCATGCGTGAAATTAATGTTACTGTTCTGTATTGATAATCCACAGGTTCCAATGCGCCCCCAACCAAAATTTCTAACACTCTAACTCAATTTGCAATGCCTGTGCAGTTCCCCTACTTGTTTTCAAAATGGAAATCCAAGCCACACCAAACTGCCAGCACATTCAACTTCTTATTTTCCTTTTCTTCCTTTGTCCACTGCATATAACAATGAACAATTAACCGAAACTTTGTTTTTACTTTCGGAATAAAAACCTGATTTTGCCTGGGTACATTCTACCCTGTTTCCCCCCTTATATTTCCTAAGGTTCCTTTATTTTATGCCAATACAGAGCAGATCCACACATACGCATCTATTATATATCTCCTACTGTCTGATTAGCCAGACATACTTGCAGGACTGTATTTCTCAGTGGAATTTCCTGTATCTTAAATTCCACCTCCCAAAAGAGTTCCTGAAGAGAGGTTCCCCTAAAGAGGCATAAGCAATCACAGCAGGTCTAATCCTACGGTATGCAGCATCTGGTCAACCATGTTTATTTCCCCTCCGGTTACTGGCGAGCGTAGTCCGTCCAACACAGCTATTGAACATAATATCTATTGCAGCCCACTGAAGGTCGAGTTATGATCAATATGAATTGATCGTCTACAAATACATGTAAGCAACCTGGTGTCGATAAGAGGGCTATCTTTGTGAATTAAGGTGGACTGCCTATTATCTATGTGGTAACAATCACAAAGAACAAAGACGTACTGTTGTATAAATTAAGCAAAATGTAATTAAGAGTTTTAATGCTAATTTTCGGATGACATGAGCATCTATAGATGTTTTGGTTTGCCGACATGCTGTCCAAAGTCAGTGTCTTTAGCGACTTGAAGGTGATTTTCTAGAAGCTTGAGGAAGTATGTCAGAACAGCACTGTGTGCCTGGGTGCTGTCCGGACAGGCCTGCCATCCCTGCCTGAATTTGGGCTTAAAAGAGGTTCACACCAGAGAGCTTCACGCCTTGCGTAAATAGAACTGAACTCGATTGAATGTTCGCCTGAAATATTACAGCCACTCACACCTGTAAGTCTGGAGAATTGTGATTGTGAATTGTGATATTTTGTTTAAAAGGTTTTAAAATAACTTGTTTTTTTTCCACAGTGTTAAATTGAAAGCTCCATATCTTTATTGCTGGACTCCTGTTAGATACAGAAATCTTCACGGACACCAGGCTCCCTTTCCAAATGTCCACCTTAAAACTATTGAACTCAGCATCTGTGGTGACTGTGAAGGTGGTCAATGCAATTAGGCTTTAAACCTGAGCGTATTGAACCTTGAGCAATTACGCGTAGGTCGTCTCTGCACAATATGCTGGCCATCTGCTGGCGTGTGTTTCCCTGCGCTAATAGAGCTGCCGCGATGGCTTCGGGCCATAACAGGAAGCGCTAAGCAGGTCACATGTCACCCGTTCAGGATTCTCCTCTTGGACAAGAGAGCGGTTAATGCACAAAGGCTGTGAAAGCAGGTAGCCCCCCCCCCACCCCCCCACCAGTGCCGACAGACTCCCCGGTAATGTTACACCTGCCCAAGTGGGATGTGCTTTGGCAGAGATTTCAGCGCGCCTTTAATTAGCGTGCAGACAGGAATCATCCAGAGTGTCCGGTTCTCACCTTTGGCCACTGGTGATAATGAGGATATTAAGCAAAGGAGGGGAAGTGGAAGGAAGGGATTATGGGAAATCTTTTTAAAAAGGAGAAAAACATGAATTTGAATATGTGGCCTGAGAAGACTATCCATGTGACATACTGTAAGTCCCTAGGTCTGGCTGGTCTTTGTCCTTCAGCCTGTTGTAAGATCAACCAGGACATGATGCACCTGAACTAAGCACAGCATGTAATCTTGTTACAGTCTGGCTGTAAATGGTAAACTGTACAGGGCCTATGATGGCCGTAGAGAGAGATGCACATTAACATGCAGGCCATGTGAATGACTTTATTGCTGTTAAATGAATATCAAAGTTGCCGTTAAGTTTTCCTCGTGTTTTGCAGCCAGAGGAACAAGCTGGCAAAATCGGCGTTCCAGGCTAGCCTGCCATCTCATTGACTATGCATGATGGTGCCATGGCGTGGTAGCGAATCGGACCAGGGGTCTGCACCGCACACGTGATCCCCGGCCGAAGGCACTGAACTTTCAGCAGTCCCACAAAGGACGGCGCCTCTCTTTGGCTGCCCATTGACTAACAATGAGTTGTGATTCACCGGGTAACTAATTCATGGGCTGTGGTATCATAAAGGAGAGGAATTTATGAGAAACAGAAAGTCGGAGTTAGACAGGAGCTGGCGCACCGCTGCTGCATTGAGATGTTTGACTCCTGCGGGATGTGAGTGTCTGTCAGCTTGCTGAATGTTACACCGGCAAACAACTGTTTTGAAAGTGAGTCTAAAACGTAACAATGGAACGAAACTGAATAAACTTATAATACTTTGCATTTGAAGATTGTGAGCACAGTGAGGCTGGTGACTCTGTAACAGTATGGTTTGTAGTTTGCCATTTGTGCTCTGTTAATTATTTGGAGTAATTAACGGGTACTGGAGCACTCAGTTTTTTCATAAGTCGTAAGCGGTTGATGTGAGCGCGTGCCTACGAAGGGACTTCCTGTTTAGTCCGAAGGCACATGACAGACTTCTGAGAACTAGGCACATCTGAAGCGTAAAATTCACCCAGAATGGCTAATTTGCCAGCGCTTTTGTAAAGATTACAGACAGTCGCAAAATGCGGGGTCTGGCTGCAAGCAAGAGGCGATAATTCAATATTAAAATAACATGTCTGGCAGCAAGGCGCAGCTTTGTGAAGAATTTATTTTATTTTACAAATATTTCAATTCATTTCCCCACTCCCCCCAAGTTAGCAGATAAGAGAGCCAGGGGTTGAAAGTTAGCCTAATGCACAATTAAGTTCCAGTAACATTCAAATGAAGCAACAGATACCACAATTTCTGCTTCGGAAGTCGCCTGCATGCCCTTATTAGGCATGCTGAAACAGGATGTGGCCATTGGTTGTAGGAAACACAAGTCCTGCCCCCAATGTGTGAATCCATTTGCCCCTGTGTCTTACCAGCCAATTAGTAGTAACAGGAATGGGCCCAATCCGCCTGTGATTGGATGTTTTCACAGTGTTCATACAAGAGGATGGAAAAACAGGCATCGTGTGTCCTGTCAATTCCGTACATTACGTCATTCTGCACATCACTAAATATGACATCTTATATTTTTAAAAGGTCACAACAAACACCACATAATCTCCATAAAGGCAACAGTTAATTTCTTTCCTCTGGATGATAGAAGTGTGCAGGAGAGTGTGCCAAAATAACACTGGGGGGGTTAGGTGTTCAGCTTAGGCTAGGCTGCAGATTGTGACACCTCTACCCTGCTGCTAGCTCAGGGCTTCGTTACTTGAACCTGGCTACATGTCAGCAGTCCAGCCATATATACTGTATGTCTTTAAATGTTTCCTTTCTGCTCTCATTGTTCTTGCTGGTTTTCATTTTTCAGCAGATATTTAAAAAAAACGATGTGTGTTCTAAAATAATTTTATTCACAAACATGTGCAGCATTAACTTGTCCTGTAACTTACTTTGACAGCTTTATGTTGGGGAGAGGTGATGGTGTGCCCATGATGGCAGCCCCCCCGCCCCCATATGCATCACACATAAACCAAAATACATTACAGGTCCTTTCTGTCAGGAAACCTTTTGGTTTATTACTATGACTTTTTCTAATCAGAGGCCTCCGGATTTGAACCTGTTGTCTTTATCCTATCAGAAAAGAAAAAATTATTTTGTAGATTATTGTGGGGTTTGATATGCGCTTCTGGAAGGACCGGCCATAACCCAGGGCTGAACATCCCCTTTAGCGGATCCCTGCAAAGTCACGATCACTAGATTTAGATCGTGTTTGATTGGTTGGAGTGGAGTTCTTTTGCTCCTGAGCTGTGAAAAGGTGAAAACTTATAATGTGTTATGAACTCCTAAACTTCCCTAATCTGCCTACTCTGGGTGGGTGGGTGGGTGGGGGCTTATGAACCCAAAACAAAGATCTGTGAAAGTTTCCATGTCGTCCGGAAGGGGGGGGGCATTGGTACTTCAGGAGTTCAGGATGCAAGGCTCCATTCCCAGACCTCTGCGGTTTGTTTTTACATAAAGTCTCTGCTTTGATCACGATTAATTAGACACCCCCGCACTTTAGATTCTGCACCTATAGCTTATTAGCCAGTGAGGGTTAGTGCCCCCCCTAATCTGGAGCTAGGGGGGTGGGTGGGTGCAGCACCACTCCCAGTACGGGATGTCGAAGCAAGGCGAAGGTGAGGAGGGTCTGATGAAAGAGGGGAAAACCTTCCTTTCAGTCGTGATCGATACGTGGCGGCTCTCCTTAGCCAAGGGTGGGGGGAGTGGGGGGCTGAATCGCACAGGGCCTTTGCACAGAGATCTGAGCAGCGCTTCACGGGAATGTTTCTGCCTGAACCTTCTCCTGCCTCCCCTCTGGGTTCGGCTGCAGTGAGAGCCAGAGTGCAGCAGAACGGAGGCCAACGACTCCCCTCAAATAAATACGCAGCATCGCCACTTTTAAAAGACAGACTTTTTTTTAAAAGTAACTGGGAGATAAATTACCATACTCAGTAGTGCAGCCACTTACAAGGAATAGGCATCGGCCCCCCAAGAAAATGGGTGCTTCAGTGTGGCACACATTTATTTCTAAAAGTAAGCAGTAATTATGTTAGTGCAGTGAATGCCTTGCATGTTCATGTATTGAAATACATTCTAATTTGAGTATTTTGTATGAATGTAGAGTCTGTTAAGGGTGAATTGGACAGTGAAATGTGGCCTGAAATATTCAAGAGAAAGAGAGTGATAAGATGTGGTACAAAATTTCTACATTTAAAATGCTTGAACAAAACAGATAATGTTTTATGGTGATTGGCCAGCCATAAGAAGGTAGGTTTGGGTTAGGGTTGAAAACAGATAACTTCTTTAACACAGAAATATTGGTAACACTTTACATTAATTGTACCTTCATAACGACTTTATAATGCATTCATAGAACATTCAGTTCACCTTCATAATGTATTAATAGAACATTCATAACCAGCATGTAAGTATAACTTAACATCCCAACATCCTTTAACAACTTGATGATAACATCCATCCATCCATCCATCCATTTATTCTCTGTCACTTATCTGGGGTTGGGTTGCAGGGGCAGCAGTCTAAGCAGGGATGCCCAGACCTTTCTCTCGTCAGCTAACTCCTTCTGCTCCTCGGGGGGAATACCAAGGCATTCCCAGGCCAGCTGAGAGATATAATCACTCCAGCGTGTCCTTGGTCTGCCTCAGGCCCTCCTCCCGAAACACCTCCCCAGAGAGCCATCCAGGAGGGATCCTAGATAGATGCCTGAACCACCTCAACTGGCTCTTTTCGATGTGGAGGAGTAGTGGCTCTACTTAGAGCCTCTCCCAAATGTCTGAGGCTAATCTCTAAGGTTGACCCCAGACACCCTACAGAAGAAACTCATTTCTGCTGCTTGTATCCATGTTCTCATTCTTTTGGTCACTACACAGAGCTCATGACAATAGGTGAGGGTAGGAATGTAGAACAACTGCCTTCCAGCTCAACTCTCTCTTTGCCACAACAGTACGGTACAGCATCCGCATTACTGCTAACACTACACCGATCCTGAGGCTAAGGCCTCTGAACCAGACCCCCTCTGTCCCTTGGCTTTGCCTAGAAATTCTTTCCATAAAAAATTTGAACAGAATTGGTTACAAAATGCAGCCCTGATGGCATCCAACACCCACCGGAAACAAGTCTGACTTACTGCTGGCAATGTGAACCAAGCTCTCGCTCCACTTGTACAGGGACCTGATGAACCACAACAATGGACCCCATACCCCATACTCCTGAAGCACCCCCCAAAGGACCCCTGAGGGACACGAACGTATGCCTTTTCCAGGTGCACAAACAGATGTAGACTGGTTGAACAAGCTCCCATGAACCCTCCAGTATCCTAGCGAGGATGAAGAGCTGGTCTAGTGTTCCATGGCCAGGACAGAAGCTGCATTGTTCTTTCTGGATCCAAGGTTCAACCAATGGACCGACCCTTCTCTCTAGTGCCCCGGCATAGACCTTACTAGGGAGGCTGAGGAGTGTGATCCCCCTGTAGTTGGAACACATCCTCTGGTCCCCTTTCTTAAAAATTGGGACCACCACCCTAATCTGCCAATCCAAAAGCACTGTCCCCAATGTCCACGCAATGTTGAAAAGACATGTTAGTCAAGACAGCCCAATAACATTAAGAGCTTTCAAGATCTCTGGGCAAATTTCATCCACCCCTGGAGCCTTACCCCCAAAGAGTTTTTTGACTACTTCAGTGACCTCAGCTCTAGAGATGGGCAAATCCCCTTCTGAGTCTTCCAGCTCTACTTCCTCCAAGGAAGGTGCATCAGTGGGATTCAGGAGATCCTCGAAATACTCTTTCCACTGCCTGACTATATCCCAAGTTGAAGTGAACAGTTCTTCATCCCCACTGTAAACAGCATGGGTAAAGCCCTGCTCCCTCCCTACACCACAAGTCACCTGACAGTTTTCCAGAACCTTTTCGAGGCTGACCGGAAGTAGCTCTCTATAGCCTCACCAAAATCCTTCCACACCTGAGTTTTTGCTTCGGCAACTGCCAAAGTCACTTTCCGCTTGGTCTTCCGATACCTGTCATCTGCTGCTACCCAAGCTCAGAAGGACTCCTTCTTCAGTCTGACAGCTCCCTTTACCACTCATGTCTATCACAGGGTTCGGGGATTTCTGCTGCGACAGGCACCAACAACCTTACAGCCACAGCTCCACAATGCCGCCTCAGCAATAGTCCTGGAACATGGTCCATTCAGGCTCAATGTCCCCTGACTCCCTCAGGAGCAAAGAGAAGCTCTGCCGGAGGTGTGAGTTAAAGATCTCTTGGACAGGGGTCTCAGCCAGACGCTCCCAGCATACCTACTCTATATGTTTATCTGGCATATTCTCTCACTATCGGATCCACCTCACCACCAGGTGGTGATCAGTTGACAGCTCAGATCCTCTCTTCACCCAAGTTTCCACAACATGCACATGCAGATACGATGATACAATTACAAAATTGATCATCGAACTGCAGCCTTCGGTGCACTGGTGCCAAGTGCACTTATTAACACCCTTACGCTCGAACATGGTGTTGGTTATGGACAAATTGTGGTTAGCACAGAAGTCCAATAACTGATCACCGCTCGGATTCTGATTGGGCAATACATGCCTCCCAATCACACCCTTCCAGGTTTCACTGTCATTATGCACATGAGCGTTAAAGTCCCCCAGCAGAACAATGGAGTCCCCAGATGGAGCGCCTTCCAGCACCCCCTCCAAGGTCTCGGAGAATTCCAGATACTCTGGACTGGTGTTCACTGCATATGCACAGACAACAGTCAGAGTCCATCCCCCAACTCAAAGTTGAAGGGAGGAGACCCTCTTGTTCACCAGAGAAAACTCCAATGGTCTGGCATGAAACTGGGGGGCTATAAGTAGACCCGCACCTGCCTGGCATCTCTTATTATGGGCAACTCCAGAGTGGAAGAGAGTCCAGCCCCTCTCCATAAGTTTGGTTCCAGAGACTGAGCCATGAGTCAAGGTGAGCTTGACTATATCTACAGTAGTCGGTATCTCTCTACCTCCTGCACCAGGTCAGGCTCCTTTCCCACCAAAGAAGTTACATTCCATGTGCCAAAAGCCAGTTTTCGTAACCGACGATTGGTCCATCGAGGCCCCAGCCTTCGACTGCCACCCAATCTACAATGCACCCGACCCCCATAACTACCTTTGTACGTGGTGGGCTCACAGGGGGGCGAACCCATATTACCCCTTCGGGCTATGCCCGGTCACGCCCCATGGGTGGAGGCCCGGCCACCAGCCACATGCCTATGAGCTCCCACCCCAGGCCTGGCTCCAGGGCGAGGCCCCAGTCTCCCAAATCCGGGTGGGGTAACATCCTCCATCATTTTATTCATCATAAGGATCAACATGAACCGCACTTAGTCTTGCCGTTCACCTAGGACCAGTTTGCCTTGGGAGACCCTACTAGGGGCAATTGCCCCCGAAAACATAGTTCCTAGGATCATAGACACAAACAAAACCATCCACCATGATAAAGTAGCATGGAGGGGATAACAGACATTATAATCATATATTGTTTGTTATTAATGTATATTAAAGCTGTTAAGGTATCTGGATATCTTGAGGCATGCATGTTAGTTAATTAGTTAAAAACTGCAGGATCTAGATATTGAATTGGCTTGTGGCACTGATGGGTCAAAATTGAACAATTATGTGAACAGATTTGTCACCATTGTTGTGAGAACATTCAATAATTTAACCTGTAAAATTAGAAGGACATCTTCAGTTTGTCCATTATCCGGGTTACTCCATTGCTTCTCAGTCCTGCTGGCCCCGTATTTTAAAACAGCTTGTGACTCTTGTGTTTAAATAAATAAAGATAAAAAAACACACCAGGCAAGCGCTGATAGACTCACATTCCAGCTGCATTAAGCCAAGTCATACTTCTGCACGCTTTAATTACACAGACGTGGGGGTGTTGCTCTCTATGTCAGTGGCCCCATGTCAGCCTTAACGTGCTGAACGAGCCCAATCTCATGCTCAGGATCGTCCCACGACCTGCTGTACACTTGAATGCTTATCTCCTCCACTTGGTGACCCTGATTTAAAAAATAGGAATAAACCATGTACATCCTTAAAAGGCAAAAGTAACTCATTCATTATAAGACCACCCCCCCCCCCCCCATGTCCCTGTCACTGCAGCACCCCCCAAACTTGGAGGTAGTGCCTGACTCAGTCAGAAGGTGTCGCACCGGCCTATCTGAAGCACCCCCCCCCCCCTCCCGCCACTGATCCTTTGCTTGTGGGAGAGATGGAAGCGGACACCCGGGGAGAAGAGCGAATGAGGCAGGAAATAAGGTGGATTCACCCCAGAGAAATGAGGAGAATCCCAACACTCCACTGCTGCTTGCCACACTTTCGCCATGACCGTGTGACCCTTTTTTCCTTGGATTAGAAAAGAAACAATCAATCCAATCAAGGCGGGGGTGAAATATGAGAGGAATTCTCTAAAGAAGTGGAGAAGAAGGGTTTGTGGGAAGGGGGGGGGGGCACAGCCAAGAGCGTCGGGTATGTTTCAGTCTCCAGTAAGTCATTTACAGCTTCAAAATGTTATGGAGAAGAGAGTCACTGTGTCTTTGTTGTCGTTAAAAAGCTGCCCCCCCCCCCCCCCCCCCCATAACTGCACGTTACCAGTGGCAGTGGGGAGTCCGGATGTGTGCAGATGTGAGTGGCAGTGCCGATAAAGTTGAGCAAATTAAGCCATTGACCCGCGGTGGAGATTAACGGTGGACAAGGTGGCTCAGCCTCAATGCTGACGGACGCGCTTCAAACGACCGGCCTGCGCCACACGAGTGCTGCTGACATTGGAAGTTTCTGGAAAGAACAGAGAAATCCCATCATTTTTCATTTGTATGCAAATTTGCCGGTTACACAAATTAACCCCTGAACCCCATGTCACTTCTCATCTGGTGGAAATTCAGCCCCCCCAACTACCTCACACACCACGGGCAGGTTAGCCTACGGAGACCCCCGGCCTCGCCCCCCGCCCTCTGGTGGCGGCGGTGGGGGGGGTGTTGAAGTCACAGTGCCACTCTTTGTTTATCCATGATTACAAGCGGAAACGGGTCCGGCGGACAGACCTGTAGAGGTGGTGAAGTGCACATCCCGGCAGCGGTCCCCATGAACGACCACACGATTGAGATGCAAAGGGGCACCGCACCCCCCTGAAAGCCCCTGTCCGCGCCTAATCGGCGCCAGTAGCTTTAAGGTGAACCTCCCGGACAAAGTACAGACCCTCTCCCTTGTTCTCTCGGCTAAGAGGCCCCCGATTCCTCTAAGAGGGACGGGGGGGGGGGGGGGGTCTCTTTGTTACTTTGCACCTTAGACGAATGCCACAGCATCTGCATATGAAGGTGAGGGGGGTGTTAGCGACTGAGCTTTCTAATTGATGTGGATTTAATTATGCTAATGACCGCTCTCGGGAGCTCCTTTAAGCTTTCTTTGGCCTTTTCTCTGTGGCCGTTGTATCGCAACACTGGCTCAAATGGGTGTCTCTCCCGTCCGCATTTCCTTTTCTCATTCTCCATAACTCTTAGCCGGATAATAACCGTGAGATCTTACTTCTTCCCGGAGAAAAACTGAAGCTCCAGAACGGTTTGGTGGGAAGGTAATATTTTTCTGGGGACCCACCACTGCCACTTTCTCTCAGAATGGCAAGTGGGGAGGAACCAAAAGCTTCTGGGAGGCGAGGGGGGTCTATAGTGGTTTTAGTAGGTTGGAGCATCCAGCAAAACTTGGGAGCCCTGATCAACGACTACAGAGCACTGACGGCCCGACATGCCGGCCAGCAAACAATGCAGGTTCAGGAGAACCAAATGGGGTGACTCTACGTGCACCGCCCTTCAAAGTCCTCCCCCCCAGCCGCCCACCCCCCCCCCCCCCAGCCCCCAGGATGTACCACATGTGAACATAATCCACCCCCCTTTGAAGTGAGCACTTGAAAACGTCTTGTGGCTCTCCGTGCCCGGCGTGCCCTCCCTCGCTCCAGGGTGGTGGAGGAGAGGAGCGAGGGCTGAAGTGCCTGCACCTGGCGGATGGCATCACCGCTGGCCAGCAAGCGACGCTGTCGGGGTCCGCGTTCTCGGGCTTTTTAAGCGTCCAATCAAGCATATGGGTGCGACTGAAAGTGCTCTGGGCCTCTTTTTTTAAATGGCTGAGCACAAGAGTCTAATTAAAAACGCTGAAGAATAGGGATGTTTCAGAAGTAAATTCACGGATTAAGATGTCTTCAAAATCCCCAGAACTGGCATCTTCTCCATATCGCAAACAGTCAGAAGATCCTAATGAGGCCTGGTGCACACAAACAGCCCCCAGCCCCTCCCCCTAGTCAAGGGGTCAAATTTTAATCACCGGCTCTTGAGAGAGACACCGTCGACCGCATTGAGGCTATCGTCGGCCTCAAGCCGTCCGAGTGGCTGAAAATCAGCCAAGAGCCCCCGGCAAGATGCCGGCTTCATCCGACCCATTACAGGAGTGATTACATGCTGGCGAAAGTGTGGGCCGTGCTATCGTGGGTGGGGTCTCTCCGAGTGGGTGCATCTTCACGAAGGACAGGGTTTCATGGGAATTTCATGGTTGACGTCACTGAACCTTATAAGGAGTCACCAGGCTCAGAGAGATTTGGGCGTGGGATTCATTTCTGGCCATAACTATTTGGTTTGTCACAGGGGTGAGTTTGTGGTTTTTAGGGCCCCTTCACCTCTGTAGTGAAGTAATTGTCTGTGACCTTGGGAGCCCCACACAAGTTCATGGTTTAGGGGCTGGTGAACACTGCCAAGATGTGCCTCTTCACGGTGACAGAACAGTGCCGAAGGCCCCAAGCCTTGCAGGTGGGGTGAAGACATCATGTAGAAGTTCCTAACCTTGGATGAATGGAGGTTTATAAATACTAGCAGCAGGTGACGTGGTTGTAAAGAAACCGACCTCGAGAAGCTTGAAGCCTGGCAGGTTAGAAGCACGGGGCTGGGGTCCCGAACCAAGGAGTCAGCTCTGAGTTACATAGGGCACTTTTCCACTGCACCAAGTAAGCTGCTTTTGGTACGGTGCTTTCGATTTTCCATTGACTTCCGGTAGAGTACCAGTACCAAAAGTTCCAGTATCGAAAGTGCCAAACCAGCTGGGGTACTTCTTTGGTACTTTGGGGTGGGACTTGAAAAACTTCCTTTGTCAATTATCCTGCATTCCATTTGCCTTGGGATCCGATTTTCAGATTCCGAGATTACGTCACATCTGCTAAAAACTCAGGGAAAACCCGTTCCATTTGCCACAGAAGTAGCAATACCATGGACCCATGTGAAAAAGCAAGATTTTTTGCTTAGCCAGACAACTTGCCGGATATAAGGTACCTCAGTTTAAATGGCCTTTATCTTCGTTCACTTACAATTAGCCTGAACTACCTTAAATCCGACAAATAATCCGACTATCGTGAAATCCAATTATGGAAAAAGACTGCCTCTGGAACACAAAACAACCACCTCCTTGAAAACAGTTTCAAATTCAGAAAATAATAATAAATGAAGAGAAAAAAGTGATTTGGTTATAAGAACATATACAACATGACATGGCATGACAAGAAAAAAAGATACAGCACACTTATAGTATGCTGTCCAAACGATGTGATTTTGTTATAAATATAGTGATATGATTTTGTTGCAATAAATATTGGGGTATTTATCAAACAAAAAAGGAGTTCATAAATTTCTCTCAAACCCGTCTTCGAGTGATTTAAATGGAAAGGGTGAAAATGATTATGATTGTCTCGGAGAACGCATGCTGCGCTCATGCAAAAGCAGTGGAGGTAAACTTTAAAATGATTTTTTAAAATATAAGAATCTATAAAAGGAATAATAAATAAAATTGCAAAATAAAACTGCACTGTAATGTCCATACAGAACTGAAAGTAAGAAAAAGCCTGATCTTAACCTGACTAACGATGTAAGAATTGGATGTGCATAACATGTGATGTTGGCATTAATATCACACGTCATCCAGTCCTATAATATACTATAGTCATTCTTTGAATTCAGTATGAAACACTCCGCCTCAGGTTGTGATGTCATTCGGAGCCAGTACCAGTTTTCATGCCAGTGGAAAACCAACACCTTGAAGTACCATAGTTTTGGTAGTTTCTCAAAGTACCAAAAGTAAGGTACCTGGTACGGTGGAAAAACAGCCATACGCAAGTATGGTCATTTACAGGCTGTGCAGGTTACAGTCAATGGGCATCTTGTAAGGCTGGGAAATAACAGATGGGTGATGGTCATCTGACTACAAGTACGGGGTGGGTTTCACTCCCATGACACCATATTTTATAGAGGGCATGTTTGATACTGATCCCAGTGTCAGAATATTTCACAATATGCCTCAAAATATTTATACTTTTTTGGGTCAGTATTTGTTGGCAAGCGTCAATTCAGAAACACCCTTTCCCCATCAGGTTCCCTCCTTCTCTGCTTGTACTCGTGCCGCAAGCACCGTGAGCAAAGCTCAGTTATGCAACAGTGTGGTTCATATGTTAATCACCTCAGCGTACAGTCACTAACCTCGAGAAAGGAACTCTGAAAGCAGCAGGTCTTTTCACCTCTACATCAAGCGTAACTCTCCTGCTCCTCCCCCACAGAACTTGAACTTTGCGGGGATGTTGGGGCCGTGCCAAGGCGTCCTTTCCAAAGCCAGTCCTTCCCTCACTTTTTTGACAGTTGCAGAGATACCCTTTGGTCGAGACACCGAGAAGCATTGGCACATTCACGTGACCGTGACTTGCAGCACTGACACTGGTGTTTACTAGCATTCAAACCATGGATTTGCATCAAGCCCTCTGTTGGCCACAAACAATAACTACACGAGGGGGGTTGGGAGGTGGTGGGGGTCCCAAAGTGAATGGGACCCCGGGAAAGACAAACCTGCTGCTGCACAGCATGTGTGTGTTTGTGCAGGACAGTGTGTATTACACCTTTAAATTACACCTTTAAACTTTAGTACTTTGAGGCAAACATCATCTTTTGGCAGTGCTTAGATGCTGTTGTCAAAATAGCCCCCAATCAGCGTAGCCGATTTGCAGCTCTGTCCAGTATGGGGTGTCCACATCTGTCAAAAAGGGGCTTGTAACATTTCCAAAAGGTCCCCAGAAACTGAGAAGAGGGCAGACAGGAAGTCAGTGGGAAGACAGTGACCATGCCGTGATCACATGACTGCACGCCTCACTGGATCTCACCACCATCTGGTACCATAGCGCAGTGACTATACTGAGGCCACTGTATTAGGTACACCTGTTCATTAACACAAACAGCCTGCTCAGCCTGCTTAGCCAATCACGTGGCTGCAACTGAAGACATATAGCATGCAGACAGGGTTAAGAGGGTTGCTGACAGTTCGAATAAGCTTCAGAATGAATAAGGCGCTTGATCTAACTGATCTTTTGAATGTGGTGTGATTATTCATACCATACGTGGCGATTCCAGCATCTCAGAAACAGCCACCCTCCTGGGATTTTCACAAAGTAGAGTTTCTAGAGTTTACAGAGAATTGTGCAATAAACAAAAACCATGCACTGTAGGGCAGTTCTGTTACCAAAAAAGACATTGTTGATGACAGAGGTCAGAAGAAAAATGGCCAGACTCATTAGAGCTAAAACGAAGTCCACAAGGGCCAAAATAACAGCTCAGATTAACAATGGCGTGCATAAAGGCATCTCCAAACACATTATCCAAAGCAGCTCTGGTGGCATGTACCTAATAAGGTGGATCCACGGTTTTAAATAGGTGTACCTAATAAAGTGGGTCCTACTTGGTACTAGCTAGGTGTACCTAAAAAAGTGGCCACTGAGCGTATGTACATGCTGTATGTAAGGTTAAGTTCTCTTCTGAATGTATTGCACTGTCTGCTGTTGACTAGAAGAACATGATCATCTAAATCATCTGCCATTACTGGGAGATGAAGAACGGCAGAAGCTCACAGGGACTTGCCAGAAAACATGATCAGGCAAAAGGTAAGATGTGTCATGCGTGTTATAGATTATGTGCTGTCTTCTTGGTGTAAACAGGGCTCCCAACCTTGTGCAGGTAGAATAGGGGATTGTGGTAATTGCTCGGTCCTAGCGACAATATGATTTCCAAAATGATTCCTAAAATGACCCCCCCCACAATGTTTACTTGCCTATTTTAACGGTCAAAAAAACTTGTCAATACCATGTCTGGATACACACGTTAGCAGTTTAAAGCTTATAAATGTTTAGATGCATACAAGTATTTTCTGGCTGCTCATGTACAGGGGACTGGTGTATGGGAAATTCCTGGGAAATCATATCGTGATCTTTGTAATCATATCTCAGTAATGATAAACAATGTCTAATGCCAGACAGACAATATGTAAAACAATTGTGTGTAAATCAGTTTTGATATTAGCCCAAGGCTGATCAAACGATATTGATAATTATATGTAATTCAAATCATCATTTCTTTACTGCAATGCTCCATTTTTACTAAAAAGTCCCTTAGAATAGTCCTTAAACAAGTTCAGAACACGAAAATAGGCAACAAATTGAACTTACTACAAAATAAAATAAAATTTTAATGAATAAATCATACCAATAAAAAAATCAATCATGCATATAAATAAGACACAAACATATGTATTCATGCCAATTGTTATTTAACAAAAATATGCTTGAAAATTAAATATGTAACTGCTGCTTTTACTACAATGTAAGGCGCTGCTTCTGGAAAGACTGCAAGTTTGTTTAACCCGCAGCAAAATAGCAGACCAAACCATTTTATTGCATTATAGGAGGGGAAAGTAAAATTGTTTTCGACCACTATATCAAGGAAAATTAGGAAGATAAAACATAAGCTTTTATGTGATTCACAAATATTATATAAAGTTTTCACAAATGTCTATTATTGATAAATTATTCCAGCAGATTATTTAAAGGTTAGAGGGCCCTTTTGCCCCCCCTTTGACCAAGGGCCTGGGGACACTGACCCCCCCGACCCCCATCGGCGGCCCTGGTGGGTAATAATGGCCACAGGTGCCCCTTCAACCCCTTACTACAGTATCTTGTACTCTTTGAACACTCTCAAACAGCTGATTTACAGCTTAATATTTAGTGAAGGCCTTTAACGTCCACGCATGCCGTAATTGGTATAACACAGAAATATAATGCCTTATGGAAAATTCAAGCATTAGGCAATAAATTGATTTTTTTTTTTTAAAGCAAATAGCAAAAAATGACTTGGGGGGGGGGGGGGGGGGGGAAAGGAACTCTATTAAATCTAATTTGCTATGCACCATATTGGGGGTAATGGATACGCCAGGGCCTTTACTAACTTGCCATGTCCGAAAGGTATCTAAGAAGTACAGCACGTTAGACTTAGCTTCTCTCTCTCTAGCTAGCAGAGGCAGGAAGTGACGGACCAAGCTTCACGTCTTTTTTCATCCGTTCTTTTTTCTCGCTCCCAGTGCAAAGGTCACCTCATGCTGTCCCTGAGGCCAGGGTAATCTTGGTAGGGTCCCCCCCCCAATGTGTCCTAAGTAGATGAGTCGCGACATAGTCCTCAGGTGAGTCTTTTCAATGTGACTGAAGCATTCAAGGAAGGGGGGGGGTGATGGGGATTTTTCGGAAGCCCCCCCACCCCACCCCCCTGGGAGTGGGGAGATCAAAAGCAGCCATTAAATGTAAATCCGGCGGGAAATCTGCTAGAACTCCTTTTTTTAATGGAACAAGGAAAAGCTAAAAGCAGGCTCCTAACACCGAGGCGTGAGGGAGACAGAACAATGGCCGCACTGAAACTGACTCTATTAACAATAAAAGAGCATTAAATAAATTGCCCCTCAAGGACACTCGACGTTTGCTTTTCAGGAAGCCTTATAAATAGACCCTGAACATTTCCCTCCAGACTCGGTGTGTCTGACAAAACAATGTGGGATGTATTGATACACAGCGAGAACACAGTGAGTGTCCTTAAATAATTGAGAATACCTACGCAGGGCTGTTCGCTGGTGATGTACGGCGTTCCGGGCCATGCTACTGCGTTATTTAACAAAGCCGTTTAAGTGAAAGCGAGCGAGCGTCTTAAGGACTAGCGCTCTCTGTTAACAAGTGTAGGTGGATTACCCTTAAATGCAGCCGGTCCCTGAAGCTTTTGTAACACTTATTTGTAGCATTCAGCACTTCGCTAGTCCCCACCCCCCCACCCCCATCTTGTCCCGTCCCATCCTGCTGCCTTTTTGGCAGTTTCAGCTCCGTTCACAGTGAAATCAATCTGATGACATTAATTCTCCAGACTGACTTCTGTAACTGCCAGGTACTGCAGCTCTGAGACACAAAAGCTTTTCAGTGTCTAAGTACACAATGAGGCCTTTTTATTTTTTGCTGAGGCCTGGATACAGGGCAAATTTCAACATATTTTTATAGCCAAAGATGACCCCATGATTTTAAGTGGATGTGTTGAGGAGGGCCCCTCTTTCGGGGCCCCCTGGACAGGAGATGCTGCCCTTGCTTGCCTGGTCCCGTATGAGGGCCATGGGCCTTCAGTCTGAACGGTGTGACTTTAATAAATGCACAGCAGCCCTGGTTTAATGGTCTCAGCCAAAGCCACCCCTTCACCACTTCACCCCTTCACCACTTCACCCCTTCACCACTTCACCATTTCACCACTTCACCATTTCACCCCTTCACTGCACTTTTAATTGGTGTCGGCAAAAAAAAACAAGAACACATTTGCCTATGGAAAAAAACAACGAGGGCAGCAGAGAAACAGAGCTCACATAATGTTTTAGTCCATATTGTTTAGGAAGGATAGTCCCCCCCCCCCCCCCCCCCCCAAGCTACACATAGAGGGACAAGACACAGCCCAGTGCAGCCCCCCAGGTATGCAGAACTGGAGAAAACAGATGGGACACTGTCATGGGACCGACCCCGGGCAAAATAAGGTGACACCAGAGTGTGGCCGCCAGCATATCCTGGCTGCCCCTCCTGGGGACATGGGGG
Source organism: Paramormyrops kingsleyae (assembly GCF_048594095.1). NCBI lineage: Eukaryota > Metazoa > Chordata > Actinopteri > Osteoglossiformes > Mormyridae > Paramormyrops > Paramormyrops kingsleyae. The sequence continues at coordinate 63,178,547 of NC_132797.1, forward strand.
GGCCCAGCAGCTGGTAGGGAGTGGAGGTCTGTTCAAGTTGCTTGTTCTATAGCGTGAGGCTAGAATCCCGGTCTGAGTGCCTGGCTAGGAATGAAGAGTCCTAAGGAAGTCCCTGTGAGTATGCAGCGTAAAGGAAAACATCAATCAATAAACCCCAGTATAAACATCAGTTGGCCCACATGGCAGAAAAATTCAGCATCACTTTTGATAGCCTTTGATTGGTAGCGTCCAGGTTAAAAATGCTTATCCCTTTCATGGTACTGAGTAAAAACAGAAGATGTTTTGGGTTTTTATCTTTTTGTAAATATCCCACTAAGAGCAAATGGTTGAAATTTGCAGTTTTTTAAAAAAACGAAGGTGGCAGTGAAATTGCATGGACGATAGGCAGAGTATGCATTTGATTATGCAGTTTCTCACTGTACTGGAATTTTAATACAAGTCATATCCAAGCTCCCAGAAAGTGCAATCATTATTTTTCTCTTTTGGTGTCCCTCCAAATAAAAGCAAGCTGTCTTTTTACGGCCTGGCCCTCCTTTATAAATTTCGTCTGTTTTGGTGAAGGTTAACCATCCCTGATAAACGCTGGCGTAGTGTAACAGTGTCAAATGGAAAATCCTGATTACCATTACGCTGGCTTTACCTGCAGTCATTCAAATGCATGCATGTCGAACAGCCTCTGTAAAGTATCATGGGCATATCCAAAGTGGGGGGTAGACTTGACTTTGAGCATGGATAACCTGGTGCTTTAAATGGAGATGCGTCTGAATTGAACCTATCATGGAGAAACACTTATTAGCATCTTACGTTAGCATACTGGTCAGCAGTGGATGGTGCAGTCCCATCTGGAAGGTACTGTTCCTTCACTCTGTTGATAATAACCATGCATGCTTTGCACAGAATTTGTAGTTTCCCTCCAAAATTCTCAGTGGCTACGCAGATTTTGTGGTTCCTTGCAGCAGCGTTAGCGGTAGCTGTGGTGATACCTGATAAAGCCGAGTTAACGGGAATCCCACACGAAACAGCAGCGGGAAATGCTTGAGAATCCCAACCCAAAGATTCTGCCGCGACTCTGATGCCCGTCTGCTTGTGACAAAAGGTACGGGACAATGAAAGGCTCCTGCTCTCGGCCGTTTACCATTTAAATGAGGCCAAATAGCCCCCCAGTAACATAATTACTCCAGTTTTGGCGCTCAGCTACCATGATCCTTCAGTAATATTTGTCGACGGGAAGAGCGGTCACAATGGCCTACCCGTACGCTGAATTCCTAATTACAGATTAGCGGCAAACAAAACCCCTGTGCTACAGTTTCCATGTGTCAGCTGACACGGACCACAAAGGCGAACAAAAGGAGCCAGGTCCCTCCCCCTGCCCCCCCCCCCCCCCCCCCCCAAACCCTATTTCATCTGTGAGAATGTAAAATGCATTAGAATGTGGCTGCGGGTAGGTGTGCCTGGGGCAGAATTACAGCTGTGTGCTCGATTGTGTAGGAGGACAGTTTTGTGATATACCCAGGGGCCTGTGTGACCTCAGCGAAGCCTGTTAACACTGAGAGCCCCAACAAACATGCTGAGAGCTGAGGATCTACTAACGTGAAGCCATTCCTTCGCTGTTATCGATGTGGGGCTCTTTCCCCCCCCCCACTCTTGCTGCTCTGTGTCCAACACCAATTTCCTTGTTTTTATTTCCCCACCAGTGTCACATGACTGGCAGTCGGGGGCAAGCAGATATGAAAACTGGGGAACATTGATGCAGGTCTTCTGGGGGGGGACATGTGCCTTTGTGCCACTGTTGGACCTGCATGTGCCTCAGAGAAGAAGACGGCCCAGAATGATCTGGAATGGGCCAACACATTGTGGGCCCCTTAAACTAACCCGAACTCTTTCATCCTTGTTAGTAAAGGCAGCTGAACCAAACACATGTGGCGTGATCCCAAAACTCCTGACATTTCGGATGACTCTCCTGCCAACTTAAATAGCAACTTCCCCTCCAGGATGGTACAGAGAAAAACAGCCGATTTCAAACAACACGACAGGAGCACAGCTGCTGGTATGGAGACTGTGCTCTGTAACGGTCCTGCCTGATAGGACATATTCATTATTATTTTAATACTTTTTTTCCAAGGCTGATCTCAGTCTCTTCAGTGTACAGAATCCTCTCATCCAGCACCAGCTGCCTCACCCAGCTTCTGACCCAGTAGCTTCTGTTGTACCCTTGAAGAAAAGCAGTGATGCACACTTATCCAATCAGATGCTGTCTCACAGCACTTCCTGCTGATCCAATCAGGGCAGAGGTTTCATGGGCAGTACTGTGCGACACCCTCATCATCAGGTAAGACCTAAGAAACAAGCAGTCAGTCCCTCCCCATCATAATTTGCGTTGAATTAAGAGAATGTGCACAAATGCATGTCTGCACAGCTTTAAACAATGGCACAGCAGCGAATTCCAGCAAATAATTATAGGTAAAATTAAACAAGAGCAAAAACTATAGCAGTCCTGTGCTCTCCCCAACTGCTAGTTAGCAGATAGGAAAAAGGAAAGCAATTGATTGGATAATAAGCAGGCTTTAGTGGAGACTGTGCGCGGCTTCAGCCCTGTCAGAGCGTGGGAGCGTTGTATTAAATAAAATTCCACATAGTAATTTCGTTTCTCTGCTTAAATCACCACATGAAGTGTTTCTATTTAATTTTTAAGATTATAATTATACTACTTCATTAATCCTCTCAGATTTTCAAAAAAATAAATTTAATAATAATAGAAGGCTGACTGTGTTAATGGTAAATAAGTAGTGAATCATTACATCCTCGCCGGGCTGAGTGCGCCGTCCTCCTGTCTGTGCCACAGTGCAGGTCTCCGGCCCGTCAGATGTGTGCCGCCCGCCACGCTTTCCCACCGCTGCTCTGAATTACGGCTGTTTATCTCGCCGCCTTCGGCAGGATTAATGAGATGCAAATGCAAGACGGCGGCAGTAGTGCCGGCGAGTACCTGCCGGAGCCCTTATTAATACCTACACTTAAGGAACCCTGAGCCGGACTCATTAACTTGCAAGGGAAGCCAGCGTCAGAGTGGGGGGGGTGGGGTGGGGTCTCTCTTCCATGCTGGAAAAACAATTCATGGATGGCTGCCCAATTAGTCCACAAGCGCTCCCTTACCCCACCTGGGTAAGGCAAGCTGGTGTTGTGAACTCGTTTGTGTGTGAATGGTGTTGGTGCCCCATCCTGGGTTAGTCTTTCCCATAGCTTCCAGGATAGACTTTGGACCCCATGACCCTGCACAGGAGAAGTGAGTACAGAAGATGGATGGATGCTTATTTCGTCATTTACTAAGAAACATAGTTTAATTTTAACATTTTTTGTTGTTTTCAAATCCCAATAACAGTCCCATTCTAATGGCTCACAAAAAGAAACTGCTCTGTTTTCGAGGAGATAAAACAAAAATTAAGCATTTAATTTCCAAATGGCAAATCGCTTTTGTTTGAAGTAGCACCAAGTAGGCCACTCCTGATGGAAAGTCTATTAATACACAGTAGAGCGTTAGCACCTATAATTTAGAATAATAAACCCTTTATGACCCAGACTGCGTGGAAACATATGTGCTGGGACAGGCGTTTCATAAAGACGCCCCATCGGTGGGCGATAGGGACGACACTTTAAATGCAGGTTCTCGACACCTTTCTCGAGGCCCGAGCTTAGCGCCAAACATATGCAGAAAATATCTGTTTTCTTCAGGTGACGTGGAAAACGTGTGACTTCCTGCTGGTCGGAAATGTAGCAGTTACTGATGGGGAGACAAGAAAAACGGCCTGCAGAGAAGTGCAGCAGAGTATTGTTTCAAAATAGGATAAGAGCGTATAGGTTTGATGGGGAACTTGAGTCCTACAACCTGCCGGCTCAGCCTTCATTCAGGATATAAGCCCTATAGAATCTTCTGTTGGCACTTATTGGGCTCTGTTAATGAGGTGAGATTAGTTGACGCATTTCCAGGTCATAGGTTGTCGCTTAACATGCTATGACCTATGACTAAAACTTCAAGGCATCAGTTGAAGCTACATAATGGCCATAAACTCCTCACAATTACTTACTGTCCAGTTGTGGAGATGAGGTTGAAAAACACTATTCCCACAATTTAAGATGGGACTGAGATTCTTGCCTCAAGTTGCTTATTTTAGAAGTTAAATCTGCAAAGATGAAGTCCTGGCATGGGAGGAATTCCTTGCTTCAAGGTCGCTCAGTAGTGACAGTGACCTCTAAGCCTTTAAGGAGCTGCAGCTTTGCACCATACTTGACAATTCAACTGGATGGAAAATGAATAATAATAATAATAATAATAATAAAGTATTTCCTATCAAATAGGAAGAGCGTGGGCATGAAAGTGAGTTTAAGGGCCCATAATCAAATGGACCATTCCAGAGCTGTGCTCCTGTCGTGCTGTTTTCCTCTGTACCATCCTGGAGGGGAAGTTACTATTTAAGTTGGCAGGAGAGTCATTTGAAATGTCAGGAGTTTCTGTACTGTGACACGCATGTTTTGGTTCAGCTGCTTGGTTCAGCTGCTGTCAATATGATGTTAGTTCTCTGTGGTGGATATGAAGGGACAATATAGACAAGGATCAAGTAATGCTTAGAGAGCTGTGAGGCCATAAGGTGCTCAAGGCTTATAGTGCAGCAAAAATGCTAGTCATTTATTCATAAGATTGAAGGCATTGGCACTAAATGTAGCTCAGTTACTTTCCAACTCTGCGTAATACGGGCTGCACTGTACACAACAGAACTCACTCCGACTTCGTTCCTCAGAGGTCTGGGTCCTGTGCAAAACATAACAGCAGCCTCTCAGAGCACAATTCATCTGACTCTACAGCATTAAACTTTGCTTCTTGTGTTGTAATATTCAAATGTCCTATAATATTATGATCCTGGGAATGTACTCTCTTAAAACTATTAATACTACAATGTCTGGTCTAGTTTAAAACTCTCAATAGAGTATATATATTTTAGTAGGCATCTATTTTATTATAGAACTACATTAGTGTTATTATCTTTAAAAATTTAGTAGTGTCATAAAACCTCATTTAAAGCCATAAAGAATGTTAAAGGTCAAGATGATCATAGCGGTGTGTGAAACATATCCTGTCATTCTTCTCTGGAGCTGGGATTCTCATGACCGACTCTGGCCTTCATGACATTGTCCTTTCTCCTCTGTCGTCGTTCTAGTTTCCTACGGTACCCGTGGGGAACGACCGGTAAGATCCCGTTAAGTCAAGAATTCCTGGCCTGCCATAGCCTGACAGGTCCCTTCCGTAATGGAAACATCAACAACAGAGACTGACTGTATATTTGGTCATTCAGAGGTCAGTTGTGCACTTATTCCTGAGTTTTTACGTTTATTTAACTCCATCTACTGCCTGCGACATTTACTTGGACAGCTGTGTGGATGTTTGTTCTACAGACATTATAAAATGAATAGACTTAACATTTTACTGTTCAAGCTAATATTTTTAATACAATATTCTGTGAAATTAACCTTTAACCATAGCGCTAACTCAAATTCTAACCCAATCCCAACACTAACACCATACCTAACCCTAACCCTAAAATTTGCTCTAATCCACATGCCAACTGTAACCCTAGATATTCCCTGAATGCTGACCCGAACCCTCACCATAAAGTCTTCTGCATTCATAAAGCTACTTCAGGTGTGAGACTTTGCAGAATATGAGTCTGTGTCGGTTTCTCCGTGGTCTGTGGCTCATATCCCGCAGCCAGCAAATCGAAGACTTTTCCTTGATCTTACTGTGTTTCACTCTCACCTGAATATGTTCGTGTCATAGGACAGCAAGGTGTTACATGTGGTTGGGATTCCTAAGAACCTCTACTTCATGTACAAATGGTGTACACGACACCGTTCATCACAATGCTAATAAATTAGCTATTTTCACTCTATTTTCAGTGATTTTTAAGCAAAGGTGAAATGAAAACTTGATATTGTATATACTATGTCAAACAGACATTTCAGTAATTAGATATTGTGGCCATACAGTCACTTGAGTTTTTTTCATGCATTTGACTCCATCCCTAGTTAATGTGCTTCCGTGAATTAGACGGGGTGAGTTTCCCTAAGCCTTCTTAACGCTACGTCGTTTGTAACTTCTGTCTTTTAACATACGAACGACAAAGCATTAAGAAGGCTTCGGGAAACTCACCCCTTATCTGTTTCTTTGTTTTAATAGGTTGAAAACTGGTAGTCCTTACATTCATTGTACTCTTACTTTTAAGAATGGCTAAAGCTCAGGCAGATACATCATTTAAAATCAGAAATGTACGGTGGCCCCTAGAGACAAAACACACACAAAAGAAAAAGCAGAAACAAAATGAAAATGCGCAGCAAATTAAAAAAACACACGCAAAAGAAAAAGCAGAAACAAAATGAAAATGCGCAGCAAATTAAAAAAACACACACAAAAGAAAAAGCAGAAACAAAATGAAAATGCGCAGCAAATTAAAAAAACACACGCAAAAGAAAAAGCAGAAACAAAATGAAAATGCGCAGCAAGTTAAAAAAACACACGCAAAAGAAAAAGCAGAAACAAAATGAAAATGCGCTGCAAATTAAAAAACACACACAAAAGAAAAAGCAGAAACAAAATGAAAATGCGCAGCAAGTTAAAAAAAACACACGCAAAAGAAAAAGCAGAAACAAAATGAAAATGCGCAGCAAGTTAAAAAAACACACGCAAAAGAAAAAGCAGAAACAAAATGAAAATGCGCAGCAAGTAGACAATCCCAAACCGGAAGTGCTCCACCACGCTAGGGGGCGCGGTGAGCTCATGTGGCACAGTCGCTACACAGTAGTGATGGGAAGTTCGACTGAATTAACTGATTTGATTCTTTCGAGCTGTCCGTTGTAATGAATCGATTCTAAAATCGATTCTGTGATTCACTTTTTTTTCCGTCTTTTTTGCGCCTGACCGTATGAGTCAACGAATCATGGGATCGGATAATAAATCAAACGGTGTCTCAAGGTTACGTTATTTGACTGAAAGATGGGGCTGGTGTTCAACAAAAATGTTTAGCTTGACTATTCACAATAAAAAAAACAATATATAAAAAGCAGAAAGGGTGTCGATGCTGAATAAACACGCGTGTATATATAGTTCTTATTTTCTTGACTTTAGCCAAATTCATGTGCATGAGTATCAAGGACTACATCACAGTTAACAACTGCAATATTACCAATACAATCACACACACATACAATGAGCATGAGTAAACTTGCATACGTTGTTGTGTAAACGTCAAAGTTAATAAATATCTTTGGTTTTTGATGAAAGACATGGTTTTATTATGCAGAAATGCAATAATTTACTGTTGTGAACGCCGCAATGGCTCTTGGGATCGGTTCGCAAACCATCCGTTTGAGTCGCCGACGGAGTGTCCGAGAGTCCGTTCGATGAACAAATCGAACTTACGGTTTTCGGACACTCGGTCGGTGACTAAAACGAATGGTTTGCGAACCGAACCCAAGAGCCCTCGCCGCCTCGCGGCATTTGCTGCGGAAATGCAGTTACGCTGTTGAAAGGAATAAAATTAACGCAGCTGTTCACAGGGCTGTCAACTTTGGTCAGCCGGTTGGCCAGAGATTTTCCATTTCAGACAAGTCCGCACACGCATTTACACCTTTGTGACAGTTTTATTCCCTTGTAAATGGTCTGTAGGGTTTGCAAACTACCCCAACGCTTTTGCTGCAGCTAATTTTAGGTTTATAATGTAATAATATAAATTTGCAGTAAGATTTCTTGCACGAGCGTGAGAATCCGAAAGCGTGAGTGTCACGCCAGATGCGTGAGAGTTGGCAGCCCTGTGTTCATTTATCACAACAGTAAATTATTGCATTTCTGCATAATAAAACCATATGTCTTTCATCAAAAACCAAAGATATTTATTAACTTTGACGTTTACACAACAACGTATGCAAGTTTACTCATGCTCATTGTATGTGTGTGTGATTGTATTGGTAATATTGCAGTTGTTAACTGTGATGTAGTCCTTGATACTCATGCACATGAATTTGGCTAAAGTCAAGAAAATAAGAACTATATATACACGCGTGTTTATTCAGCATCGACACCCTTTCTGCTTTTTATATATTGTTTTTTTTTATTGTGAATAGTCAAGCTAAACATTTTTGTTGAACACCAGCCCCATCTTTCAGTCAAATAACGTAACCTTGAGACACCGTTTGATTTATTATCCGATCCCATGATTCGTTGACTCATACGGTCAGGCGCAAAAAAGACGGAAAAAAAAGTGAATCACAGAATCGATTTTAGAATCGATTCATTACAACGGACAGCTCGAAAGAATCAAATCAGTTAATTCAGTCGAACTTCCCATCACTACTGTGTAGCGACTGTGCCACATGAGCTCACCGCGCCCCCTAGCGTGGTGGAGCACTTCCGGTTTGGGATTGTCTACTTGCTGCGCATTTTCATTTTGTTTCTGCTTTTTCTTTTGCGTGTGTTTTTTTAACTTGCTGCGCATTTTCATTTTGTTTCTGCTTTTTCTTTTGCGTGTGTTTTTTTTAACTTGCTGCGCATTTTCATTTTGTTTCTGCTTTTTCTTTTGCGTGTGTTTTTTTAATTTGCTGCGCATTTTCATTTTGTTTCTGCTTTTTCTTTTGTGTGTGTTTTTTAATTTGCAGCGCATTTTCATTTTGTTTCTGCTTTTTCTTTTGCGTGTGTTTTTTTAACTTGCTGCGCATTTTCATTTTGTTTCTGCTTTTTCTTTTGCGTGTGTTTTTTTAATTTGCTGCGCATTTTCATTTTGTTTCTGCTTTTTCTTTTGCGTGTGTTTTTTTAATTTGCTGCGCATTTTCATTTTGTTTCTGCTTTTTCTTTTGTGTGTGTTTTTTTAATTTGCTGCGCATTTTCATTTTGTTTCTGCTTTTTCTTTTGCGTGTGTTTTTTAATTTGCTGCGCATTTTCATTTTGTTTCTGCTTTTTCTTTTGCGTGTGTTTTTTTAATTTGCTGCGCATTTTCATTTTGTTTCTGCTTTTTCTTTTGTGTGTTTTTTTAATTTGCTGCGCATTTTCATTTTGTTTCTGCTTTTTCTTTTGTGTGTGTTTTGTCTCTAGGGGCCACCGTAGAAATGTATTGAAAGAGGTTTGAATCACCATTTGTACACACGAAAAGTGAACTTCTTCAGAAATCACTGGGAGAGCAGGGGCCCTGTTCTGGTTTGCTGAGACTGTCTGCTGGTGTGCGTATCCCCAAACGTTTTCTCACAGGAAGTTTATCCATCAGTTTAATCCAATATCTGGGTTAAAGTGCTTAGAAAAACTGTCTCTGACGGGATCTGGATTCTACTCAACATGTAAAAGTTTAAGGTCTCTGAATTTTAATTATATAATTATAATCATACAATATATCAAATAAAACAGAATTTGCCTTTGATGTTAAATGTTAAACTGGTCAGTTTAAGGGCAACATTTAAGTTATGATGCTGATCCAAATGTACAGTGACTGCCTACCCCCTCCAGTTTTGAAATGGTATAAACCTAAAAAAAAATAGGTTTAGTAACTATGCTTACAATGCATTATGATCATTTTGAATCTGCAATAACCCCACTGTAAATGTGCATTTCACCACAGTGCTGGTGGAAAAAAAGTCCATTTCCCCTGGATGTCATTTGGAAAGTAGGACACGGGTCGCTACTGTTGACAGGGAGTGGAGTCAGAGTGTCATTAATCCGCCTTATAAATGGCGGCTCGGTTCAAATGCTGGGTCGCGGAAAAAAGACTTAATCACCATACAGAGGAAAAACCTGTAGAAACCTGGAGAGTTAGCAGCATGACTGCTGCTCTGTACAGCTAAAGAAGGCATGACGAGTCCTTCTTAAAGTGACAGAACATTTTTCATATGCCAGAGCCACATACATAATTGAAGCATAAATGACAGCCCCATAAATACCATTGTAGCTTATTACAGAGTGTGTGCAGAAGACAGCAATGTGAGTTTTTGTTTTCTGTTTCACGATATGGCTCTCTGGTTCTACAGTCTAAAAACATGCTAAGGTGTACAGGTGTTGCCAACTCGTCCATGTGTGTGAATGATGTATGTGCCGGATTCTACACTATATGCAGGATTTCATATACTGTTCTAGGGATACAAGCAACTTGTTAGGAATATCTGCTCATACAAAGCACACTTTGCCTGTGTTTTTCTGACAATAAAAGGTTTTCTTCCTTAGCTGCCAGGGTGGCATTGTTTACCTTTAAAAACGCAGAAGTGCTAGTGTACGAGACAGGGTCGTGTTTTTGTGTTTTTACATCTTTGGCTCGACGGGACATCTGTGCGCCTTGCGGGCTCACGCAGAGGCTGTTAGCGCCTTTTCAAGGCGCACTCAGGTGTAGCGGATTCAGTCATTCAGCTGTAGGATACACAAATGTATATTTAATGAAACAAAAACCTCAAACCCAGAGTGCAGATATTAGTCACTTTAGTAATTAAAAATGCATACTGTTCTGTGCCGCCCTGTACATTATTAAAGCGTGATTTTTCCAGAGCTAACTGAACTCAAAAGGATTTTCACTGCAAAGCTGTTCCTCACCGAGCCTCTCTGCTCCTGGCTCAAATGCTTTGTGTAAACCAACAGCCCTAAAATGTACCAAATGTTTTCAAGCATACATTTATTGACCAGTACTTTCATCTGAAAATATTGGACACATTCTTATGCAAGACATAGGAAATCAGCCGGCTGTAACATGGCAGGCAAATTACAGGGGAATTAGCAATCCGTTTATCCTAAGTCCAAAATGTTTGTGTTGTGTTTGTGCTCGTGAAGAGAACAAAGATGGAATAACAGTTCCACGAAGCAATGAAGAGTTAAATTGATAAACAGTAAGGTAAATTGGAGATTCATACAAAAAAATGGATCTAAAAATATTACAGAAACTTTTCGGAATTTTGAGCACAGAGGAGATTAGAGATTAGGCATGCCATACTGCTGGCACCCCTCGTCTGAGACAGAGTGAAATCGGCTTGCTATGTCCGCATCCCCTCAGAAGACGGTGCCCTAGGCGATCGCCTATGTCACATGATAGGGTGACTGCTCACCTTTTACTACAAGGTGGAACATGGCGGCACCCCTGATAGACCCCAAGGAGAACGGCTGACCGGGCCCTGCCTGCGCCGGATGCTCGGTGCTTTTCTGAGAGGCGAGAATCTGTCCGCTGTTAGCAGCTGTTATAAAGACAGGAAAAGCAGGAGCTGCTCTGCAAAGCGGCTGTAAAATTAGCCGCCTGCCTCGGCTGGCGGCCCACAGTTCATTTAGGGAGCCTTTTCAAATGCTAATGCTTGTCTCTATAGATGCCTGTTTCCGGAACTGTACAGCACGAGTGGAGCCTTTTAGAAAAAGATTTATATAACACACAGTATAGTGTGTGTGCGTGTGTGTGTGTGTGTGTGTGTGTATATATACTGTATATATATAAATACCACCCATTACTGAATGCACATTATCTCAATTATGCCTTTTGAAATTCAAATAGCAAATATTCCAAACCTGCAGAGATGACACAGATATTTATAAATCTATTAAAAGATTTCATTTTTTTGCTTCTGCTGATTTGTGACCACTATGCTTTTCTCAAGTCATATTTAAATAATTTGTAGTTCATGCATTACAGCCCCCCAAAAAATGGTTATTTGAATTCTGAATATCAAATTATTCATGCGACAAAATGTATTATTAAACATCAAATTATGTTTGGGAGGGTTATTTAAGTTACACCTTGTATCTCGCTGACGGCCTCTCTGTAAGGGGACGTGGCTACACACTCCGCATCTGCTTTACATGCCTGTGTTGAGAATATTATTTTAAAATAACAAAAAGCAAATGACAAACCTGACAGACTGTAGAATGTGTGTTGGAAAATTTGGAATTTTTTCAGGAGTACTAATAAAAAAAATACTGTGCCCCCCCCACCCCGAACACACACACACACACACACAGAAAATAATTTTATATTAAAAGTAATGCTAGCAAACAAAATGGAGGCTGCTGAGAGCAGACTACTCCATGGTCACATGTGTAGATAGCACATGTGAGAAGCATGCTTTGGGAGCGATTCTGATGGCACGCAGGTAGGAATTCGCACCTTTTGTCAGGCGACGCCTTCCCGTGTAACGGCAGGCAGGAATTCACGCCGCGTCCCTCTCCACGTCGCAGAGACACACTCGTTAACGTCTTGCCAAGACGCACGTGCCGTGTCTGTTGCATATATTAGCATGTGGGCCCAGCGCTAATAATCTCCACTTGTGGACGATGTAAATGCCTGTAAAGGCAACAGAGGAGAGGCATTTGGAAGCGTCATTAAAAATGGCTTAAAAATAGATCGGAATACCAATTATTCTCGTGGTCCAGTTTACTGCCTACTGCTACATTACACCTCTATGGTTATACTTTTTCAATATGCTTTTAAGGTGCTAATTATACCTCATATAATGAAATCAGTTACTAGACGCAACCGTAAACGACATGAAGCCATTCAATTTCTGCACATGTAAATTAGAATTAAACCATTAAAAAGGTGGAACTCTGACATCACTGCAGAGGGATATGTGCGAAACTTTGGAACAGCATCAGTGCGGCTAAACTTCCTGTCAGGATAAGTTGGGGGATATGCTCACCAGCAGACAGCCTTGGCAAACCAGAACCGGGCCCTCTCTGAGACGATATCCGGCCCCTGCTCTCCCAGAGATTTCTGATGCTTAACACCGAGGCCCACTCTTCGTGTGTATAAACAATTAATTAGTAACAGTTAATTAGTTTGTCCTACTGTCCCCCCAAGCAACTGTCCTCTACCATACAACTGCAGCGCAAGAATTTGAACATGTTCCTCTGAACACATGTAACAATAAAACTTGTAACTAAACATTTACTTCTAAATTAATTTGACTGAATCACTACTTTCCCACCAGACCTCAACTTGGGCATCAACACAAGTTATTAAGCACTAACTAGTCAGGAAAAGTTAAATTTTGCTATAATGAGGACAAAACGCACCTTAGCTGGTCAGTATACAGTAAGCTGCATGTCCGTGTCTGTCATGGACAGTAAACACAAGAGTAAATACTAAGAAGTGATTAAATCGTTTCTGCGTTAAGTGTGTGTCTAATTAAATGGATATGCTAATGTCGTCATCGTCGGCAGATGGAATTAGAATTGCTTATTGTAACACGTGTTATGGGATTATTAACACGACACATTAAAAACTCGCACAGAGTCACACTTCTGTACAGGATGCACGGTGGCCGGTTCGCAGAATGGTCCAGGAAGATAAACACACGGTCGTCAGCGGCGTCTACTAGCCTGGGGGAGGGGGGATGCCATACCGTTTATTCAGCGCTTTGTTTTTCCTGAAATGCATCCCACCATTCCGCATGGCATCCCCCCCCCTTACCTTATCATCTCTGAGCATAGCTGAGCATGTTCAGGTCAGGGAAGCTATTGTGTGGAGCAAATGGCTGCAATTTCACCTCCTCCCCACCCCGCAGATTTAGGGCGACAATCAGAGTCGGATTGTGGCTGTGTGACTTGCTTCATGCCGACGGCCCCTGTTCGCTGTTCCTGGGCCGCAGAGCGTGACATGCACCCTCACCGTGGCGGCCTGACAAGCTCCTCTCGCTCAAAGGCTCCCTGTTCTCCCTCATATCCTCTGAGACTCGTGCCATCAGTCCCCTGAAGCTGCTCTCACCCTGTCTGTTCTGCCTGTCGCTGTCAGTTTTGTGATGGGGCCCAGCCAGCAGCACATGCAGCCAAGTGCAGGACAGTCTGATCCCCCCCCCCAATAGCGAACGGAGGCATGACATCATCAAGAAGCGAGCTCAGGTAACTGAACCATGCAGCAGGGAAATCACCAGAAACACACACAGACAGAGAGTCCCTTCTCTGCTGAGATCATCTTTCCCGTCACCATGTTCAGCGAGACCTCGAACACGAAGCAAAAAAAACCCTCAAAATACATTTTATTTAAATAAGCCAACCAAATATGACCTTAAGCCTTAATGTTGCTGTCGGCTGTCATTTAAACTGATACCTTCTATCAGCCAGGCTCGCTGTCTAATGACAGCAGGCGTGCTGATGATACCCTCGGAATTAGCCCAGTTCCGCTCAGCCGTGCTGTTTTCCATTCCGGCAAAAGGCAAATTATATTACGGCCCTGTAATGCCGAGCCGTTCCGCTGGGCTCCCTTACTCTTATACTGGCATAATACTATTCATTTTCCTTTCTGCCGCCTTGCGAATGGCACCGTAAAATCTTGCAGAAGCATCGAACACATGCAGATTTATTCCGTTTAACACAGATCTGCCTATTTTGCTTGTGCGTTTGGGCCCGCACGTTGCTTGAGAGTGCTGATATCCCTCATTAATACCATACGGCAGCCATTCCCTTTAAGGGTGCCCCATTCCCTTTAAGGGTGCCTTATTCGGCTGCTGTACCCACCTGCTCCCGCAGGGACTGTGGCTGTGTAATCACTGAGCTGAGCGAAGTGTAAGGGGCTTTAAGGCGCCCGAAAGCAGGAGCCCGCCGCTGCGGAGGTGTCGTCCCTTTGGGACGACTCTGCCGGCAAGATTTCCAGGCCTGTAGTGTAAAGGCTGCTAATTATGGTGCAGCGTGCGGTCGGGTTTACGCTGGCATCCCTGGGGACTGCTGAGACGTGCCGGAACCCCAGGCCTGGATTCAAACAGGTCTGAAGAAGGTACGGCTCAGGTGAAGAGGAAAACAATAATGCATGCGTCCATCAGACGCCAGCGCTGGCCCTGTCACTGCCCCCCCCCAACTATACACTATCAAAACACAGGCATCCATCAACGCCTCCCTGTTCTAGCCACACACACGGCATAGTGGTGGGGGGGGGCTCTTTCACCTCCCCAGTAATTACACGCTAAGACGAGCCGCGGTGAGGGAATGGTGGGTAGCTCACAGGGGATTCTGGGAGATGCATGTGGAGCCTGAGCCTCCCTCGGGGGCCCCATGTGTCAGCAGCTGTGGGGCCCCCTCTCGGCACTCAACACCCTGGAAGGCACACC
Organism: Paramormyrops kingsleyae; assembly: GCF_048594095.1. Classification (NCBI taxonomy): domain Eukaryota; kingdom Metazoa; phylum Chordata; class Actinopteri; order Osteoglossiformes; family Mormyridae; genus Paramormyrops; species Paramormyrops kingsleyae. The sequence continues at coordinate 63,193,634 of NC_132797.1, forward strand.
TCATGACAGATCACCCTTTCCGGGGGTCAGTGCCCCTCCCCCACCACATTCACCTTCTCTGCCGTGAAATAAATAAGGCCCAGCTGGTCCCCACGGACATACAAATTCACACCACATACAGCCCGGGAACAGAGCACGGAATCTCAGACGGCTGCACACCAGTGGCATTCTGGGATGTGGAGCTTTGTGTAAACATTCCACCACGTCAGATCTTACAGACAGCTTGCTAGGCCTTGTTTCATAACATGGATGGGTAGGTTCTATCTCATAAGTCAGTACCAACCCCCTCCCCCCCGACAAACAGCAGGCATCTCCAAATCTTGGCGCTACTCCGATCGAGAAGGGAAGTCACCCGTCTAAGTGCGTGTGAGCATGAAACATATTTACTACTCAGCAGAGCAGGAAACTTGAACGGGCCGTCCCAGAAAATCCAGGCTTGGCTGCAGAAACAACATCTGCCCGGCAGAGAGCTTTGAGGTCCTGCCGGTCGCCACCGTGGCCCCCGGTACTAGATGCTAAAGGCATCCCAGCATTCTCTGGGTTCTGGCAAGGATGTCTTTGAGGAGAGGCTGGTAAAACAAGCCATATGCCGCAGACTGATCTCGGACGCCGGCGTTGCTGTTTTTGTAGCTCAGGTTAATTAGCCGGCGGTTATTTTTAATGAACTTCATGCAGCCGCTTGCTTGTATAATCAAGGCGAAGAAGCAGAACCGACGAGGTGGCGAGAATAAGCTGACAAAGGCGAGGGGCCCGTCGTCACCACTCCCCCGAAATGAAAAAGCCAGCCGCCTGCTTCACAAAACTCGCTTAGCAGACACTGGGACAAAATGGACTGTAAAGTTCGTTAGATGGAAATATTAAAAAAGAATTAGGCTAATGGAGACGGAATTAAAAGAAATGAGGCAACAAACACATCACGCCAAAAATGGCATCGCCGTGACAGCCGCGATTCCTAATGACGGACTACATTCGGAAAAATTAAATGGCATCCCGCGCTCAGATTTCTTTGAAAGGTAATGATCCATGGATGATGATCACTGCAGGCACTTACGGCAAGAGGGAGGGTAGGGGAGGGGGGTGGAAAAAACTGGGAAGCCTTCGGAAATAACAAAGGAGGATGGTCCCGCCAAAGGTTTCAGGAGGCACCATGGGACACTCCCAAAATTTAGCAGGATGATGCTGGGAAACACAGAGGGGAAGGAAGAAAGGCCATAATTAAAAACTAATCACCCAGCAACAATTGTTATTAAAGCAAATCAGTAACACAAATTATAAGTGGAGGATTATGGCGACCGCCATCAGAATGGAAACGCAGGCATGATGGCAGCCGTGTGACTACTACTTGTACAATGCTAACGGCGTTTGGTGAATGCAAGAGCGATTCATGGCTGGGTGCCCCCCCCACTTTATGTTTCTATATAGCTCACTGCCTCAGCACACTAGGGGGCATTTCCTGCGAGGTGCCTCCCACGACGCAGAAATACAGACACCAGATGTGAATGTGTAATATTGATTAATGCGTGCAGTGATATAAACATCTTTGAGCGTCCATTGTTAGCATTAGCATCATCCACTCCAACAGCGATATATTTTATCGGTCAGAAGCCTCTCACTGCACTGGCCATACTGCCAGCCCTGTGAAGTTTTCATACATCCAAAGTCATTAAATATGGTCTTTGCAGGAAACTAATGCTATCTTAGGGTAGATGTTCCGAGTGAAAATTTGCCTGTTCCCTCAGCTATAATCGATTCACAGTCATGATTGAAAACGTTGAGGCAGATTAATATTACGATGGATCTTCTTTTCTCATTGGCGCGTATATAAGTGGATGGGACTAACTTAAAGTAGGGGAATCATTGTGAAAGAACAAGTTCCCTTTTAGGGCAGATCCTGGAAATTAACCAAATCCTGGATATTGCAAGGTCTTTCCAGAGCTGACGCTAATCCCTTCAAGGAGAAATATGGGATGACAATGGCAAGTACCTCCAATAATTGAGTCCAACAGGCTTACTTGTGAAAACCTGAAATGAGTTCCCTCTCTTTTTAAGTATGATCCAGTACTTCAATCCAGTGTAAAATTCTCCCTTTGAGAATATTAATAACCCCCAAATACTGCACATGAAAAACAGCACCCTCACATGTTAAAAGCTGTATACCTGCAACGTCGCTAAAGGTCTCACCAAGGACGGACACTTGAAAGCACGGCCGCTTTTCTTTCAGCCGTGCCGGCGTAATGGAGACGACCTCTGGGTCTCTGTAGCACTCCCTTGAAACAAAACAAATAGAATTCAGATCTTTTGATTGAGTCACACGAAGACTGACTTTGCCACCCAGCAAGGTCCTGACTGCCACCAACTACTAAGTTATTGCTAAAATATTTACAGGATCCAAGTTTTCTTTCACTAAGTTTTGTTCCATTTGCACAATTGCCATTTTGTACTATATATGCACACGCACACGCACACGCACACGCACACACACCATAGTGGTACATTGCTTTGCACTGTTTTCTTATTTATTCTTTCATTTACTACTTTTATGCACATTTTCCTGATTTTCCAGTATGTGTTTATTGTATTTTTACTTATGCTATCCTCTGTTGTATTTATTTCTACTTAAATTATCATTTGTTGTATTTCTTTCTGTGCTATTGGATAAAGAAATTTCCTCCCACAGAGATCAATCAATAAATTTCCATCTTATTTAATCTTATTCAAGTTTTATAACACTGTTACCAAGCAAGGTTTATACAATAAGAACTTTGCATTCTTAACTGCTTGTGATGGTATGCAGCTGACTGGGTTAGAAACTTGTGTCCAGAAGTATATGGGTTTGAATCTCATGGCCTGCAGAATAAGCATATCATTGTTGGGCCCTTAAGCACACAGATCAAGTAAAACCCTCAATCCCAACCTATTTCAGGGGCTCTGCCTGACCCCAGTCTCTGACCTCAAGCTTTCTTCACCAGAAGTAGTTTTGGACAAAATAAATAAGTGTAAATGTATCCTAGTGTTGATCACCTTTACGAGGGAGTTCAGGTTTGTTTAACGTCATTTCAAATCCCAATTCTTTAGTGCTTTCTGCTGTCTCAGGCTTCAAAAGCTTTCTAAAGAATCACACAGTACACAGCTGTCAGAAAACTGCCTGATATTCTTAACGCTTTACAAGTAGAAAAGAACATCCTACACTGTCATCCCCTGCTGAATTTTTTTTTGCTTACTTGATGCAACAACAGAATCCATCATTAAAGCTTGCGTCTGTTTATCCCAAGTCAGCAGGGCTAAGTGAACCTGCAAACCTGACCAGAGATAGGGGGCTGAACGCTGAAATTAGAATAATTTGTAATTAATTAATGTGCACGCCGCATTAGGCATTTCCAGCATGAATATTCATGAGGGGCCTAGCATCTGAAAACACATAGTGCTCACACACCCGCACCTCACTCAGTTAGGGTGACCCGAGCTGGGTGTGGATGTTGAGAGACGACACCTGCAGATGGTTAAGGGATGGGGGGGGGGGGGGGGGGGGTGCTGTTTACCCGTACCCGCAGTTTGGTCGCTGTCTGCCCAGCTAACAGAGTCTTTACAAAACATTACAAACACATTGCAGCTCTACCATTATATATCCCAGTGGTTCCACATTATGACATCAGTGCCATTTAGCATTTACATACACACACGGACACGCAGACACACACAAGTTGGTCTACCTATCTGAAAGGGGACCGTCTATTCATTTCTATGGGAAAATCCATAATCCCAATTACAAGACCCTTAACCCCTACCCAGCCCTAACCTTAACCATAAGCAACCAACCCAAATACAAGACTTTTGGCACTTTTACTTTTTTGATTGCATTCACAGATTTTTATGAAACTGAGGTTATCTAAATGGGGACCTGAAGAAGTGTCCCAAAAAGTAAGGAAGTTTCAGGTTTTACCGCACTTTGGGGACATTTTGGTCCCCAAATGTTATCTATGCAAAACCACACACACACACACACACGCACACACACACACGCACACGCATGCACACAGCACAGCAAGCTGTCAGACTGTCAGGTTGTGCATTTGAGGTGTAACATGCAGCCATGTTTCTGGTGAGCACAGGTGCTGTCTTTATTGGTTAATTGAGCAAATCTCATATGTGTTACCCTCCCATCGCTCCGATTAACTCTTGGCTGAAGCCCTCGGCAGGAACACCTCATCATGACTGCATGCGGAAATCTCCAGAATCTACACTGCTCTTCAGGGCTGTGCACAGACATTTCAAGGGGCAGGTGCTCAAATCAGGGTTGGGGTGGGGGGAGGCTTAGGCTAACCGGGGCAGGCCTTGGTAAATTTTGCAGATCGGAGGTCTCCCCCTCAGTAAATCCCCCTTGACTGCCAGATAAACGGCCGACCCTGCACTTAGACCCCAAGCTTCACTCTCACCTATATGTGGGCGTGTCTTAAAAAGGAGAGCATGATGGGTTATGTGGAAACTAACACATTACTTGTGTAAAATGTGTAAAATGGCAAATAAAGATTCATTTCACTTTCAAAAGTACAGTAATGAATGGAATAAACAAAAACTATCCAGGCTTATGAAAAAGCTGCACGGCATCGGTCTGATAGTGCATTCTACCCCAGCAACTGGCTCAGCCGCCACTGGATTTAATATTTATAGCAGAATTAGGATATATCTTCTGCACGCCGCTAATTCACATCACTCTGTCAGACGACAACAGACACCTCATTGAAGAGTAGGGAAATCAGTCGATTAAAAACCGTGACACTGGCTAGTAACATGCAGCTTACTCTTGCAGATTTTATAGCACTTAACAGTGTATTCGGATGAGTTCTACCCCTGGAAAGACACTCAATAGGATATAGAATAATTAAAGAGAATATATGAGTCCATGGATGTTAGACAAGCAGGGACGCACCGCGTGGACAAATATCAGCCGAGATCTATGAAAGCTGTTATGGTAACCTTTAAATTTAATCACCTTAGCCTGTCACATGGTTTATTTACCTAATTAATTTTGCATAAATTGTTTCTCTCCGGTGACACTGAATCTCAGCAATATAGTTACTGCTGGATTGGTACCCCCATGAAAACTTTACACAGGGCTTAGCTTTCTGCACATTATGTGCAGTAAACGACAGACTTGTTTTTACCCAGAACCCAATTATCTCATCGGTAAACTCAGCTCATGTGTAGAAATGGCAAAGTTCATACCGGACAGCAAGAACTGAACCGAGCTGATAACCCTGAAGGGAAGGCGATTCACAGGGCACCGCCCAAAAGAATTGATCCTTGGCTTCTGGAAAGTTCTTTGCCCAGCTGCTTTCTGTGGTGGCATGATGGTTAAGGACATAGAGCCGTAGACCAAGACTATGGGGTTTTGCTGTTGTACCCTTGAGTGGGACACTGACCCCAAGCTACTCAGAAATTAAATCTAGTGGTAGAAATGGGTAAAATTAAAGTATGTTTAAGCTAAATCAGCTACAGAAATGGGGGCACAGGACGGGCAATACGTGAAGAATCCAGCATATTGCTGTAGGTATATATGTTTCTGCTGGTGATAGACATTGGAAGAATGTCCACTACAATCATTCAGTATAATTTGTAAGAGCAGAACCCATGTCTCAGACACCCTGACTGACACCCCCTATGCCCACAAAGAATGCTGGTTTATCCAACAATGGCATTCAACTGAAGGTCAAAAGTGTGGAAGAGCTTAAAAACGAAAGAGATGTCTAGGAGAGTCCTGGATCCAGCTGAGTTCAGAGAGACTCCTAAGGTGAGCTATTAGCAAAGATTATTTGTTTCCATTTACATAGGATTTTTTATTTATTTATTTGCTCCACCCACCCCCATGGTAAAGCCGATTCCTGCCATGATTCCCTCCTTAATTTTAATGTGCTTTCTTGCTCATCATGGCAATATTAGAATGTTGGGGAGCCCCAGCACAGAAGGGGTGGAGACCGCTGGGATAAGGCTGCACTGTCTTCCTTCCTTGTAATTAATTGGCACGCGACCATGTGCATATATGATAACAGGCTACTTTTTTTTCCAGCAAGGAAGAGGGAGGTTAATTAACGTAAGAGCTGTGTTCTCCAAGATGCAAAATTTACTAAACCCCCCTCCCTCCCTGCCTAAAATCCTCCCTACTGCTTCCAACACTTCCTCCCCCCAACCCCGCCTTGAGAACCTCGATTCCACGCTAATGACCCAGTTCTTTAATGAGCTGGATTGACCTGTGGCTAGAGTCTCCCAGGTCTCCTTGGTCCATGGGGGCTGTGCCTCCAGCAGGTGCCGCTCATCTCGTCTGTCCGGCATCCTAGCAAATAAACCCGCAGCAAGCAGCCGCACCCTCACCCGGTACCAAACCCACACCCCCACCTTCACTTCTGTCCCACAAAGCTGTCTGTCACACTCAGGCAGCGATGATGAGCATCATGGCTGCTAAATAATTAGTAACAATTAGGGTGAGAATATACAAAAATACATGTCTAAAGCAATATTGTGGATCCTTTCCTTTAGGAACCAATGACTAAAATTGCCCTTTGTTACATCCGAGTCATGTTTTAAAAATTAAACAATAAAAAATAAAGAAGATGCAGAAACAGACAATGAAAAGGACAGTAAGGAAGGAGCAGAACAGAAAAAGATTTTGTGATAAATGTGAGTGAGATGGGAGATGAGCTAACTGACAAACGAGAGCAGACTTTATCTCCAGGTTGCGAAGTAATTCAGGACCATCGAATTCAGTGTGAACTGGTGGAGTCAAACCGGTACCAAGGCAAGTGACACACTCCGCCTGGTGGTGCCCAGAAGCTCTAATCAGAGAGCAAGTGCCATGAAGCAAGAGGCCGAATCACATGCCATCCCCAAGCTGACCTGGCAGAGCCTTGACCACAATAAGCACTGTGGAGGTGCTGATGGGTCCAGGAGAGGAGGGAGGGAGGGGCTTTGGTGGGGGACCTTGGCTGGGCCAATCGGGTAACATATCACAGCATCACTATGTGAACCCAGCGACGGGGGTGGCTTCAGACACATGCATGTATAAATACACAGAGACATGCACACGGGTCACATGACAAAGTCAGACACAGAGAGGAAGCTGATGAGTGGCTCATGCAAGATATTGTTTTTACTGAGAAAGCAGTACACGCACACACACACACACACATGCATATACACACACAAAGACACACAGACATGGCATCAGCATCAGCCCTCACGTGGCGGACGGTAAGAGTCATTAAGCCCGCTGGCTCCGCTTTCCCCATCAAGCTGGCGACCACTGCGATCAAAATATAACTGAATATACCTAAATTAGCAGAGGAATAAACCCACTATTTGTGTTTGTGCGATTAGGCACTTGTAAAACTCAGCCAATCAGCCCACATTGTTGCATGACCATGTTGAATGAATATAACATCAAAATTTGTACAGTTTCTTGACTATATTTGCATTTATCTATTATGCTGTAGGGCTTGAGCAGTGATTTAAAATACAGCCCCCCCCCCCCTCCCCCCCAAACCGATCTCTGCTCCTCAGACAGAAACCTGGGATTTGAATCCCATTAAACAGGTCTCGGCGTTCCCCTTGATTGTCTCGGGGTCCAGGTCGCCAACCACACCAAAGAGATGGTTTTATACACGTGGGGTTTGTCTTCTGAAAGCAATAAAGGGCAGGTTTTAAGCGAATATCCTGTCTGAATAGAAATTCTAAGAGGCTTCACGCTAAATTTAAAAAAGATATCTGTGGCTGCCCTAGGGGCTTAAAGTGTCCCCCTAAACCTCTTGGCATTTAAGAGGGTAGAAAAAAAGTTATTTTCCCCCCTTTTTGAAGAAATTATACAGGCAAGCAGAATTCCATCACAATCATCATCATTATCGGAATCATCATCATTTCCACAAAAGGACCCTCACGGGCGTCCCTCAATATTGCCTGTCATTTATCTGCTGTCAGCACAGGTTAAAACTGTGATTCTTGGCTGCCTCAGATTCAGAATGTCTTTGATGTCCCCATGAGTTGTGTTTTTCCTTTGTTTTTTTTTTTTGGGGTGGGGGGGTGTCTTTTTTGTAGCCCCGGGGCTTTACGGATGCTCTGTAGCACACTGTTTATTCTCCCTAATCTTCTTCTCATCTCAGGCTAGCGGTGACAGATGGTTATAGGCACACAATAGTATTACGAGTTTGACTACCCCCCCCCCCCCCCCCCCCAAATGCTGTCTGCTCCCCGTACAATAAATAGCTATCAGACTGTGTGCACGGTATGTAGGTAACTGAAAGCAAACAAGCACGCTGCCGTCGCCTTCCCAGGGACACCCCCTTGTTGAACTCCCCAAGGTAAAGCATGTTAACCTTGCTGCCTGTTATTACAGAGATATTTTTACCAGGCACACCCTGCTACCGTATCAGTCTGCCACTCTTCCCTCCGTGGAGTTGCCCCCAAGTTTTGCCACCGATAGGGGATGCGGGGTGACGGGTGGTGCTTTTTGTTGTTGTTTTTATAAATCCCGTCACCTGCATGTCAGCTGAAGACTCCTGGATGATGCATAGGGTTAAATAACAGGCAGAATCCCCCCCCCCCCACCACCACCCCGATCCCACCTTAACTTCTCTCCAGAGGCATCTTCAAAATTGACTGCATGCTATATTCTCAAAATTAGCCCCTAATGCTAGGCTGACAAACCGCACTTTCATAATGCCCTTCTGTGTCACCCAGAAAGATTAATTACCACCTTCCGCTTTATTCTTGCTTAAACTTGTTTTTCCCCTCCTGCACACCGCAATCCTATAATATGATAATAAAAATATCACTATTCCGTATAACATTACGAGTGAGCAATTTATTTCCTCTAGATAGCATCCTCCAGATGTGATTTTTTGTGGATTTGTTTCCCTAAGAGTGTGACACAACATCCGTTTAATCGCTGATAGTCTATCTGACCATTTCCATGAATGACCTGCAAACATTTTCTATTTGGCTGTAGAGATTTGATTCTCCACAAAAGCCTTTGACCAGTTATTCTTTCGGAGAGGGATTTCACAGGAATTCAGTAACTTTCATTACACAACACGATGGGAGTTAATAAATCAGTGGCTTATTTTCATGAGAATGTTACTTATGTGTAAAGAAACCACAAGAAAGCAGTATGGGATGACCAGAGATGAATCTGGCCAAAAATGTGAGTCTGTCATCTGAATTCAGAAGAGTAACCAAAGAAGCCAATCTTGCAAGAGGCCAGCAAACACATTTTTATCTAAATGCTTTCAGTTGTATACAAACCATGTGCAGCGCATACACATGTCAATGGGTACAAGCATTTCAGTGGTGGAGATGTTTTAAAGACAGTGCTTATAATTTGTTGTGGGGAAAGGTCAATGGTTATCTCAAAACTGGCCTGCGGTCAAGGCACTGGGAGCCCAGTATCAATCAGGAGGCCTCTGATTTAGGACAGGGGAGGGAAATGGGGGGCTTGGGTATGCCAAGTTGCAAGGAATGCTGGGAAATCCTGGAAAAAGGCAATGCAGAGACCCCCCCCCCCCCATACACTCACACACACATACACAGAAGAAGAAACCTGGTGAATATATCAAGGCTGCTAACTCCACAAACGGCAGAATGTAGCCTCTTCCACTTTCTGTGGGGGAGAAGTGTTCAGATACAGCCCAGACATTGTATCTGCTAAAAATGGCTGTCTCAAGACAGTAACATTAATTAATGCAACAACTTTTAGGGAAATAACACTATACAATTTTGAAAGCCCAATACATACACAACATTTAGCAGATGCTCTTATTCAAAGTCACACACAGGATCGGCCAGTTCCTAGAGAAATTGGGGGCTAAGGGCCTCGCTCAGGGGCCCAATGGTGACATCGCTCTGCTGATCCCAGGATTTGGACCAAACAACCTTCCGATTACAGGCACAGCATCTTAACCACACACCACCCTGATATTTATTCATTCATCAAACTGAGGCTCTTGTTTTACCGGGAAAAAGCAAAATGTGGAATAGTTGTATATATCAGAACACATTAAAGCATAAAATATACCTACATTAGTCAGTTTCACTTCTCTTTTTCAGATACCTGTGTTTATGCATTTGGGTGTGGCACAGTTTTCTTCTCACCTGTGTTTGGGCCAGGGCCTGGCATATGTGAAGGCTGCATCTTTTAAATAATATACAGCAAATATTTAGGAAAAAATATGCCAAAACACTGAGCCTAACCTGTAATGTGATTATCTAGTGTTATCACACAGTTGTTGTTGTTGATATTACAGTAAGAGGAATAAAGTGTAGCCAAAGGCAAGTCGAGAGATCTCAGAGATGCGGGGGAAGGTTCAAGCACACGCATGCACACCATAGGTGGCCTCAAAACTGTTGTTTCTCAGCTTCGCCCCCTTGACTGGATCATAGATCGGTGAGCATCTCATTTCAGATCCATAGCTGTCTCAGGTGAGAAGGCAATTCTCCCTTTGCGAGGATCCTTGCTGGCAGACGGCAGCAGGATAGCATTCGCCTCGCGCAGGTGCCAAGAGATCTGGCAGATTGCGAAGGTACACCTTCACACAATCACAGAAAGTGCCCCGGGCCAGAAAAATCCGCCCCCCGCCCCCATCTCCCAAACCCGCCGAATCTCGTAAACTCAACTAATTACCATCAATTCACGGTCAGCAATTATGGAGCGCTCAGTCACAGCGCTATAGGTAATAGGAGGGCTGGGCACTGCCGGGGATGATTAAACATCGCAAACAGGTAAAGCTAATTGCCGCTAACGAATCTGATAACATTATGGCTGTTAAGGAGTCGTTTAGGATGAGGACTCAGCACAGGGGAGGCATTGTTATTTTATCCAGGATCTTTCCATCGCTGCAATAATGAGACTATTATTCAACGCGCTAAATACATTAGCTGTTTATTTATGAGGAATTACATCAGAGACCTCGCAGAGCAAAGTCAAAGCGCTGTATTGCTAAGTATCTGTAATGTATTATAGCCCTTGAAATGCTATCGTAGAAGCAGACCTAAATTTCCTTGCTAAGGTAATTCTAACGGGCTGAAATAAACGTCACAGTTTACCAAAAGTATTTTTTCGTTTTTTCATGAAGTATATTCCTGGTAACTACAACTATCGTAGCCACGTTTTTAAAGGAACGTTTTTTTTCCAGCATGTCAACAGCCCATAATGTAGCAAGAGCTGTTTCCAATTAGTAATCCTCCCCTTAACCAAAGGATGGCAAGAGTTGGGTCGTGTATGTGGACTGCTATCCATCCATCCATCCATCCATTAATTTCTAGAACAGCCACCCTGGTAGGTGGGGGTGTGCCCTGACAGGCATGTGGCTAAGTATCCTGGGCCTTTCATCAGTTTGGGAAAGAATTTGCCACATAATTAGCAGAAAGTGTTTCTAATGACGTTCTCCTTGAGAGTGTGACCCTATTTGTTTGCTCAGAGGTAATTTCATTACTGCGCTCCCAGGAGCTCTTCCAGTCAATGCTAAAAGCGAATGAGGGAAGGGGGATGAGTATTTGGCAAACTATGGAATATGTGAAGCAGAGGTGGAGGAGCTGGGGTGGGGGGGAGGCGTGAGGACGAGCATGTCGACTCCCCAGCGCGTACTGATGCAGGCCACTGGTGGGCAGATCGTTCATCTTGTTAACATATTAGCATTAGCATGGAGCATCATTGAACGGTAACAAAAGGGAGAATAGAGTGGTGATAGGAAGGCCTATCTCACAGCCTGGACCACCTGGACTCACCACAGAGCCATTGTTGTTTTTCGTTATTTGTTTGTATTCCAGATCCCACCCCCCACTGTACAGAAGTGATGGTGAAGCCCACCACTCTGTGCCCTTAGCGGAGGGCACCACTGGCTGGCTGGGAAGAACACCTCTTTCTTTTGTCCGTTAGAGGGTAGAGTGATCATCGTATCACGATTTACCCTCGAGAGCCATCATGATGGGGCAATTTCCCAGGACAACAGCCCCATTTCTTCCTGTCATTCTCTCATGCGAGGGACCATTTTCCACTTCTCTGGCACTTCAGGCTGGCAGCATATTACAACATGCCGATATCTCGCTTTATAATATGTCAATAGCCAGTGCATTTGGGCATGTGACACTGTAGCATGACATAATTTCCTCTTCACTGCGCATGCAAAGCCTGCTAAGAATAAAAAAATAAGCAAGTCAATAAGTATATCATAACCCCTTGACTACAGCGACTTATTTTAAAAATTCATTTCCTCCAGTGAGGGGAAGTGGGATCAGAGAAGAATCAGAGGGAATGGAAAGTTTGGGATGTCAAAGCTGGCATTGGGCACCTGTAGCTTTAGGATGGATTCCACCCCTTGATTATCGAGAGGCAAAGAAGACAGTGGTTCCTCCTCAAACAGCAAGAACAGGTCGCATCGATTACCCTCTAATCAGGAACCTGAAGAACCATGGGAGAACCTCAGCCAGAACAATTTACCGTATTCAGCTAAAATAAACTTGAATTTAATATGACATAAATAACCCGACTGAACACAGAAAAATTCAGCACAGACCTTACTAACTGTGCTGTTATTAAAAGCCGAGGAGGCCCATTGAGAACAGGAAGCCAACCTGGGTACGAAGAAATGTCATTCTTTTGTTTGGTCATAGGGAAGATGCAATAGGAAACTCCAGAGACCCCCACCTCGTCACCCGACTTCATAAGGGTATTCAAAGGAGCCCAGGAAGTTTGGATACTGCCAACTCAAGCATCAAGTTGAGTAATTCTTGCAATAAATTAAAAAATACAAGTAAAACATAGAGCCAAAAGTAGAATCAAATACAAAGTATATTATACATTAAGGCCATCCATGTTGGGCAAAGAAACAAACAAAGAAATGGATCAGAACTGTGTTGTCTCATTACAGAGCCGGTATCCCAGAGACTCTTTTTAAGGGCCGCTTAGCCTGAGCCGTGGCCCCTGCATCTCGGCACGTGAGCAGTTACACATTTCGTGAGGAAAACGTTTCCAAATGTTTCTCAAGCTCAGTTTCTAAAACTTCACCGAAAGAAATGCTCCGGCAATATTAGGTTTCCATCAAAATATTTGCACTTGTTCATTATTGCATTAGAGGCCTTGGATTTGGCTCTCTGTGCCAGAGTGGAGCTTATGCCTGCCGATTTCACCTAAGCTGCTGTTTTTGTACAGGAAGCCGGAGAGAATCACAGCAGAGCCTCGTCCGTTCAGGATTGGGATTTAGGCCGATTCCCAGGTCCCTCTCTTATTAAGCACCAACCCCGGCTTTGTTGAAAACGGTAACAGTGTCCTCTAATGCCTGCCTTCTGTCTTTCTGTCACTTTGCTGAGCTGTCTGCTGCAAAGCTGTACTGCTGGCTTCACATTGTCCCAAGGCGCCCGAAGATTTTAGCAAGGAAGAACAACGGGAAAATCTATATTTCCTCTGTAATTTGTATACAGACAACAATACATGGGAACACATTTGGGTAATGTTTAATTATGGTAATACAAAATTTTAGTTTTCCACAGTTTCTGCTACAAAAAGCGCCTCATTTATAAGCATTAAGATTCGCCGAGTGCCACAAATCGGAAAAATGTGAAATGAATCTTGAAAGACAAGAATAATTCTGATACCCCACCCCCAGCCCGCATAATCTAGCAAAGATTAAAATTTACTATCATGAAACAGACATTCCCTGAAAGTAATCCCCCAACCCTAACCCTTATACGCTTAAAACAACATGCACGCACGCGCGCACACACACACACTCGCGCGCGCGGAAAGCCTTCGCTTCTAGTTATGTCTGACTGTATTTTAAACAGTTCTAATCATATACCTTTGTGGACACTTAATTAAAATTACAAAACCCAATTTTAATCTGTAGCCCAATTAATATGCAAATGTATGCAAATGCAGTAAAACAAGGTGGTGATTAAGTTAAGGACACTATTTCATGTCTTCCTAAAGTGTGAAAACAACCATCTTGCTTTTTTCTTTTTCTTTTTTGCTTTCCCTTCTTTCCTCACAGGGATGGCACCATCACATGTGTAGTGGGGGTGCCCGGGTGGGCATGCAAGCCCCTAGCACCCCTGCGGTCACCGTGTTTGAGGTGGGCCACACCGCATTCCAGCGGCACCTCAAAATGCAAAATTCCCAGCTTTCTGGACGCACGGTGAGCACTAACCGATCTGAAGATCAGAGCCCCATCCAAATTAGGCCCCGGGGACTGTCTGAAGGGAAAGGTGTCCACAACGAGGACTGATTCAAATTAGCAAAACATTTTCCCCACCATACTTAGACGTCTAACGACCACCTAATTTAAGCACCTCTCTCTGGTACGATGCCCCTTTTCAGATATTACCACACAGTATGGGTCCGGCAATTACCAAACATACATTAAATTCAAACGGACGGGATGGGGAGATGTATGGTTAATTAGATTATTCTGGCACCTCTGCCACCGATAGCGCGCAGAGGAAGGACAGGGATGTGCAGAAGCGCCTAAGCTGTTTCTCCCTCCGCATATCGACTCCGCATGGCGCTTCTGAGCTAACGTAATTGCTGGCTGTGGGCTGGATTCCTCCCAATTAGCTCTGGTGGGGAGCCACATACGTGCTTGCTTACTTATTCCTATTACTTTTCTCAGCAGAGCAGAACAAAGGCAAGCCCTCAAAAGCAGGCATTATGGCTCAGAGACAGCGACCCCAGCCTTAAGCGGTGCACCGACTGCATGTGAGGTACCTTTTTTCACCACGTTTCAAGAAATGAGGTTGACTTCAGATGTAGAATGGGTCATAGTCAGCGAAAGAACCCCCCCTCCCGCCCCATCTCAACTGCAGAGTGCAAAAAAACATTCCCAGTTTGACGAGGACATCAGAGGTAAAACTCTATAACCAGGTTACAAAGCAAGGGTGTATAAAGGGGCGGGGCTCAGGGACACCAGACCCAGCTGAAAGCTGATTGGCCCCAAAGTTCCTCCTACTCTGTCACTCAACGATTCAAATTATATAATTGGCTAATGATAAGGTTGGCCCCACTGTATGAATCATGGCATCTCTTATGCCTTAAAAAATCCTAGAATTGCCCCTGTTACACAGTCTGTGGTTTCCAGATGATGTCCACCAAAGACAGCAACGAGCTCGGGTACAGCGGCAGGATTCAACTATTGGAGTCTGCCAAGAAGAAAAAAAACCATGGTGAGAAAGACACCACTATGCAAGTCACAGCAAACAGATTTAACAGCCTTCACACGAGATGAGTGTTTATAGTGCTTTTCTATTTCTGCATAAATACTAATCAATCTAAAAAAATTACTATTCCTATGGCAAAGTATTCAGGGAGGAGCATCTCACAGAAAGGTGCATCTTCAGTGTACCAAGTTTACGTAATCCTATCCCCTAATTTCTGTGAAAGCTTAATTTGTACCACTGACTTTGTTCATTGCATCAGATTCCACTGCGATGATTGTGATTATTAGCACCACAAGTGTCCATGGAAGGGCACTATACCATGTTACATCCCAAGGCATTAGAGATTCCAAAGGTGCTCTAAGCACATGACCATCTGCCTATCATAGCGAGGAACACAGGTGGGTGACCCTGAGGCATGATGTGTGCTGGATTTCCATAGCTAAACATACTTGAGCGTAGGTGGGGACTGCACACAAACGTCACCCTGAGAACACAGTGGGAGGGGCAGAGAGCTGCAGTGTCCAGCATCGAGTGTGAAAAAAACAGGCCATTACATCACATTAAAATCCACATTAGTCAAGGTCGGATTCCTGACAGTCAGAGGTGATCAGTGACTTATCGTGACTGACCGATTCCCCGGTTCAGAGCCGGTCCAGTGACTCTGGCATCATGACTGGATGGCACAGCACTGTGCCCGCGGGCACACTCAAATGACCCTAAGTGACCAGAGTGAGCCCAAACAGGCCAAACGAACACAGATCCTGGACGCTTTGGTTCACAGAAATGGAGGAGGGAGAAAGACGCACCGGGCACAGTGAATTGGAAGGACGATTCACCATTTCAGCTTCAGCTTATATGGATTCTCGTTCATGGCTTTGTCATTCACTGTAGTCTCAGGAGAAAACAGTATAACAGTTAAATATGCATACGGTACTTAAATTTTAAATACTTGGATGGTGGGAGAAGAAAAACAAATAGGAACATCAAACACTATAGAGGGACTGCAGGAGACTGGAGATCTTTCTGTACAACATGATTAACACTCAGCATAGCATGACCCCAGTATCACTCTCCGCGTCTTCGTCACTCCCATGCCATTAAAAGTTTCTCTTGATTGTTTCAGAGGGAAACATTAAGCAAAGACACTTTAAAATCTTTATACAGTACATACCTAGAATTTCTCACACTGCCCTTTGGGTGTAACGAAAAGTAAAACCATTCTATTGCAAGATTAGCCAATTCCACAGTTGTAAAAGAAACATATTAAACTCGACGCCCCCCCAACACTAAATAAAAAGAAGGGCAGGAGCGGCACGGATTTGGTCAGACCCTGTCATCTTTTCCCCTCATGTAAGAATCTAAAGTTTTATTGTGCTGGAACACTTCATAAATGTAGCACATTTAATTTGTAGGGAAGACCAATTAATCCCACAAGTGGCAGAACAATCTTTAAGGCCATTGCATTTCAGTTCAAACCCTCAATGCAAAACCTTCAGGCCAAAAGTATTATTATAGACCTTTACAGACAATTAGAAGATGAGGAAACTGATATGGAAGAGAAACGAGAATAAGAGAATTTCCTTCACTGTTGGTACATGTACACGGATCTCAGCAGGCAACCAAAAAGAGTCAGGACTGCACAACTAATAAATCAACCAACTGTAACAGGCACATGTACAGGGGCAGTGAGTGGCTCAGTGGGTTAGGCTTGTTTGAATCCTGTCCTTGGCAGAGTAACCACATCTCTTCTGTTGGACCCTTGAACAAGGTCCTTCACCCCCAGGGAGGTCAGATAAATGGCTGACCCTGCAGTAGATGGGATATATATATATATATATATATATATATATATATATATATATATATATATATATATATATATATATAACATTCAAATACACCAAATATAGCTTAATTTCATAAAACAAATGGACTCCATTTCCCTGATGTGAGTACACTTCCCTGTGAGTACACTTACGCTGCATTCCATCTGAACTCGGAAATCAGATTTTCCAAGTTCCTAGTCGGAAATCTCAACTGAAATGCCCCTCGAAGTCAGAGTTCCGACTTAGAAAGTTGGAGGAACCCCAACCTCAGAATACAAGATGGCTGCACCCTTCATCGACAGAAGTGAAAGCTGTAGTTATGTAATGTTTACTAACATTTGTGTCCTATTTGTGGCTCATTAAATCAGTCGTATACACAGTACTGTCCAATCTATCATTATTTACTGTTTAATAACACATATATCCTATTTGTGGCTAATTAACTCGATCGTGTACACAGTACTGTCCAACCACTATCTGTGGACATGTTGCTACTGTGTTTGTATGTGCAAAATAACGCGTAATGTGTTGTTATCAACTGATATTGCTAACAATGCCTAACAATGAACCTGGGTAAAATTGGGCTTTGTTTCAGAAAACAGGATTTCTTGCTTAGCTGGATAACTTGTTGGATATAAGACAGTCTAGGGTAAATTTAAGTGAACAAAGATAAAGGCCATTTAAACTGGGGTACCTTAAATCTGGCACGTCATCTGGATAAGCAAGATATCCTACTTTTTGAAAAAGGTCCCTTGTATTCCAAAATGGCTTTCCGACTTGCTGTACTGGAACGTCGATAACTCGGGTGCGATGTCATTCCCAGTTTTGACTTCTGACCTCTGAGGTAAATGGAACACAGCATTAAGTGCCAGGAGGGGCCATGTCACCCTGGGTCTGTTTAATTAGATATAGTTCAGCACCTGCTGTTAAAGTTTGCAATAAACATCTGTCTACAGGAACAGGAAACCTCTTAAAATCAACGGAAAGGTAACAGGGAAGGCTGAAGCATAATCATTTTGCCAAACAACTTCCAATATCACAGGTTTGAATTTTTAAAACATCATTTGCAGTTCAGGGTTCGCTCTTATCAGCATAATCTGCACACGCAAACAGAGAAGTACAATTTTAGTTAGTTTTGAAATGAGTAAGGGAATGATGCAAATCAGGATAGCATTTATATGGAGGCCTGATTCATATTAAAATCGTTGAAGCGGCGAAGTTTTGCTACTATGTTATTTTTAACTGTAATTTCTAAAATGAAAATATAATACAGGCTCAATGGTGGCTATTTCTGTATAAGCAGAGAATCCCGGAGCGCGACCATCTCTGTGATTTATGTATTTACTCATTGCTTTTCACAGGGGATAACTTCAAAATGACTGCAGGCTAACAGAGAGGAAAAAAACTGAGGCAGCAGCTGTTTTTACGGCAGACACCCCTAAATGGTACCGAGCTGACTTTGTACACAGCCAAAAGCTGTCTGCTTACAGAAAGAGTCCCAGTTTGAGAGCCTTTCAGGAACACAGAGAGAGGTTAGGAACAGGGGACAGTTTGTTTTTTTCTGGGGTCCTGCTCAAAAGCCACTTTGCCCCCCCCCCCCCCCGCAGGTGTTTACTAAATAAATAGCTAGTGAGTAGAGTCATGTGATTGTATCTAGCTAGACGGATAGCAGAACATGCCGCTTCAGCATGTCCTAAATGGGGAACGTGTTTATTTAATATTTACAATGATTAAGTTTGAGTCCAACACGGGGCCCCCAAAGCTCTGGGGTCCCATACAAATATATGCTTTAAACAGCAGTAAACACCGCCACTGGTTAGGAGTGAACGCACATCCAAGGACACAATTTTTGAAGTTGTGTTTAAACAGGGAAGGCTTCAAACTTGTCCATGGGTTCCCCGTAAAAGCTGATATGGGGGGGGGGGTGTTTCCACATAAGCCAAGGTGGTGGCGCTCACTGCCAGGCCCATAATGCACCAGGGCTCTGCAGGCACACAGAGGGCTGGGAATAACGTGCGTGAAATGGGAGGGTCACTGGGATTTGGGGTTTCTCCAAGGAATTAGGAAGAATGCCAGTCTTGGGGACACCCCCAGAGACCGTTTCAGTTCCACATACCACCCTCCCGCCGTATTCAATGTTTACATTTATTCATACAATCCCAAAACAGGGGAGAGGGGGTGCAGATCGCTACATCCCAAGAACTTCTTTCATCCTCCTTGAGGCTCCTTTCAGAAGTTTCTCCTGACTGTTACTCCACCCCCATGGCTGCCTCCAATCACAACTAAGATATGACATCACCACATGTGAGTCCCACATCCCTTAAATCCCGTGTGGTTTTCTTGTTTCCGAAAACACGTGATGTGGATTCTATAGTTACATAGATGATTGACATTATAAGTCCATAACGTGCAAAACTTAACAAGGTATGGTGCATCTGAGATACCCCATGAATCACATCATTCACACCATTCCTGAAGATCATCCCATTAAAAGGAAAAGTGTTTTTACCTGGGAAAAAGGTGTTTTAGCCACCTCAGCATTTTTAGAGCAAAGGCATTCCTTGGCTTCATACCGGTCGGAGAATGAGCTTCTTTGTTTTTAGATCAGTTCAGCTTTTGCAAAAACATAAAATTCGTTAAACTTTTGCCTGCCATTGTGTTCCCTCACGGTCGACTGCTGACATCCAGGAACATTCCAGCATTGTTTCAAAGGAATCCGGTTCCGTTAAATTTGAACACAAAACAAAACAGGGCCCCTTCAAAAGGCCAGCCAGCCGTTTTGGGACTCGACCGCTTCCAGGCCGAGACAATGTGCCATGTGGCCGCTTTCTTGAATTCGGCACCTGCTGCTCAAATGCGCTTTGACTGGGATAACAGTCATTCCAACACACCGCTCCTTCAATGCCTCGCCTTGGGATCCCCACGGGGAACTGGAGGCTTCGGAAAAGAAAGTCGGCATACTAAGGTTCCCGCGTGATAAATGGGTTTGTATTGTCTGTCACCGTGGCTTCCTGGTAGCGCAGGTCAGTCCTGATTAAATTACTACTTGTCAGTGTCTCAAATGCTGATTGATAAATGGGGTTGCCAGAGCCAAGGAAACAGGGGGGGTTTGTCCCCTGCGTCACCACCTACAGCAGAAAGCTCCTACCAGGAAGCGTGCAGCCATTAAGGAACCCCGTAAACCGAGAATTTTCTGCACGCTGTAAGGCAACACCTGTCAGCCCGGAGATCAGTGTGCATACACTGTATATTTAGCATTCATCAATAATTTCCCAGGGTTTAAATATCCAGTTTGCGATTCACAACATCTCAGTCTTGCTAGAATATCTGATGCGGGATACTTTAGTTATTTTAGTACTATTTACAGAAACACAACAGTTATGATGCCCGTTTTGTTTATTTTCCCGTTCATTGGCTTTCAGTAACTGCCGCTGACGGTCATTTCCGCACGATAATGTTTAATGCTCGCATTTTGCGGACTTTATCTGCTCTAATTTGCTCCACATCACTGTGAACCCGAAAACGCTTTCATGTAGGACGCCGATCAGCACCGTCAGAGCCACACTGGGGTTTTTCGCATGTAAAAGGACAAATAAACACACTTCAAAGCTGGGGAACATTAAAAATCACCTCACAGTCTTTGCCCTTGGCCTTGCTGCGCATTCTGAGCCGGGACTGGACAAACCAGAGCTTTTTTAAAAACACCGCGGGCGTGTGCGATGATTGTCAGCCATGCAAATAATCACTTACTTACACTCTATGAGTTTGCTTTGGATAAGGAGAATTACCATTTGAAAATGAGCTGAGAAACACTATGGGCAACAAGCAGCGTGCCACCTTCCTGGAGCTTTTTCACAACCATTTATTCCTCTTTTGTACATCGCGGAGATATAAACATGCACACTAGTGCAAAATAAAATAATAGTAGAAAATAAATCACAATTGCACTCTACACATTTCAGAAATCAAGACAGACTGTACTGTAAGTGCGACTTACCAGTGGCCAAACTAAACTTAATTTTAGGTCGCCAACAATCTCCTAACATGGCTGAAAAATGAAAATTATTGATTTATTTAGCAGTCACTTTTATTCAAAGCAACATTCATGTTTGAGAAAGCAGGGTTAGACAGCCTTCCTCATGGGCCCAATGGTGTAATCACTATATCAACCATGAGATTTGAACCAGCAACCTTCCTATCGCATCATCTACCGGTATCGGTTGTGTCACACAGTAGTCCAGCAGAGACTCACACACAGATTCATGAATGTGAACAGGATTCTGGAGTGACTCCCTCTCTGATAACAAGTACAAACACTGAAGTAAACAATAACACTTGCTGCAAGGCCTGCCTGCAGTTTCATGCAGTTTGGTTTCCACACATCACATATTGACGATGGCTCTGTAGCCACTGCCACACTGCTGGACCCACTTGTGTTTCACAGCAACAGGATGGAGTGTGAAGCTCGATCCCCACCTTGCGAAACACCCCAAAATAATTAAAACAGTTTAGTGACGTAAAATGTTTTTTCAGGGAGTGCCGTGTCACAGACAAAATGGGGCATTGTACAACTGTGTAGTTTCTGAATTTATCACTGATACAAAGTGAAAGCTGCTGTGTTTGCACCGTAATGAGAAGCACACTGGCATTTGCAGCTGGGTTGTTCTGGAACTGGAAAAAAATATAAAATGAAATGAAGTAGCAGCCTTACTGGGTGAAGAGGGTCCCCAGGTTTAGCAGTGAGACCCGGGGCCTCATTAGTCTGGCATTTCCATTTCATCCACTTATGTTATTGGGGACAAAAAGTGGAAATCCCCTTAACTTTATTTTCTATGTTGCGGGAGAACAACCTTTTAAAAAACATAATTAAATTTTTTTTAAATTTGCATGCGATACCTTCATTTGATGCCAGTGTGAGATTGAAGTAGTAGTAGTAGTGTGGAGTAAATCAGTGCTGTGTAGGGCGGCCATAGGGAAGCTGGCTAAGGCCTTGACTCGGGGGGGTGGGGGGGGCACACAGCGGCCAGCGCACAGAGCTCCCACAGCGGGGCGCTGTTGAGGGGATCTCACGCGGCCTGGGCCCAGATCGTTCTTTTAAGATCAGGCCTCTTTATCTGCCTTTTGTGCTTCAGTACATGGGAATTTTTACTCACGCCATCCAGGCAGTAACATGCAACAGTAACATGACAGGATTAGACAGAACAAAGCAAAGGCATCAAATAGGCAGATAACTGGGAATAGATATGAAACAGAAATAGAGGAACTGCCTGAAACAAATGATACGGCTAAATGAATTGTAAATATATTAAATAAATATGAGACAAATGACAGAAATGGCTGATATAGCAAATATGGGAGAATTAAATGCAATGAGCAAAGTGTCGCCATGTGCACTTATAAAGTTGTCTATACCCCACTGGCCAATTGGGACCAATCAACCACAAACATATTGCTTTTTTATCAATCTGCAATTGTACCTCTCCCTGGCAAAAGAAAAAAAATCACCATTGCTGTGATGATCAAGGGTGACCCCTCCCCCCCCATACTCACAGGAAAATCCGATAGTGATGCAGAGGTCTCAGCACTTGGGGCCTGACAAGAGCTGCCCGAATGTTTTGGGTCCATTGGCAGGAAAGTCCTGCACCAAGGTACTGAGGAAGGACTCCATGCTGAGAGCATATCTGTCACCAGGCTGGTGGGGGGATGGGGGGGGATCACATGACACACGCCTCCCTGGTTAATCTACAACACAAATAAGAACATTAATAATAAGCCGGATGTGAAATTCATCCCAAATAAAATGTGTATGTTGTCCTTAATTCAGACGCACACAGACAGATATTTATGGAGGAAACACAATTTCTCAGTCGAGATTAATATGCTAAATAATGGGAAGAGTGTTTACTGAAGCAGTTTTTTTTTGGGTGGGGTGGATTTACATATGGAATACTTCCAAAGCTTTAAAGGATAATTTCTTCGATTCATTTTCATAATCATTGTACAAAGGAGTACTCGTACGTATTTTAATTAACACTTTTTCTGTGGTTCAGGCTTTCACGTGAATAATTACTACAAATTTGGAGGGCATATATTCTGCCTCCTGCCCCCACCCCCCCCCCCCCCAGACACAGGTGTAATGGCTATTTCAGCTGGGATTGGATTAAGCTGCGTAAAAATGAATAGCGAGGTTAAAAAAGGGACCAAAGTCATATTCCATCCTTTCCCGATCCTTCAACTTGCTGAGTCCCTGAGTAAATTCAGATCTGCTCAAAATGAAGTCCTTGGCTCAGAGTAAGAGGTGGGCAGGCTGTAACCCCCCCCCCCCCCCTGACAGAAGTGGATTCAGACCTGAAACCTCAGCTATGCCCCAGTCCCAGCCCTGCGATTACAGTGCACAGTTTCCTCAAATGTGGGTCAATTTCTGACACGCCACTCATCCTGCAAGCCCAGTTTAGGTAAGACAGACTTTTGAGGCATGTGATGCATTTTCACACAAGTAGGAAGAATATTCAATATTATTAGAAGGTTTTGTCTGTTGTGGGTCTTTAAAAATATGCCATTATTAAGCAGTAAGCAAATATGCATATGAATTTGGGGGGTGAGGCTCTGGGTTAGGTTGCTGTATCTGTGATCAGAAGGTTACCAGTTCAAATCCCAGGTGTGATCTCACAATTGGGCCTTTGAGCAAGGCTCTTAACCCCCAATTTCTCCAGGGACTATCTGACCCTGTCCTTTTAAAAAACCTATGTCAATTTGATTAAAAACATCCACTAAATAAATAAAAAGTAAAACTTGACACTAGACCGTATATATGTTCTGCGATCAGTGTGGTACATCTCCAAATGGATGTCTAATTATGTGTTCACTTTAATTACAATTCATTTTCAGGAGTAATTAAAACACCCAACCTAACAAAGTTGTCATTCACAAACAACAACCCCACTAAGAATTATTTGTTCTAGGAACATTTACCAAATGTTGACATTGCAGTATGGAAATGGAAAAGTGTCCAGTTGTCCTGCTGTTCCCAGAATGCTATCCCACTGCTATAACTACAACTAAGACTAATAATTAAATAGAAACAAAAGGCCTTGTATGGCAGCGGTTAACAGTGTCTCGTATACCTCAGAGGTTGAGTGTTTGAATATGGACATTTGTAATATACACATTAAGCATTTCTAAAAAAATATTTTGCTATAAAAGAATATTTTTCAACATTAATTGCATTAAATAGGTAATAATGCTATTGTGCTGACATTGACAGAACCTAGGGCAAAATGTAAAACACGGAAATAACATTCCATTAAAGTTATGGTAAGAACGTTGCCAGCTTTAAGACCTTCATATAACGTTGGCTAAAGTTCTGGAAATGTTTCCGTTAGCAAGGAAGCCCCCACATACCGAGCCCTTAGCAGACATTGATGACGTCTGTCCTCTCTGAGTCATGGCTGCCCCCCGAGGCTTTTTGCTGTTTTGTTTCCGGTTCAGAAGCACGGCACGAAGGCAGCGTTTTCACGGGGGTTTGTGGGACGCGGGTGCGACTGGAAGGTGGTGATTTTTACCCCGATGCGCGAGCCGCACCCAGGCTGTGGCCAACCCACGCCTCGCCTTCCTCTCCAGCTGTAGCACCAAGATCTTTAAACTTGGGTGCTAAACTGCAAAGTTAAAGGCACCCCCCCCCCTTCACACCCCAAATACGCACTCTATATATTTGGATATTCAGCTATGTATTTTTTTTTTCCACTGAAGCCATCACAGCAGCATGAAAGCATGAAAAAACAGGGTCTATGGATAAGGCTGTCAAAAAGAGGCGCACTGCTCAAAACAGGCTTCAGAATATAAACCGCAGACTATCACAGGAGGTAAATAATCCCCCAAAATCCCACACTGCCTGGGACAGGGTTTCTCAGGCTGGACGCAAGACTGCCAGGCCACAAATGTGCCATCACACAGTGAGGGCCAGGCCCAGGCAGCGATACCTGGAGCAGGGAAAGGCCATTTACACACCACAGCATATACAATTTATGAGGATCCTTCACTGTTCCCTCATTAAATATGATTTATCTGACATTCACATAATAAGTTTACTAAACATCACTTCTTGGCTCAGGCTAAGAAAGGAACACGCAGGAGAACTAACTCTTCATAAATCAGGCTAAATTGCAGGCTGTACCTTGCAGTGATCATCAGGACAATGTGGCTGAGAGCAGCGCCTCTTCCCAGGCTCTCTGAGGCCGTCTGGAAACTGCCTGTTTTTTGTTTTTGTTTTTTTAAACGTGAGAGGCTGAGGGCATAGCACCACGTCACATCACCGAGACCCCCTCAGTGTCCACCTTCACCATCACCCCCCACCTCTAAAAAAAAAAAAAAAAGGGGGGTCCCCCATTGGGGCAACTCAATAGACGCCTCTGACCGCTAGACCTCTGCGGCCGTGAGCTCGGGCCTCTGTGAGGAGCCACCGGAATGACTCTTTGTTGTTCCCTTTAAGCTTTGGTGAGTCCCCGTGGTCTCCGCCGTCTTATCGAGAACGCGCCGGACAAAGGCAGCACACAGCTCGCCTTTTCCCAAGGAAAGAAAAACCGAGACAAAAAAATCTAAACATGCCAGAAGACCCCTGGGTGACAGGCTATGGCTGATGTAGATTTACCATCATCCATCTTATCTGCCTGTGAGCTAACAAGATCCCAGACACCCACAAGACATCAGGTGGACCTTTGACAAGGTAAAGGAAACCACTCCATTAAAACTACACACTCTTCTAAACACACTATGCATTTACCAGACATATTTGAGGGAATCTAACCCACTTTATACACACTTTATGGTTTACTAAAAGTCCATCAGCAATGTGGAACCAAATCACAACTGGTTTTGCCTCTTACTCAAACTTGAGTCCATGTCCTTAATCACTATGCCACCTGCTAGCTGTACATGTAGAATGGATGTAGAAGACTGAGTGTCACTTAACCCCTCAGAGAAGAACAGGCAATTTAAAGACTTTAAGCCACGGAGCTTGACGTCAAAGTCCCAGGAAAGGAGCTGCTGTTGAACTTTGGTGAAGAACCTGAACTGCAAAGTGAGAAATGCAGCCCTGACATGGCAGGTCTAACACTCAAGCAACTGTTGTTATTTAAAAGCAGCAGATTTGAGAGGACAGGCAAAGTAAGAAGCAGACAAGACAACATCATCCTGCCGCCTTTGACTAAGGTCACGCTAAATTAACAGGCTTAAAAATAGCATGCCATTAATTTTCCCCCCTATATATCTGAAAAAGTTTAACAACGTAAAAACCAGGTCAATCTTTCTTAAGAAATTAAGGGAAGGAACAAGAGGGGAGGGAAGAGAGAAAAAAAACAAAATAAGCGGCCTGTTTAATTTAGCTTTGGGTGGCTCTTGCGAATGATCCACTCAGCTCCTGACTTGGTGCTCGTACAAGTAAACAAAAGCAGCTAAATAATAACAAAGCAAAACATAAATGAGAAAAAAACAGACCATGCAAGTGCCTTGTTAAAGACAAAATGGATGAATTAATTATTCTTCCCATTTTTTTGAAGGCTTGGCACAATTAACGCAGACCCCAAGTGACATAATCAATTTCAGGTAAATACCCCTTCATTAACTCTGGGGGGCAAATCCTTTAATTGCCCTGGTTAACAAGCTTAGACTAGTCTTAATACCATGGTCAGTATTGAACATTTTAAATAGATTCTAATTATTTCCCCAGAAAAGGCTTTAGGTCTGTACACTCTTGTGTGGCACAATGATAAAACATTCTGCTATCAAACGTCACTGTGGCGAGAGCCTGAGATGTGCATTAATGGCTGAGAGGTTGAAGGTTTATTAACACTCGTAAGCACTCGTGGAGGCCAGGCGTCAGCCAAAGCAGATTACATCCCTCGAATCACGCCATAGTGCCAGATAAAGTTCCTCAACCAAGTCAATTATTGCCTTTCCATTACAGCGTTTCCGTGGCGTTTGTTTGCGGCCTCCAAATCGAGATTGACGTGGATTTACTGCCGCAGTCGGGCAGACGCTCAAAGGACAGTCTGATGACTGTTTTCAAGACACTTATTATGGCTAAATCATGATTTTCTGAGGGAAAGGGGGGAGAATCCCCCCCTCCCACCCCCCCATTCAGCGTGTAGGATGATGGACACCACTTACATAATAATAATATGCTAATCAGCCTCTGAAACGCTGATGAACTCCTGTATCACTCGGGATAAAAATGGGGACTTAAGAGTGACAATAATGCCACAATAATTGAGTGCATTCATGTCCTATTCACACATTTCGAGAAGAACATTATCATAAACTTGGAGGGAGAAAACAGAAGCGAAACATTTCCCTCTTGCAAAAGTTTTAGTTGATTCCACCCCCCTCCCTCCAAGAGCCATGTGAGCATTCGAGTGGCACACGGTGGCTTTGCCCCGCCCAGCAACTGCAAACACGCCAATTAAATCGCAGATGCGGGATCGAAATTGCAGCCCACCAGACATCTCTGCTGCTGGCGGTACAGAGCAGATGTATCCAGTGCGGCATCCAATCGTTCGTGTCATCATCCAGGTCACAGGGTGTGGCAAATACACTGCTAGGCCATTAAACACCGGGGGGTTTAATCCCCCCCCTGCCTGTGCGTCTGATCCAAAGCTGCAAAAGGAGATGCATGACACTGCAGAGGTGCAGATCTCCCAGGTACCTCCATGGAGAGCCTCTAAGGAGATCCAGGTTTCCCAAGGCCCCACTAATGAAAGACACCCCGCCGGGGGGGGTTGGCTTCCCTGGGGGCTTTGAAGAGGGAAGCCCCCCCTAACGTGGCCCAGGCGGCCGTTGCCCGTCCCCGCGGCCGTCCCTTTCATGTGGCGGGGCCGCGATCGCGTCACCCTCCATCCTCGGCAGCGGGGATCGCTCGTGTTTCCCAGCCCGCCGTGGCTTCAATCAAAATCCCGCCCCCCTGCCCCTCCATTTGACTCGAACCAGATGAAGGCTCTATTTTTACCTTTTCCTGCCTGGGACAGTCTCGGGGACATCCTGCACAGAAGGCAGCAAGGCACTAACTTTACTTAACTCTGGAACGTAACTGAGGGATGTGCGCCTTTTCCCATTCCTCCCGATAAAAGATTACTTTAAAAACCCCCATCTTAATTAGCACAATACCGATTTAGCTCCGTTAATACAGGAATAATTGGTTCTTAATTTAATCTTGTACTTTTGGCCACGTCCGTCAGAACACTACACCAGGGCCCCGTGAGCGCGTCAGGAAAAATCGGTTAAAAATACCATGTAGTAAAACTAAATTCGTCCAGGACATTTTCTTGGATGCGAATCCCAGGTTGGCTCCACACTGCTGCCTGCAGAAGCCAAAATTTCAAAGCAAGGGAAAAAAAAAGGAAACCTTATCGGATATCGATCTGTGTTTTAGGACTGGAAAGGCGTATCTTCCCTTAACAGGTGTGAAAGGCAGGACTTGGCCTGGGGTGCAGATTGATATCCAGCTACCCCCCCAGCAGCTCAATCTGCAGACTCTACCGGTTAATCAGCCACCCCCAGCCTGGGTAGCAGTTCCACACCTGCGATCATTCAAAAGCAGTATCTTTTTTTTTCTTTAAAAAAAAAAAAAAAAAAAACACTACTCCAAATCAGTAACAATTGGATCTGTGCTAAATCAGAACCAGGCAGATTCTGCAGGCCCGGCTGATATCTATCAGCTTCTTTGCTTTTAATCTAATTAAATGCGGCTCTTGGAAAAAAACAAGGAATTTTCCAAAATGCCAAGAAAAATACTCCGTGCAAGTGTCATTATTGAACATGGGACTTTCTCGGTTTGTTTGATATTGGGACACCCTCCCAGTCCCCCCGCCCAAAAAAACCACATCTTCCCCCAACAATCGTGCAGTTGATCCCTGAAAATAAGCAGTATATATATTTCAGTGCTTCAGACTCACAGAAAATCAGTTTATTATTAGGACTAGGCACCGTGTTTTTCACATCCCGGGAGTTTTTCGTCTTCAGTTTCAAAGTCTCTTGAGGGGGGGGAGGGTAGAAGACAATAAGAAGTTGGGTTCAGCCATGCCCCCCATGCAAATAAGGGCAAGGTGACATTATGGGATCTGACAACACAACAACAGGCGTTTTGTGCTGCTCCGTGAACAATACCAGGACTCTCTGAAAGGGGGACGGGCAGCCCAAACCAAACGTGTTCTGATGTTCCAACCTCCAAGTTGGAACATCCAAGTCCTGTTAGAAGTTAAAATAACCATGGTGGTTTATCTGAAGGTGCCCATTTATCCATGTGGGCTGGCAAAACAATGAGGAGAGGGACGCAACCACACACACATTGCAAATGACTGGGGCAAAACCAATCCGACCCCTCAGTCAGTCACCCCAGATCATTCTCTGAATAATGGGATACCCTCATTTCTGCTTTATCTCTGGGGGGACCTGCCATTCTTCAACCCGGTTCCGAAACTTCAGCGCCAGCAGGCTGCATCCTAGAGACATTGCCCCTGATAACCACTATCCTCCACCAGGTTTAACAGGCAACCAGATGAAAATTTGAAAATTGAGATTAATGCACTGCAGTTAATTCTAAGCTTCTGAGAGGGTCTGACGGGCCGTTATTCTGAAGCCGAAGCCCCGGCAGCGATCATCGTCCCCCTGCCTCCATTTCAGGGCGCTGCACAGCCAGAGGGCAGCCTTTAAATATATATAACTCAGCACCATTTACAAAGGAAATCTGGGCTTGGCTGAAAAAAAGTCAGACTAATTCTGTTTTTCCTACTGAGGGCTTAACATACTTATATGAAATTTCCTGTGTTTGCAAGAGCATGACAACATTGTACAAGTTATTCTGGACAGATTGAAAACTACTCAGCTCATCTCAAATGTAAATTTTAAAAAACCCTCCCTTATCTGTAAAAAATAAATATGTTTTATTCAAAATTTCGACCATGGGAATCTCTTTAATGTACTTTAACTCCCCCCGCTCAACCCCCCAACTCCCCCATCTCCCACCATGGTCCTGACATTGATAAACAGTTATAAAACAGGTGGATGGATGTTCACTTAACCCCCCCCCCCATATTTGAATACTTTTATTGCCAGCATTACATTTTATGGAATATAATAATGATTACTCTGTAGTGTGCTATCCATCCATCCATCCATCCATCTTCAAGCCAGTTATTCTTCCTTATGTACTGTAAAACTCAAATTTAAATGGTGTTCTTTTATGAATGAATGATTCCACAGGTTGGACACCCTGTCACCCTGTCCAGGTGGCCATGAGGCACTGATCTCTGATCAGCAACTGCTGCGATGTTCATTCGCTTCAGAGAGGTCATAGCAAAGGCCACAATGCAGTACACCTATTGCTACATTGCTTCTCTCTCTTTTTTCAGGGCAACGCTCCGTGAAACAAAAAAATAACACAACTAGCCGCGCAGAGCTAAGAGCAAACACAGTCACATGATGGAAGAAGGCAGTCTTCTGCAGAATATGCTGCAGCCTGTATGCAGGGCTCCGTGTGAGGGCGATGTAGGTGCAGTGCTGCATCACCCAGGGCCCTTCCAGGAACAATGAGGACGCGCTCTCTCTAGCGCCCCCTTCCCTCACATGGCAGAGGAGCAGGATGTGGGCAGGGGCAACTCACCATCAAGCCCCAAAACTCTGGGGATAAATGGGGAAAATAATGATACAATTTCATTTTATTTATTTATGAAAATTCCTGCTCTCTGCATTCAGGGAATTGATTGTACAGCTCAAACACCAGAAGAAAAACAGGCGTCTTCTTATACATTAGATATCCTGTATCCTGCCTTGAGCAAGACTGTCTGGAAAGCTGATTTTAACAATGTGTTTACCTTAAATACATCAAACTGTTCTCCTTGCTTGTGAAATATCTATAACAATTTGTTCATTTAGGTTCCATTAAGGGATATTTCCAGTCCTACTGCCAGTGTATTTTTGCCTTGAGGCAGAATGTTTCTGCAGCTCCCCATGGGTCATGGTGAACCCCCCCCCCCCCCCCGGTCCAGTGTGCAAATATTACTGATATCAATTTAGTCATTGACAGGATCTGAGTTTCAAATTTTTTTCAATGCGCAATGCATCCGAGACCCATGGAAAGCCGCATCGCGTGAAGGGTCCGTTCTCTCCAGCACAGACATCTACCTTCAGGCCCGTTCAGGGACCAGAGCGGATCCAGTAATGGCACCTTCATTCAGTGAACATTACCGCAGGTGCAGAACTCACCGAGGTCAGACGGCTTTAGGTGACAGGTTAAAAATAAAATGACCTGCTCTACAGAAGAGGGTTGCAGAGGATGACTGAACCCTGCTGGTTTGCCCCAACTCTTACCGTGAGCATCCTCAGATGAACAAGAAAGTCCCCAGAACGCAAGGAGATGCACTTACATGTTTTGTTTTTGAGGATGTGGGTTCGGTGCCCTATAAAGCCTGAATGATGTTCAGGTTAATTACAGTGAAAAGGAGTGCGGCCTATTTCAGCAGCAAGCAGCCAAAAGACTGCTGTTGGCTTCACAGGAGTGAAACAAGAGCTGGATCCCTTTAGGAGCTGAGTCACGTGGGCACATGGGCAGGCAAGGCAGGGACTGCTGCTACCACCGATGTGGACGAGGGTGACATTGGTCTCTGGTGATATAGCATCAGGGATGCTGAGTATTAAAGTAAAACTATCCAAGCAAATACAGTATTTACACATTCATGCTTCAATAAAAATTCTCTAAAATGCTAACATATGGGTATTTATAATATCTGAACCACATGGATCGATTGCTGCAGCTTAGATCAGCAAAGAAGCGAGATGCGCAGGAGCAAGGACTGTGAAATCAAAACACCAAAAAAGCGAAAGTAAATAAATGCAATAGGTGCAGCTTTTACCTCTGACAGAGAGGCGCTCCCACCAGTAGGGTTAGCTATGCAACACCAGGCCACTCACTCAGGAAACTTCTTTTTCCTCTAATTCCGCTTGGCAGGCTTTTCTTGGGATACCGAAGGGCTCAGGGGGAGGGGGGGGGGGCATCAATTTTGTCGCAGTTGTTAGCGTGTTTCTTTGCTGAGAGAGGGGGCAGACAATGTCCTCCGCCTCGCGAGGTATTGACACAAGAGAAATCGCTCAACAAAGTGGATCGGCGTGGAGAGGCGCAGAGGAGGGAAGAAAGGGGGAGATTATCTTAATTATCATTCAGAAGCGGCTTAGAGCAGCACCTGTGCATGAATAATATCATTTGCGGCCACATTGAGATGTGCATAATTCCCCTTAAACCGTACACATTAGTGGAATAACAAGGCAGGAACAAGGCCGGCTCCCAGCAGCCGAGCTCGCCGCTGTGGAAACCCACCCCAACCCGTCATGTCGGCTACAGGACTAATCTCCTCTCCTTCACTCTTTTTTTCTTCCCTCTCTCTAGGAGTAAAAGTTTACGCGGACCGTGTTATCGTCACAACAAAAGGAAAATAAACAGCCACGTTGCATTAGGATTAGAATACACGGTACCTGTAAGATCTCTTTCGGCATTTTTTAAAGTTCTGCATGCTGTGTTTATATGTAAAAGGGGCAACCATACGAGCCGGAATGTGAGGGAAAATTAGCTGATAAATATATGTGTCCCAAAAATGATTTGAACACTTAAACCATGCTTAGAAATGTCAAAATGTTACTCAGTTGCATAACAAAATGTCAGACAAAATTGCATTTATGTTAAAGATAGTAAACTTATCAAGCAAAACATTTAAATAAAAAATTATTGGTTAGCTTGTAGATTAAAAAACAATAGACATAGTGTTCAAAATTAAGACAAAAAGTGTATTTGGACACAAATGTAATCTGATTCTGAGGCTTGGTGGAACACGTTCATGGATGATGTGATGATGAACACCACCTGTGGGAAGAACACCTGTATGTTCCAAAGACAATAGGCTCATATGCCCACTATAGAGTAGGTCCTTGAAAGTAATTGTAAAAAGTGTGATATAAGTGTAATATCAGCTCTGAGAAAAGGTGTAGCATAATTTATTTGCACAAAGGCAACCCCGTTCAACAGACCAGTAAAATGTTTAATCTCCCATCTTATGTTCTTATGACAGCCATCATCTTCCACAGTTAACTATATTGTTAAAAAGTTTAAAGATAAATGTAAACATAATGCTCAATGGCAGGCCAAGGAAGATCATCGGCAGATCAGACAAGTTAATTATAGGCAGAATCAAGAAAAAACAGCAGCAATGGCTACAGTGCCACTAAGCAGACCAAGGCATCAGGATGGGGGTAATTACTGACAAGTAGAATTGGACTGATATATCATTGCTTTTCTTAAAACACTACTTAAAATTATCACACTCAAGCAACAATAAAATAGAGGAAATATGGGGAGGTTTCACGGTAGACGGGAAAGCACACTCACGGTAGGTACTCTATACACAGTTAAATACACAGGGATTGAGCACAAATCTAAACAGGACACCAGTACAAGTACTGCGACACACGGAACAAGGCACATTAACTACATACATTACATAGACAGGGGCTATTTACGGTACAGCAGCATGGCATGCTGGGACATATGCAAATGAGATGGTTGGTCAGCTCATCAACGATACAGTATTTTTGGGGCTGCTATTGCCCAGGTTCCACAGAGAAAAGATAAAAATGGATCTTTTACCATTAAATTCAAGTTACAGTATTAGGCAACTCAATAAAATTCTGACATTTTTAAGCATAGCTTAAAAATCCAAAATACTTTTTTGTCTAAATACTTTTTTTCAACAAGATGAACTAAGAAAGAGATGGAGTGCTGTGGCAGATGACCTGGCCCCAACAATCCTCTAACCAAAACCCTATAGTGTTGGTTTGGGATGAGCTGGATCAAAGAGTAGGAGCGAGGCAGGCAACTTGTGTCCAGAACTTGTGGAAACTCCTTCAGGACTGTTGGAGCAGCATTACAGGTGAGTACTTCTGGAAGCTGGCTGAAAGAATGCCAAGACTCTTCAATGGTGTCGTCAAAGCAAAAGAAAGGCTGGTACTAAAGCATTCACATTGCCTCGAGGCCTTTTACTATAAGGTGAATAACAGCTAAAACAGGGATCAATGCAATAAAAGCAGGCGTGTCCAAACTTTTGACTGGTACTGTATATATGAAAAATAAACAACCCAGAGTGAATGTTCGTGCTTGACATGCATCAGCAAATTTCTCGCCCTGAAAAAGGTTATATAAACGGATGCAGGCCGAGTAATTATGACACACAACAAGAAATTGACTCAGTGCTTTGCACAGGCCGGGGTTTCCCCCCCCCAGTCATATCAGAAACCAAATGCAATTCTCTTTGTTTTCCATCAGGCGCGGCACCCCAGCACTCCGAGACGGTTTCCACCTGGTGCATTTCTGAGTAACTGAGTGAAAAAAACCACCATTGGGCTCTGGCCAGCGATTGCAGGTGTGAGAAGGGCTTACACTGGGCCTACACACCAGAATGTGGACCACGTGCACCCCTTTGGCCTCCTGGGGGCTGAAAACAGCCAAAAGCACAAACTCAGGTCACGACCAGGCAACTGGGTCTCATATTCCGACCCGCTGGTGCTGCGAGCAGAGCACCGTCATCTGCTCAGTGCAGAAAAGCTCATGTCACGAACATGCTTCTCAATCCTGAAATTTCAAATTCATTTGAAGAAACAGAAGTTGGTCTGATCTTCTGTGCGAACAGTGAGGGGATCTCGTTGCAGACTAAATGGCCAGCAGCGAAACGGGAGACATTTTTCAGAAGATGCAGAGCACATACTACATGCAAAAAAAAACCCCGAAAATTCTAATTAGAAACTAATAACATCAAGGAGAAACAGACAACAATAGATGTACTGATTGAGTTATCTGTACTTCATAGAAAATACTTTGTTTTTTTGGAAGATGTTAGCTACTTTCCAGGAAATGGAATATTACAGAAAATTGATCACACCTTATGGGTTGAAGCCCACGATAAGTGGGTAGTTATACATATGCAGGATGCGGCCACCCACGGTATTTCCAAAAAAAGCAGAGATTCCAAGAGAAGCGGTGAAAGGTGGCCGTCATGGTGGGCGAGTAGGGCCGATGGTTACCTCTTGAACCTGCCGCTTTAAGCAAAGTCCCAAAACATTATTGGTGGCACCTGGTGACAGTTGCACGAAGAGCATACCTACTGACACACTTCGTTTTCACCATTCAACAAAATTTCCATCAGTGAGTCACCTGCAGGGTCACGAATATCAATCAAAACACATTTAAATGGCCTTACCGCACTTCGACACATTTACCAGGCGTGACGTCAGCTTGGCTGATGGAGCAGAAAATGAGGAAATCATCCATCCATGCACACCTCCAAATGCGTGTGGTACAGAGTTACACGAGTGGGCTTATTGTGAAATAATTACCCTCCGTGCCCGGATGCATTTCTCAGTATGGAACTTTCAGTCTTGATATATCAGGTCCCTGGTGGTGTGCCAGGCAGCCCAGAGACAAAGCTTTAAATATGTGCCAGAAAGAGTTCGTGGGGCAGCTTTCGCAGGATGTGTCGGCAGGGGCCACCTGCCACATGTGCGGGAATGGTTGAGGTGCAGGAGAGGCAACCAGACAAAAGAGGTGCCCAGGACAGAAGGAAGGGAGGAGACCTGGAGGAGTGGCACCTGGGCTAGAACCCTACACCACAAGAGAGGTGCCTG
Source organism: Paramormyrops kingsleyae (assembly GCF_048594095.1). Lineage (NCBI taxonomy): Eukaryota > Metazoa > Chordata > Actinopteri > Osteoglossiformes > Mormyridae > Paramormyrops > Paramormyrops kingsleyae. The sequence goes on from NC_132797.1 coordinate 63,229,360, forward strand.
GGCCCGAACCCCACCTGGCTGAAAAAGCACCCAGGCCGGGACCACATTCTACAGGAGAGGAAGAGCCCCAAACAAGCAAGCCCAGAGATAGCTAATAGATAGTTTCATAACGATATTTTAAGAAGTATAACTTTTTGTGGGGATTCCCATCCCACTGTTAGAGATTACAAACAAACATCTAATACGGAGACGATGCTGACAGGTCATGTTCCACATAATCATCTGAGGAGGATCCGTCATTTCAGGCACGGTATAGCTGAAAACCTTCAGGGAATCCCCAACGTGTCAGAGCTGCCACAGAAAACAAAAAACAAACACACACACAGACACACACACACACAAATGTTACCGTACCTATCGAAATGGGGACCTTCCATTCATTTCTATAGGAAAGCCCCTAATCCCAATCACGACACCCTTAACCCCTACCCAGCCCTTAACCTTAACCATAAGTAACTGAACAAAATACAACTGCATTTTTACTTTCTTGATTGAATTCACAGATTTTTATAAGGTTTTTATGAGGTTATCCAAATGAGGACCTGAAAAATATTCCCAAACGTGATCTATGCAAACACACACACACACACATACACACAAACCATACCCCGATTGTATCATTTACTATAAATCTACCTTTTTATTTTCAAAGCAGCAGATCCATATGTGAGTGACACCTCTGAGACATAACTGTGCAGGTATTTTTCATAGGACACGAAAACTGTAGATGCGTATTACACAGTGATTCACAAGACGAGAAAGGGGCATATTCACGCTGGCATTTGTGCGAAGCCACCAGTGCATAAAGACACCCAAACTCTGACTCCATCTTCAGTCCTTTCATATTCATCCTCATATATCTGAACGACACGTACAATAACAGTAACAGTAATTTTTTTTACCCAATGTGACATACATTTCATAGAACAGGGTCAGACTCGGGGTTATAGGGGTCTTGCTTGCGGGCCCAAAGGTGGAAACGTGCTTCTGACCCAAGGATTTGAATCAGCTACCTCCTAATCCCAAGTCAGAGGCCTAGCCCATCCTGTTTCAGACCATTTATTTGATAATTAAAGCACTCTGCTAGGGACATCCTACCAAAGGCAAGGATGACACCAACATGAACCCAGCTCTCTGCTTTTACTTATCAAGAAACAGTCTGGCGCCCTGGGTCAGTTCCACAATGGCATAACACATAGACACATTTGTCTGAGGAGTACCAGGATGGGACGTCTGGATTACGTGTCTCCAGCAGCAAGTGGGTCTCTAACACAGGGTGTGAGGTGAGTTTGAAGGCCAAGCCTCTGATGTTCTATCTCCATAAGCAGGGAAAATGTACCTGAGGGCTGATAAAATTCAATTGCTCTGGCAGTAGCTGGATTCAGCGCGTGGTCTGGGGCGCTGGATCATTTTAAACTCATTGAGGTAGAGCAAGCAGGATGAAGTCAGCTAGTCTCTATGGTCTGGGCAGGGGTCAGCAGACCCCAGTGCAGCAGCAGTGGCGACAAGCGCCGCCTTTGGCTGGCAGATACCGCTGATTAGATGGGGAGAGGCTCAGCTTGAGGTAATAATCAGCCAATTACGGCAAGATGGCGGCACAGTAATTGGAGTTCATTGCAGTCAGACCTGAGAGTTAGAGGGGAGGGAGGGAGCAGTTAATTTCTGCCTGTGAAAATAGAGCGTGGGCTTGGGGGCGTCAATCTGGCTGGTGGAGAGAAGGGAAGGGGCTCGCTGGCAGAAGGCTGAGCAGGAACAGGGCCACACTCAGAAAAACAGGTTATGTCTATTGGCCACGTGGAATATTTCAAGTAAAATGTAGGCAACTTTTTTGCCACCCCCACACATCCCACCCCCCCACCCCCCCACCCCTCAACACATGGAGAATTGACGTAAGTAATCAATTCCACAAACTCTTATAAGTAAAAAAAAAGAGAAACACATAAGCCAAAAATATACTAGTAATATATACTAAAGAACACATATTAAATATATGAAAAGATTATATTTAATATATAATATATTTACTTACAGACGTATGCAGCCTTTTGCATTAGCACTTCAGTAAACTCTATGTATCGCAGATGTTTTTTTGTTAAAGGTCATATTTATAAAAGGCATATTTATGCAAATCAAATGCTGCCTGTACATCATTCATCCCCTGTCTGTTGAACCTGGTGTTGCCGACGAATACCCCTCTAATTAAAGGCGAACTACATGTGCGTCAGCTTTTGTTGATGCAGTTGGTTAGGTCTGGCAGTAAACATTTAACCTCAAAGCTGTGGTACAATTGTTCTCTATAAAATATGTTCTTCATTCTGTTCTTTGTCCAAAACTCTAATTATTCAAATAGGTCAAAGAAACGTGTAGGCCAAAGTGAAACTGCAATTCAAGTAGCCCATCTTGGCTTTACACGATTAAGAATTTTGCACATACAGACTATTCCTCGCAACTGGTTGAAGATCAAAGATGAACAACGAGTAGAGCTCAAGTTGGAGAAATTGGAGAGGAGCATTAAGGTCTTCACGGGGAAGAGAACTCAAGAGTTCTTTACCATGGTATTATGCACAAGCAGGCAGTGAGAGGACAGACTGGTGTCTTTAGAGAGCACACATTTCTTAGCAGAACGCTTCAGTGGGAGAGGAAAAGGAAATGTGACAACAACTGGAGAAAAAAGGAGATATTAAAGGGAACTGGTAGGCAGGAGAGCGGAAAGAAGCAGCTCAGAATCCTATCATTTCAATCTGCCCGCAGAAAACAAACATACAAGACACATTACTGCCCTTAACACCTGGCAACGCCGAGCTGTGGACCTAAAGAGCCGGAGCAATGGCTTGTGAAGCAATGTCCAGGGAGATGTCCTTCAACGCTCTCCCTCGACAAATTGATGCGCAAGTAGCTGGAGCCCCAAGGAGTCGTTCCAAACAGTAAAGCCTCCTGACAGGCTAATGACGATGCGCCTATGATGATGATGATGATGATGATGATGTCTGGGTCCACTTATTCAGTTGGGGGGTTAATGCACAGTGCTGCCATCCCGGGAGATCATCCCCTGATTAAACAGGACCACCCTGCAGGGGCTAGGCAGGCGTTCAGTAGGACAGGGCCACTGCTGTCTCGGTGTCATTGCAAGAGCATGCTACCAAAGTCTACAAGGCATCTAAATCATGGCAATACTGGCTCCCTGCTACCGGTGCTGCTGGGTTATCGTGTTTCATGGGTGTTTTCAGTTTTTATTCTGAAGAAGGAATGTTTTGCACAGTATACTCTTTCCTGTATCATCACTGTGAAATTGACATTTTGTTTCCAACAAAAAAACGATACATTTACATTTACTTATTTATCAGACAGTTTAATCCAAAGTGATGTACATTATTGAGAAGGCAGGGTCAGCCAGTCCCTGGAGCAATTTGGGTTAAGGGCCTTGCTTAAGGGTCCAATGGTTAAATCACCCTGCAAACCATAGGATTTGAACCAATGGCCTTCCAAACATGGCCATGAGGTATGGAGGGGAGGCAGGACAGCTTTAAAGGAGATAAGAAGAAAACCTGTCTCAGAGAAAGTGGTACACACTCCTCACTGTGGGTGTTTTTCTGAGCGTGACGGTGATGTGGCATCACATGTCTCAGCAAACAATGCTAACGGTGTCAATTCCACATCCAGAGGTGAGTCGGTAGTCAAAACTCGCGTGCAAGGTCACACCTACTCGCTGGTTTCTGACCTCAGAGATCGACAAACGCTGTGGGTGAGTGAACGTCAGTCAAACCCCAGTCTGAAATTTCAGCCGCGGGTGACAGACATTAAAACGTAACCGTGATACCTCCCCATTGGTCAATGCGTAATTATAAATCAGTAGGTTCCACAACTGCCATCCACTATTCAGCTTACTCGTCAAATTCTCTTCATGAAATGGATTAAAGACAATTAAAACCCTAAAATGAACCAACTCTGCCATTTCACTTTTGAAGGAGACTTCCAAATCAAACACTAGAAAATTAATTGTTCCATTATAAACCAACATTTTCACCATTCAGTCAACAAAATAAATTTACACTCAGCATTCACTTAATTAGGTACCCCTGCATTTACAGCACATTTATATTTTTTTGAACCAGCAACCTTACAATCACAGCATCCTAACCCACTGCACCATACACCTCCCCCATAGCAGTAAAGCAGTGAGAACTGGTTTTCAGTTAATTTACCTGGTAAAATAAAGTTTAAATAAATGACATAAATGCTCTAATAGTACACGTAAGTTAGTGGTTTATTTTTTGTTAGTTACTGTAATATTGCGCTGCTTTATTTGGTTAATCGTCCAGCCTGTGAAGAAGGCATTCAAGTAAGAATTGCATTGTAGTATGACTCATTTCCTGGCGCATACAATTTATATTAGGTCGGCGTTCACAGTTCGACTTCTGATATTCAGATCGAGTTCTAGGTCAAACTGGTTTGTTCGACTTTCAAGAAATTCAAATTCTAGTGAGTTCGAGAACCGAGGTACCACTGTAATTATACAGATTACAAAGCATTTTCTAATGTGCAGTCGCACAATAGCTGAACCTCTTAACCCTGAATATGTGTATGTGTGTAATATATATATATATTTATACCACAGTGGCATTGATTCAAATCCCAGGGTCAGCAAAGTGATCTCATCATTGGGTCCCTGAACAAGGCCTTTAACCCCCAATGACTGTCTGGCTGACCCTGCTTTCTCAGCTGTATGTTGCTTTGCATAAAAGCATCTGCTATATAAATAAAATGTCAATGTACCTAATAAATTGGCCAATAAAGTAGTTGTCCTTAAGCTTAGTTGATTATTATTGGATGGAACAACAAGGCTCAGTGATCAGACGCGGCAACCCTCAACCTGACAAGCACGAGTGGGCCTTCAAACGTCAATCCCCCAGGAGTACCTAAGCGGCAGTGTCAATGTAGCGGCCCGCAAATGCACCGAGTCAGTCAGAGACAGACTGCTGATGTGTCGTGCTCTGTCATCGCCGAAGCAGCCCATCTTGCTGGAGTCGCTGTCCGTAGGAGGTGGCCATTTTTGCACGACCTGTCACAGAGGGGCCTCGATGGGACGGAAGCTGACAGTGACGCTGCATTTCAGAAAGACTAATTAATCCCTCACATAAGATTAGATTCCTGGCGAGTCACGGAGAATCCAGAGCGATGCTCCAATTGAGCTGGGGACAGACCACTCCTGCCTTCTCAGCTGCATATACAGGACTGATTCAGATATGGGAGGGGTAATAAAAGCAAGAATAACATAGTTACTGAATCTGCTCATGAAACCATGAACCAGTTTCAGACAAATCATTGCAAATCTTATTTCACTTTCAAACAGAGACGGGCTACTGCTGAAAAAAGGGTTCAACCACAAAGTACATGTTCCTGGGGTCTGCACTTCCCTGGTCTGGTGTCTGAGTTTCAGGCAAAGCTTTCTCACAACCTACGCGAGCATAATTCTACAGCACAATGGCAGCTATACATGCTGCTCCTGTATTACTGTCCGACAGCTCGATCCCATGTTACTAAACACACACCTGTGACACGCCTCCTCCCTGGCTCTGCGTCACCTGAGGAGCCTTCAGCTGTAATTATGATCTGCCAAGGAGACAGAGGAGAGAGAGTTATTCAATCTCTATAACTAAGCAAATCTGACTAGCATAGCCAGGGTGGCTCAGGTAACAACATTACATGGTTGAGAAAAGCATTTTCCATCTACGGTAGGGTGGGAAATGTTAACATTGTTCACGTCACAGCACTGAGGAGGGCATCAACTATATAACCCAACGAGACAGAAATGACAGTCCAAGGTTAGCACCAAGGTTATAGGCTGCCATTATTTGCAAATGGTAGAAATCACCTTCACACTTATAGCTTTCTATAATTGGGTCAAAATCTCCAAAAGACTAAAGACAGAGGTAACAGAGGTAAGATTCAAAACCCAAAGCCCTTGCCACCCATTGAGCCAGCCACATCCTACGCTAAATGCTACATTAACAAACATTATTGTAAACAGCACCCTGATATCATTAAATACTCTTGAAATTCACAACTGGCCTTGTGAAGACGCAGAGAGGGGTAACTAATATTAGGCATGAGCAGCTCAGTGGGATGACAGATTCGGCACGCGTGTAATGTTCCTCCGTGTAGGTGCTTGTTTGCGGTCCACAGCACACATCAGGGACTACAGAATATCACGCACACATGGATCCTCTGCAGCCGCTTCCCGGTAGGTCACAGCTCATGTTACACCGGATCCAAACGTGGCAGTTACAGTAAAACTGTGTGTGTCACACTCCGTAAACATCTCATCCCACGAGCGGCTGGTCTGGACCAGCTGACAGCATGGCTGGGGGGGTTCTTATCAACACAGCCAGAGTGCTATTCCACAACCCCGTTCATAAAGACACATACAGAACAAACAGTGGGCACTGTCAGAGGCATTATGGGTAAAATGACTTCACATGCACACAATGGCTCGCTGACTTTCCTATGTGAATCCAAAGATGTCAACAAGTGAAAAAACTGGAGGCTTGAAGGCCACCCTGGATGTGATGTTTTCACTCGTTCAACTGAATTTCATTTGTATAGCGCATTTTCACAACATTTAATTGTCTCAAAGCACTTTACATTATCCCTGCTCATTATCCACCTTGCAGGTGTAATTCATTGTTCGAGTTCACTAGCTAGGCAAGCAAATCGAAATCTAAAACTCGCCCACAAGTGACTTTAAGTTTTATTTTAAGGATATGAAAATAATCCATATGAAACAGGCTTCTCGTTTTATGCCCTGGCGTTTCAGAATAATAATGTATCTACAGTTTCAAGATAAATACTCAGAGCTCCCACATGTTTTGACAAAGGACAGCAGTCAAAGTAGCAGTAAATACTACAACAAATTTAAAAACAGAGAACAAAGACTAAGTACGGTTATACCAAGTGCATGAAGATTTTAAATGTGCACAGTAAGATGCTTCTACATAAAAACCAAAGCAAAATAAAAGTGACAGAGTCAGTTTGAAAACACAGGCTGTGGGCGGAAATGATCTTAATTAGATGCATAATATGAACATCCAGGTCATCTGTTAGCGATATTAACGTCGTGCCTGTTACTCATCACCAGAATGGCGATGCAAGCTGCAGCTTCCAGGGGCTCAAACGCTGCCCAAACGTGGGCTCCCTTTACCCCAATAACACCATAAATGGTTACGCTTTGTGTAATCGTGCCCTTTGAACCGATCCTATAAAACACGCATATTAAACTTGAAATGCAATACCATTTATTTTCGGGTTTGTATTTTCATTAGAAAAAACTCTCGGTTCGCTAGGTTGTCAGCGCAACCCCCCGTGGTTAAACATTATAGATTACGACGTTACAAAGGGTCTTTAACCGTATTTTAATGGAAAAGCCACGTACAGACGTTTCCATCATGAGTTGCTTGCCCCAATTGCCTGAAGACAACATTACAAAGGGAATGATAGATATTGGAGGTTACGTGGAGGTCTGCTGCTGACATGGGACTTAATACAAATTAACATCCTATTATTGCAGTGGAAGACACAGATACATATTTAAATAAATAACGGCTAAAAACATGGTACTTATTGGTCTGATAAATGTCGTAGCAGACAAATTACAGACGTGAGGGATCCCTCAGCATCGAGACAGCGCCGACTCAGAAAATGACATGCAAATTAGGAGCATAATATTCATCCACGGAATAAGTTGGGGAAAGCGGGCTCAAATCAGAGTTTTGTGTAAAAAACGTTAACGCTTCAATAATGTCGTTTTCTGTGGCTTTATGTAAGAGCAAAAACACTTTTCTTTTGGGGTCTTTGATGTCCTAGTAGGACGGGAAGGAAACTTTTAAAGTCCCACAGATTAAGATTTCAAAGTTGTAATGACTGAAAAAGTGACCTTTTTATGCAATTGACTGAGTCAAGTGTGCTCGTATTCACAAGACTAATGATTTAAAAAAATGCCCTGAAAGGATATGTACCTAATTATACGTATCCACATATGGGTTAATCTACCAGTTATGAGCAGTGCACGATGCACGTTAACTGAAGCACGACTTTAGCAGTAACATCATGCAGTTTAAGTAGCAGAGCTGGGTGACGGAACAAAGGACTGCAGCCCCTTGGACATATATGAGCAGACCCGGACGAGGAGCATCCAAACCAAAATGTGTTCACATCAGAAACAAGGGGGCTGGGGCACAATTGGCGATCTTTAGTCTGTGTTAGGTTTTCGCACTGCTGCCATCTATTTTTCTTGATTCCGTTTCAATACTTGTATAATTACTGTCACTACTATTATGTGTTTTTGTGTTGTACTCTAATGTATGTGTGGTATTATGTTATGGGAAAAAAAGGATAAAATAGAATAGGCATCCAAGTGGTGCACACACTGTGAGTGTTTATTTCAAATTATCTGACTTCCTGGGCAAGCGTTTAACTAGGTTATAACTACCCTAACTCAGCATTTGCTCTCTCTTTGATTTTTGTTGTTCCAGAACACTTTAAATTTTATTCATTTTAGCAGTCACTTTTATCCAAATTACTTTTTTTTTTTTTGAGAACGCTGGGTCAGCCAGTCCCTGGAGTTATGGGCCTCGCTCAGGGCCCTGTAAGTGAAATCACGCTGTCAAACATGTGATCTGAGCCAGCAACCTTCCCATCACAAAGACAGCATCCTAACCTGGTGAGCCACACCGCCCACCCCCCGTAACTACATGCAAATTGTGGAAGTACACAGTCAGAACGTAACTTCATCGTCTATGTAATGCCAACCTTATGGCAAGCGCAGGCTTGGGAAGGGCATGAGTATGACCAGAACTGACGAGGGTGTGCTCAACTGCAGAAGCCTATGCTGGGGTTCCTCAATAACTGGGCTGCCTCTAGGCTGGGCTGACCTTTTAAAATCTTTACCACACCGGTGCCATTTCATTATAGTTCATATGATTGTTCAGGATGTTGGTTTTCCATTTAAAAGCAGCTGTAAAGAAGAGGAGAAGCATCTTAACACCTTGCACTGGGCAGCAGGACTTCATGCCTGCTTGTAGATATACACATAGGCAAGTTTAATTACCCAACTCAGCGGTACAGGAGGAATCCTAGCAATTAATAACCCGGGTTCTTTCCCCTGGAAGAAAAAAAAATACACCCACCTATCTCCCATCTTCCACGTACCCTTGTTTGTTCTCAACCTTCATTTTCCTTGCTATATTAAATACCGCAATTACCGATAAGAGTATTAAACAGGTAAGTACAATCTATGGTTCATGAACTGTTTTTAAAAATTACACCGTATATAATTAGCTTCTGTCATTAGGCCTGATCCCTAGGGAATACAATCACACACTTGCCTTTAAAAAATCAAATATATATTAAATTACATTATATATATGTCAATCCCAAGAAAGGCTGGGCTACTGAAAGACTGAACACTTGAGGCCGGGGATAATTATGTTCTTTCGCCTAACAGCATGAACAGAGAGGACCCAGTGCTGGGTGAATATCCACTCAAATTTAACTTTATAGGGGTGGGGGGCAGCCTTCCAGGCAGAGAGAGCTACTTTTTGCCAGCCAGTTATCTTACCATGTTTGAATCGTTGAAGCACACGAAGATGTTACTATGTGCTGAGGTCCATGATCCAGGTTCCTCACCATCCATCCACTTAAGTCACTTTTGTTTTTTTAATACTCCATTTAAATGCTTTTCCCCCAAAAGAAGCACAATTAAGCCATACTGTATGTTGAACTGTCTGTATGATACTGTCTAAATATCTCACAAAAACCAGAAGATGTGGTGAGAAGAAGAAAAAAACACTGAACTTTTGTAGAATTGTTTTATTAGACATTAACAGTAGAGGAAACAAGTTAGACAGTGTTTCATAACCAACATGCAAAAGCAGAGATGCAAGAAAACCAAACTGCTTGAATACAAATGCAGGGTTGCAGGTCAAATGGCAGTGAAAGATAACCACATATAACCTTAAGGTTCTGGTTCAGGTCACAGGGGAGGGGGCTACATTTATAACCAAGATCAGAGCTCTTAATTATAATTGCCTAGTGAAATATGTATCCAGATATGTACATTGTAAATGTATATGCATATGTATTTCTAATAATCGTATAGAAATATTAGGGGTGTCCCAGATATTGTCATATATATACTATGATTATCAGGCGTTAAAAACTTACCAAGAATTACACAGCTTTACCAGGGAACGAATAATGGTGTGCTTGGGTTTCGACTTCAGTCACAGTCGGCAGCAAATAACGTTTAAAAAGGCATATACTGTTTTTTGTCACGGAAGAGTTATTAAGCCCATAGACCTAGCACAACCAATAAATGCTTTTTGTGTGCTACCACCAGCAGCAACAAAAGATGGGCGAAAATATTGATGAAGATTAAGTATCAAAAGGGAAGGTACGTTTTGCGCAGCTACTCACCAAGATAATTTTGAAATCAAATGGTTTACCTTTTTATTTTTACTTTTTCTTTCGAAAATTATAAATAGGCATCCCAGATAACGTGATATCACAAGACACTGCTTGGCATAACTTTAAACGCACTACTTTCAAATTGCACGTAACATAACACAGCATTAAGGCCAGTAAGCATTGTTAATAACCATTATGAATCCCACACTGGGGACCAAACCTCAGAAGTGTTTTCGCTTAACCCATGCCGGCCAGGAGTTCACCTCTTCCTGTTTCCGGCTGGCCACGTCGCGTCACTGCGTGTTGACGTCACATCCGCTCGCTGCCCGCTCTCTCTTAAGGGGGTAGGGAGTTGGAGGAGTACTGTGGGTTGTGCTTTAGTTGAACTGCATTGGTTTGAGGGGTATTGTGTACATTTATCATGACGCATCCAAAGTATTATTTAAAATCAATTAAATGTTTATTTATTGTTTTTTTTTAAATGTAATGACTGCTCTTTTTCCATTTTTGTAATGCTTTAAAAGTGGCAAAACATATGACAACATGCAGCGGTAGCAGACAGCGTGGCGCACAAAAGGGGCGGGAACATAAAAGATGAAGTTTTGTTGGTTCCCGGGACCCCTGGGGCGCCTCTCTTTCCACCAGGAGGGTATAACTGTCCCCATGAAGCGCCCCATTCTTACCCCGCACCTTCCCCAAATTAAAATGAAATAATAAAAGCGGACAGACACAAAAAGGGCCGGGGCAAGCCTTCCCTCCCCCTGGTCCAGGACAGCATTGTTGTCTTTGTGCCCTTCGCTGCGCGCCCACTCCCCGCCTTGCACCTGCCGCGTCCGGGGGGCAGCGGCCCGCTTGGTTGCTCGTAGCCCCCGATGGTGCCACAAATTACATTCACATGTTTCAATTTATTAGTTATCTTAAAGAAGTAAACAAGTGTCAGATCCAAAAGCATCATTCGTTATATCAGTTTTTTCTAAAATGACGGTCTTAAAAAGAAAAAATGTTAATATCCTTATTGACTAATGCCAAGTGCAACTTTAGAAACTTACGAAAAAATATTTTCTTTATTCTCATTATTTTATTTCGATTGTAATTATTATTGTTGTGCCTTTGTAAAAATAGGAACGACAAACAAGCCTTTTTCAATAATGAAATGGTAGAAGCATTAAAAAAGCGTTAGAAAAAGTAGCATTTAAAACAATGTAGTTATATCAGTTGATATTTTATCTAAAAGCAGAAAATACAGTATGGTTGGTTACTAAAGATAATGTTAATTTACCATACATATCATATTAAATTTGAAAAAACGTGTGTTAATTAATTGTCACAGCTTTAATATTTTCCAAATTTAAAAAGAGCGTTATAATCGAAATAGTTATAAAACAAACAGTTTATTATTTTCAGTGTTTTATTTTTTTGTAGAGCGGGGGCATATCATATACCAAAATAATTTTAGCTAGATATTACTTTACGTTAAAACCATTCTTGACGTAAGCATGATGCGTTACACACTCGTTTAAACTAAAGCGAGGCTGATTATTGTTTTGTATGAACGGCAAAGGGAAATTCAGCTTTTTCTCTATCGCCTAGTGAAATGTATTTTGCGTAACTCACAAAAGCTAACTTTTAATTATATCCAAATCCAAGTAGCCTAACTTCGGCGGAAGGAGACTCCCGTCTCCCTTAGGTTAAAATTTAAGTCACTTGGCACTTGAACATCTATCCAGACGTTAAGACCTGAATAGGATCAGCGCTATTTAAAATAATAATAAATCTTTCCCATTGAGAGAAGCGATGCCCTGCGATAGAGGCACTTGTGCGCAGGTCAAACTGCATTCTTCTTTCTTTCTCTTTTTCAGCGCACTATTGGCACACCGCTATAGCACCTGCTCCGGCCAGACGGAACCTCTGGCCGGTCTTCTGACGATCTGATTGGCTAATCCTCTGGCCGCTGGCCCCTCTTCTGACAATCTGATTGGCTAATCCCCGCCGGTCACTCGCACCCTTCCTCCGCGTCTGCCATTGAACTTTCTCTCAATAAGTGCCAGGTCTGCGCTCCCTTCCCGGGTTCTGCCCTTCATGTGCCCGGAGAATAATACGGAGAGCATATGGGGGTATGTTAATGATTTAATGGGGTCAAAAGTCTGCTCCTGATTTTGCTCGTCCATCACTCTGCACACCCGCCTCCTTCCCCATCCAAAAAAATACAAACCTATCAACTGGTCATTGCTTTTTGTATTGGATTTTCAGGAGCGCTCTGAAAACGCTACATTACATATACTATTAAATAATTTATTAATATGCATACAGAATCTTATTAAAGTTCTTTGATCAAGCCCTTAAATCTTGCTGAATGTTAAAAAATAATGGCATTTATATAGATTTCACCCTGCATTATTTTCCATCCATTTTACTGCATTTTTGGAGCTCTCATTAAACGTACTCCGTACACCGCTGTCAATTTTGACCATCAGAAAGTATCGAGTCTCCACAGAACTATAGTTAATGCCTTAATTCATCCTCGGTTTAGATGGTAACTCAATATTTTTAAAAAGCAGCGCCGATAGACCCCGTCCAGCCTTCCCCGGTGCCTGCGCAACAGGTATGGTTTTACTTTAGAAACGGTCCAGTGTTTCTCAGGGTGAGGTAATCCTGACCGAGGCCAGAAGCCTTTCTCCTTTGTATACCGAGAAGGCTTGACGAGTGCCAACGACAATATTAAGTCATCTTCATATGTTTGAGTCCGAGGTGTTTGTGGGAGAAGTCATGAGGGCAGAGGAGGAGTCCATGGAGGTCTCAACTGATGAGTCACCGTGAGACAGTCATTCCAGGCAGGTCAGAATTGCGGCCAAGCTCTGAACATGCTCTAAAGTCAGGGCACTCCAAGGTCACCATGATGCCTGTATCCTCTACGCATGGTCCGAGTTTCTGTAAAAATGGTTAATGGAGCAATAAACAAACAATCAAACAAATAAATAAGACATGACAAAAGCTAGTAGCCGTTTTTGTTTAAACCAAGTGAAAAGAATTAAAAAAACACATTTAACAGTATTTTATTTAATTGATGCGTGTGGAGGGATTAGTTGTTTTTCCTATTAATTACTGGAATTAAAACATGCGGTAGAAATTATTTTGCCCATATTGAACTGGAATTTTATGAAGCCTTGAGCGATTTACTCTAAGTTCTGATAACTGCAATTTTATTTTTACTTCGCATTTTATACCTCTGCAGTCATCGGCACCATTGTTTCATTTGCAGTATCGAGAGCTCGCAATTTCCAAATAGTTTCGCCTGAAATGCCGCCTAAAATGTGACTTGGTGTAACAGTAGGCTACTTTCTTTATGACCGTCTTTTAACGCCACCCTGTCATCACAAATTTAAAGAGGGAAAGAAACCCACCAATGCTCACCCATCTGCATGTCAGCCTCCTTTTTAAGGGACCACGGGGAGTCTCGTCGCAATAAATAGACTGTGTCCTGTCCTTAAATACGGCGGGATTCCGATTCGCTCTGCTCCAGTGCACCGGGCGCTAAATGTCAGACCCGTCCCGTCACCCTAGGCCCCCCGTCCCGTCCCAGCACCCAAGGGACCGACAGGTGCGTCTCCGCGGTCCCAGTCCCGTTTTCAACCGAGGGCGGTCTTCTCCTCTCCCAAGGCCGACTTCATTATAAACACGCTCTGAGTGTAATTTGAATTGAACTTATAATCATTTAAGGCCGGACCTTTTATCTACAAAAAGAGTCCAATGATTGCACTTCGTTTTCAAATGCTTCAAAAATCAATATTAAAGGTGAAATATGCAAAGCACGTTCTTCGGTGGCTGTACGGAGGCCATTTGCCTTTCATCCGAGCCGTTTGATGCTGTATTTAATCTGCATGAGCAATGTGAAAAAAAGTGTGAGCTGCGAGCACCTTCCCGTTTAAAGCCGCCGTTTGCCCCCTAAACGCGGGCGCGCCGATTCCGCAGGTATTCGCGCGTTTCCCCCGACGATTAATTAGCTTCTCCTCTCCAATTTCTGTTGTGTGCTTCCGATGTATTGCGGTGGTGTACCTGATGCTCAGACAAAAGTAAATAATGTAAAGTAAAAATGTTAAAAGCACATTTCTTTATCAAATTTGAACTTTTATTCATAGGCATTTTTATAGTCTTTTATTTTACTTATTTAAAAGGTTTATTCTGCGATAAAAAAAAAACAATCAAACATGAAATTTAGATTTTTTTTAGCAGTGACGGACCATAACACCAAGCTTTTAGAAGTGTAAATCACGATACAAAGTTCCTTCGTTTCGCAGCTGTCAGAAAATGAAATTCGCATTTTTACTAACACAGCAGGATGCAACGCAACACAAATTGTTTCTTGCATTTTTTTTTTAATTTGACTACTTTTATTCGAGCATGGTCATTTCCAAGAGAAATTACAAATTAAAATTCAATAATACTTTTACATTTCAGGAAAGATTTCCTCTCTCGTGTATCATACATTGTATTTTAACAGTCCCTCTTCATTTTTTCAGCTAAAAAGAAAACAAGATGAAGAAAGTGGAATTTTTCAGTCGAAAATACAGTGTTTTCACAATATTGTATCAAAAGTTCCAAAATTTGGAATTTCCAGTAACTGGAAAGTAAAAGAAACAAAACAATAATAAAATTGAAAATTCGCAATTCACAATTAATGTTTTAAAACACAATAAATGCTCTCTTTACGTAAAATTTGCCCAAATGATCAACGCCATGTTCCTTTTTACTAAAATATATCTATATATTGAAGAACTATAATACTGTACACTACAGTATGAAATAAATAAAATTAGGAAATATAAAATGAGCCACATAAATAAAATGTTATTTAAACCTAAAAATGAATGCAATTTTTTGATGTTGAAAAAAAAAAGGTTTGGTGTAATACTGATAAAAGTTAATGGAAAAAAAAACAGGAAATTGCACAAACGTGTGTAAACTAAGGAGCTGCTGACTAGTCTTCTAATACTGACATGGGTTCTCCAAGGAACAATTTGAGAATCAAAGGACTATTTCTGAACACTGAAGCTGGTGCGTAGGCGACACGCGTCACCTTACTTTACACAATACTAGGATGGCACTTGCAGAAACACACAGATTAAAAGGTTTGCATATAAGGCTTATTTTTCCTCTCGTAAAAACACCTTACAAAGGCTTTTTTATCCTTCACTGCCCACTCCATCCTTCCATCTCTGAGTCTTCATACTGTCTCTCCTTCGTTTTCCGGGTTGCTGTAAGACTTTAATACCTTAATTATTACCCAGGTGTCTGTTAAGATCCTTCACATGATGAGATTCGGAGGCCTAAAATTGTGTGGTTAGTTGGCCTGACAACAGGGCAAACCTGTAGACAACACAAGTGATAGATACAGAATAATACTGGTGAAATGTAGTGCAGGCACTACGCTGCTTTTTTTTAAAACACTGTATAAATATACATAGGCAATAATTCTTATTATTGTGTAGTGATTACAGGAGCAGAGTGCAATTTATACAAGTTAAGAGTTTGTGCTATAAATACTATGAAACACAGGATTTTAGAATGTTAGCACCACACATTTTTTTAGGCCTTAATACTGTACAATTAAAAAAAAACATATTTCATCTATGTCATCTTTTTTTGTTGTTTTTTTTTTTTTTTTTTTTGCATAATGCATGTTCTAAACCAACCTGCCTTCCCTGGCTTCAATACCCATCAGCGTCTTCTCCCCCCCTCCGCCCCGCCTTGCAACTCCCCCCCCCCCCCCCCCCACCCTCATATCCTTCCATCTTGAGGTTCCCAGACTCTCTCAGGCACGTGCATGTCGAACGGTAACACAGCAGCGTGTTGTTAAACAAAGCAGGTAGCAAAGGCTACCAGGGGAAACAAAAGAAAACAAATGCAAAAAATAATATGTATAGGGGGAAGTTTTCAATGCAGTAGTTTTGTTACACGCCGTCCTCGTGATCGGATCTGGCCTCTGCTTTCCCGTCCACTGAGCTGTCATCCATCGAGTGCTCTCCATTCTCCTCCTCGTCCCTTAATGTGTCCCTGTCCGTGTCCACGCTCTTGTTCTCACTCTCCTCCTCCTCCTCAAACTCCTCGTCCCGCCGACCAATCTTGGCGTACGGCCCGTCTGCCTCCTTCTGCCGCTCCCTGGTGGCAGCGTCTCGCTCGTCCGTGTCGGAGTAGCCCTGGGGGGTCATTCCGCGCAGGTACACACGGTTCATGAGCAGCTCCGTGGCCTCCAGGTGGCCCTTCTCACGCGCCTCCCTCTCAGCCGCCTCGCGCTCCTCGGCCTCCCGCTTGCAGTAGGAGTAACGGTGGTTCATGTGCTGCGAATAGGAGCCTGAGTGCGAGAAGCGCTTGCCGCACTTGTCGCACTGGTAGGGCTTCTCGCCCGAGTGTAGCCGCGAGTGCTCGATCAGGTGGTGCTTGTGCTTGAAGGCCTTCTTGCAGATCTGGCACTGGTGTGGCCGTTTACCTGCAGGAACAAGGAGGGAGGGAGAGGGCCTATTAGGAGGTGCCGCCTGCTGCGCCACACACGACTGCAAAATCAACACGAAAATCAAGGAGGCAAACGGAATGGACGATGAGAACGACAAGGAACACAAACAAAAGGAGAACAAAAATGAAAGGAAAGAGGAGCGCGGCATTGACACAGTACGGGGCACCCAGAAGGCATGGGGGCATGCACTCTCGCCGAACTGAGGAACCGGCTACAGGTGAAATTTAACATCCCTCTGGTGTATACAGTATAGTGAGGGCGTAAAGCGAACGCACTCAAAAGAACCTGCGGCAGGGACGAAGAAGGATGAAATGGGGGTCAAATGCAACGCGACACAGCACCTGGGCACGATCGCTGTGGTCACCATGTTATATTGGATGTTTGGCGGGGGGGGGGGGGGCGTTGGTACCGGGCTGTAGAACGGCCTACTCTGATGGAGCATAGCAGCATTGACCCTGCCAAGTCAACTTCTGAAATAAGTCCTCCTCATTGAGGCTGACTGTAGTATGGTGACACCCCCCACTCCCAACCCCTGCAGTCATTACTACTCTGAGCATCCAGCCCAGTGCGTCTGTGGATTTCTGTGGAGTTTCCATGCAAACAAGCCCTTTTGGGCAAAAGTCTGTGCTGAACATGTACCAGCCCACCCACCCACTGTTGTAGGCCACGCCCACCCACCCACTTCCTCCCCCGCCAAATTCAAACGGCGACAGCCAGCAAATTCCCTCCCTGCACGCCGCCACGGCAGCAGCGTTGCTGGGGAACACGACTGAGAGTGGGTGATGTAATACGCTGAAAGTCTGCCGCTGGGAGCGGTGGTCCAGGAGTTCGGAGGGAATCTGAAAGGCCTGGTGCATGGCGCTGCCACTGACCCATGGGCACTGCCTTTGATGAGGCTCCGCCCAGTCTGTCCGCGGAACACCGTTGGGAAAAGCTGGATACTCATTCCCACTTTTTAAATTTGCTTGGAAAGTACGGTCATGAGGCAACGGTAATGCTAACGGTAATGCTAACAGTAATGCTAACGGTAATGCTAACGGTATGCTAACAGTAATGCTAAGGCAAACATGTCATACAAGCTACGGCACACAGACAGGCTGTTATTAACTAATATGAAGAAATATTCATTTTTAAGCATTAAACTGGGAGACACACGGCCACAGTTCACTCCCAATGCAATGTTCTTTGTGGCAAAAGAAATAATATCATAATCCCTGTCAACAGGAGAGAAACATATTCAGGGTTATAACACACACAACTGAAATAAAACACAAAGGAAGAGAAAAGGTAAAAAAATGAAAAATAACAAAAGAAAATCAAAAAGGGGTTTAGGGACACAAAACATGAAGGAGGCACGGGGTAAAACGAGTGTCTGGAACAGTATATATACCTGTGTGCTCATATTTGTGTCTTAGGAGGGAACTGCTCTTCTGGAATGTTTTGTCGCACAAGTCACACGCGTACATACCACTTTCTGTCTTCTTAATCTTCTTCCGGGACAGACAGGAGTCAGAGTCTGTCATGTCATCCAGGCCTGACATGTACTCTGCTGTGCCGTCAAGCAGCTCCCCCTATAAAATAACCAGATTCCCTCAATCCACACCTGTTAACCACATACGGGGCCACCCCAGCCCAAAAAAGGCCGGAAACCAACAGTCACCTTAGGAGCCTTAACGAGACTCAGACTCAGAAAGTCAGCTAACCAGGGCAGCAATATTAGCATTTAGCGACTTAGTATTTTGCTACTCCACACATTTGCATTTGAATTTGGCTTAATTTTATATATAAAAGGGTGCTAATTCTATATTTATATGTTCCTCTTTCACAGAAGAGATTAACCTGATAGGCTTACTTAAATTAATGGGGGGGGGGGGGATCATCATATTAGAGGGTCACAATAATAAGAGGCCTTTGTGGGGTATATTGCAACAGTCTTCTAATTTTCAACCGGTAATGATTAAATCATGAGGTGCACTAACAGAACAGAAATTGGGACGCACTCAGTGTCCTCGTTAGAAGTAAAGGCTTTGGCCTGACTGAGATTCCTGAAATGTAGCGACGCTGAGGTTTAAGGAGACGGGACCATCGCTCCACAATCAATTTGAGCTAAATGCCCATAGCTGTATTCTTTAAATCTAATTTAATAACTTAGGAAGGGAAACATTATGAATACTTTCTTTTTTTTAATCGAAATGGCACTATGTTAAACAGCCCTTAGCATACTGCAGTAATGAACACCGATACGCTACATTATTAATCCCTGTGTTGAAACTCATTTTTCGCTTTTTTCTTTGTAGAAATAGAACAGAACAAAAACATTGGTGGGGATGAAGCATTAAGGAGAGGCTGAACATTCATGGCCAATCAACAACATGAGGAGACCCTGCAAAACATGTGGTGCGTTCCATTTGAACTGGGCAGTCGGAATTTTCCGAGTTCCTAGTAGGACATTTCAACTGGAACCCCCCCCCCGAAGTCAAATTTCCGACTCGGAAAGTTGGAAAAACCTCAGCAGCTCCGATCTCAAAAGATGGCTGCGCACTTCATCAACAGAAGTGAAAGCTGTAGCTATA
This sequence comes from Paramormyrops kingsleyae, assembly GCF_048594095.1. Lineage (NCBI taxonomy): Eukaryota > Metazoa > Chordata > Actinopteri > Osteoglossiformes > Mormyridae > Paramormyrops > Paramormyrops kingsleyae. The sequence goes on from NC_132797.1 coordinate 63,248,902, forward strand.
TACATTTTATTGGCATTCATGTCTTTTTTGTGTCTCATTAAATCAGTCAAACAAAATATTATTCTTATTATCCTACCGCTTTCTGTGGACATGTTGCTGCGTTGCCTTATTTGGTATTGCTAACAATTTCTAACAATGAACTTGGGTAGAACTGGTACCGCTAAATGGCTTTCCTGCTTTTTTGCACTGAAATGCGGTTAACTTGGGTGTGACATCATTCTCAGCTCTGACTTCCAACCTCCAAGGTAAATAGAATGCAATATTGGACACATGGACATCCCAGCACCCAGGATGGAGTCTGGATGGGGACTGCCCTTTGCCCTCAATGATTCTGTAGGGCAGATAACATCAGAAACCCCAAAAGCACCAATTATGCAATGGTACCCCAAACAAGGGCGCTCTGGGTGGCTAAATGGTATGAGCTCACTGTCCTACAGGTGCACGACCGGGACAGACTGCAGTGAATGCACAGGGAGTCTGGCGGCTCACTTACTTGGAAACCTTGTTTGCGCTGGTATTTCCTCCTCTGTTGCATTTCGGCAAAAGTAGGCGCTCCCGTTGCATACGTGTAAGTCATGTGTGGCAGGAAGCTCATGGGGTCCAGCCCTGGGTATGGCCTCAGGCCTGGGATGCTGGCCTGAACTGGGGGCATGAAAGTGGCAGGAGGAAAGGCGCCCTGAGGTGGAATCGATGTGTACAGAGGCTTGGCACTGAAGGGGTTAATACTGAAAATGGGGTTAGTGCTTTTGTCAAGGTGGCCGTTGTTGGAGTTGGCAAACTCTTTTTTTAAGTATGCCAAGTTCAAAGGCTCCTCCAAGTGCTTGCGTGGGGAGGACACATTGTTGTTGTGCTCGATGGTGACACTGTTGGGATTCAGCTGGTTTTTCACAGTCACAATACGTTTAGTTTCCTTCATGAGTTTTGGCAGGGACAGGTCCAATGGCTCAGCCTGAAGGTCCTCCGAAGTGAAGCTGTTTGGAGTGTACGAGCTGCTGTGGGAGTTTTTTGATGACGTGGAAGAGAGGTTCAAAGGCGAAGGAGTGTTGCTGCGCGAGTGGTCCAATTTCTCGCCTGTCGGCTTGCCACCAGCAAATTGGGCAGTTTTTGAAAGCCTGAGGGGAGTGTCACAGCTGTTGATGTTGTTGTGGAGCTCGGCTACTGCTGGTGATGTGATGCGGTCAGCCGGCTTGACCAGGGACACTGGGGACCGGGCCACCATTGGGTCTTTAGCGGGAGTGTGGTTGGTGGCAGCCAGCGCCACCTCCCTGTTGTGCCGCTCCAGAGGTGGGGTCCTGGGGTCCCCATATTGGTAGACCTTCCGCTGCTCGAACCATTCCTTCACAAATTCCTGAGGAAGGCCCACTGCAATGGAGATCTTGAGCAGCTCCTCAGAGTTGGGCTCCATATTCATGGCAAAGTATGCCTTGAGCACCGACATGTGGTCCTTGTAGGGGTTGATGTGGCTCGTCAGTCCTTTCTCAGAAAGCATGGAGGACAGCAGTAGGGTGTGTTTGTCTGGAAATGGGCCTGGCTTGTTGGGAGTCAGGTTATCGTTTGGCTGGAGGACTGCCTTGATCTCCTCGTTCATCTTGCACAGATATCGCTCATGCTGGTGCAAGGGAATTGGCCCAGGGAAGGTCTCTTTGCAGTACTGGCAGGAGAATGGCGTGAAGAGGACATTGTTTTCATGAGTTTTGTCCTCCGTACCTAAATCTAACATGTGATTGGATTTCTCCTTTTTGATATTGCTAATTTGTCTCTTTGAGTCCGTGGTCAAGCTCTGCAGGCAAGCTTTGGCTTCATTCACCTTCTCCAACGTGTAGTCAATGATGCTCTTAGTGGCACCATTGTGGCTGACGACCGGAAGACCGGTTGGGGGAACCCCAGGGGGTGTCAGGCCCTGCTTCTGCTCCTCCATCTGAGAGCCGAGCTCTTTCATGAAGGCCTTGATCTTTGAGAGCTCCTCGGGCTTGCAGTCCATTTTCTGTCGGCACACAGTATTGTCCACGATCTGGAGAACCTTATGCACCTCGCTCATGTTGTTCCCCAGCCCTGGGTATCCAAGGAGCTGAGAGTCCATTCCGATCCCCAGGTTCTGCAAAGGGCTATGAGCAGAGCCATGAACTCCTAGAGGGCTGCCTCCCCCAATCCCTCCATTTATGAAGGGCCCGGGGCCTCCAAACCCATGAGAGGCCATCATGAGTTTATAGTCACTGAAGTCCTGTGGCTCCATCTTTATGTTCATGTGGGCTGGCTGGTCCGGAAGCCCAAGAGGCTTGCCATTCTCCAGCTTGTGCCTCAGCTGTGTGATGGCCGAGTTAGTGGGCGAGGAGGATGCCGACGTCGGCGAGGAGCCAGCCTTGGCGCCGCCGCCGCGCACACGCCCGTTGACAGCAATGAGGCCGATGCACTTCTTGCTGCTGATATGGGAGCTGTAGGAGCCGGAATGGGAGAAGCGCTTCTTGCAGTTGGAGCATTCGTATGGCTTCTCGCCTGGGGGGAGACACACAGGTCACGGGATTACCACCTTAACGTACCTGAACGTTGGCAAGCAGTCAACAGTCATGTGGTAGCTGCTAAGATCTTAATAAAGGTCTCAAGATGTCATGCATATATAATGCAGTGATATTCTGAGCATTCCCTTAAGTATGTGCACCTGACTAAATCATGACACTGAAATGCTGAACTCTAAAGGCCTAGAATCAGTACGGATAAACCCCTCCTGCTTCGGTAAGTCCCGTCAAGTTCATGACAAGTTCTCTAAATCAGGGTAATGAATATTCAAAAGGGCACAGAGTCCCTTTCCCGCCCCCTGGCTACCCACCGCTGTGGATCCGCAGGTGCTCCTTCAGATGGTGTTTGTATTTGAAGGCCTTTCCGCATTCTGTGCACTTGAACTTGCGGTTGCCAGCTCCCGGATTCAGCAGTTGGTGCTGTGTTAGAGAAGGTATTTACAATGAGATCCAAGCCGACATTTCGAGGGTATGCACTCTGCTGGCGATGATAACCGGCCCGGTGCAAGCATAGGCCAAATGGTGCTCTCCGCGGCAGGCCGCCCTGGTTTCCTGCTCTTGATGTTGGTGAGGGAGCTGCCGATAACGGCACGGACCATGCACCTTTTTCATTTCCGGCCTCACTGACTACACAAGCATGCCTTTGTGATTCAACGGCCGGATAAAAAAAAAATCACAAAAGGATCCCCCTTTTAAGAAGTTCCCTTGATTAGAAACTGCAATCTAACATTGTTTTATTAATTAGAGGCAATCACTGGGGTGACACTGCAATTCTTTCACAGGTTATCCAACCAGTCGTGTAAAGCAAACATAATTCCACATAAAACAAAACATTTGTGCCGACCGGAAATGAAGAAATCACCTACAAATTTGATGCAGGTTGTGTTAATATCCCAATAGGGCTCATAAGCGTGAGTCTCCCACGTTCCCGCTGGAAACGAGTGACCCAGAATGAAACCATAACGCTGAGAGCCACAACAATGGTGGCGTCAGCGCAAGGCTGCATGCCGGGCGTGCCCAATTAATGCCGAGTGGGAGGTGGGTATGTTAAGCGGTCAGGGGACACAAAAGCTCTCTGAGGCGTGGGGGAAGCCGGCCCCCTGATCCAGCACGACAACTGCTGGGGTGTGAGCAACTCTGCCCACATTCCTGGGGAGACAGATGGCATTGCACGGGGGGGACACAGGCAGGGTTTGTTCAAACAGCAGCCATCTTCAGAGATCAAGCGGGATCGGGGGCCGCCCAGCGCCCAGCGAGGGACCCCCAACCCCCCCCCCCCGACTCGACATAAACAAACAGCAACAGCTGCTTGGGCTGCACGCCGCCTCCCTCTGTGGTCCCCGGTAAACTTTCTTAGTGCCGCCGCTAATACGATACAATCGCTCTCCTTTACTAATTGCAAATGCCACAAGCAAATGAGGGGATTTTTCAACAATGGGCCGGCCTCCTCCCCGCCTGCCCGCCAGCCCTCCCTGCCGGGCACGATACGTGCCACCGGAGCCGAGCCCCCATTGTTCACCTCTGATTAGCCGCTAGTTAAGGACCTGCTAAATATCCGTCCTGTGTATTAATAACACCTAATGATCTCAGGCACATTCCATGAATAAGGAGTGGACAAATGGAATTTAAAATACGCTCAAATATATTTATCAAGTGCTAACGATCAAAGCCAGGACAGCATGTGTAAGAATATGCATTCTAGAATTATGTTTTGGCGTTGTGATGGCAGGAAACATACCTTGATGGGCTATTATAATTATTAAACTGCATGAGATTTGACTGACTTAATTTCTTTTTTTTGTGATTTTTTTTTTTAATTTAAAAAAAGATATTGATCTTTCTGTTTTTATAATGGAATGAAGCCATGTCAGAGTAGCTAGTAGAAACAGAAGTGTCACGTGACGGATAACGTAACGAGTGACAGGCTGTCTCATCCAATCAGCTATGGTATGTCTGCTGGTCACGGGCACACTCAGTTTCGCTCTGGCATGGTATGCATCATAGTATAAAGCAGGGCAGTCGTTCAGGAAAGTGAAGGAATAAACAAACACTTAAGTCATTTAAGGATTAGGACAGGAGATCACCAGAGAGGCCATCTGCTCACGGTTAAACCTCCCTGGTGGAGGGAGGCGAGCAGAAAGGTGGGGGGGGGGGACACCTTGTATGCTATCTGGGGGTGGGTAGGGTAGGGTTGGCTTGCAAAAATCTGAGGAGGAATCACTGGTTTTCAGTAAAAGATGTGGGAAATTGGATGTTAAAATAGGTCACAAGGCACAGCCATTTCGCTGACCGGATTCCTGGTCGAGCCCTCATAGGACCTATGGGGGATTGCAGCTCAGTCTGGGGGGGGGGGTGTGTGTCAGGATTTACTCATCGCAGGCCAGCCAAAAAAGGGCCAAGCAGGCTTCACTCTGATACGAGTCCATCCTAGTGCTCACCCCTGCCAGCCTCGCTCATAGGTCAGGCAGGCAGGCCGGGACATTAGAGGCACACTTCTATAAACCGGGGCTGCGAACTATAGTGAAATTAAGGTGGGGGGGGGGGCTATTTTGCTCAGATATAAAGCCTTATAGTCATGTTTGTGGCTGGGAAATGATTTGATTAAAACAAAATGCTACATTATATCAAAGGAGGCCATTGGAAAAAGCATTTGGGCCTCAGTTAAAAGCATTACCATTTAAGGACGTGCATCTTCAAAACAACATGGAAATAACAATAATAACTAAGCCTTTGAGAGGCGGGGCCCCGCTCACCTGGTCGCGGGCTGGTTTGTGCGTGGCCATGTGCCGCTCCAGCTGGGTGCGGTAGGCAAATGTGTAACTACACAGGGGGCAGGAGAAGCTCTCCTCGTTCTTCTCGTGCCGGTACTTGATGTGCTCCTTCAGCGACGTCAGCCGCTTGTAACCGCGGTCGCAGTAGGGGCACGTCAACAGTTGGGCAAAAGCATCTGGAGTTCCAGGTGGCAGGTCTGCGGAGGGGACATGGAGGAGCCGGGGGGGCAGGGGGGGAACGGTGGGGGGGGCGGGAGAGCGGGCCAAAAGGTCAGTGAATCAATGGCAGCTAATGGGCGTGATGCCCGGAGTGGTATGGGAGGTATCCGTGCAATCTGCTCTGCAGAGCGGAGCCCGCCGAGGCTGGCAGCCGTGCCCCGACATGCACACGCGCGTGCACACACACACACACACACAGACACACACACACACACGCGCACACACACAGACACATACACACACACACACACGCGCGTGCGTGCACACACACACACACACACACACGCGCACACAGACACATACACACACGGACACACACATACACACACAGACACACACACGCGCACACACACACAGACACACACACACATGGACACACACACACACGGACACACACACACGCAAACGCACACACACATGGACACACATGTTTGTGTTCATATCTTTGTGGGGACTATACATTCATTTAAATGGGAAAAACCTTAATCCCAACAATGACAACACTAACCCTTTACCAGCCCTAACCTTACCCATAAGTAACCAAACAAAATACTAGACTTTTGGCATTTTTAATTTTTTGATTGCAGTGACAGATTTTAATAAAATTGAATTTATCCTTGTGAACAGCAGAGGTGGTCCCCACGACATCAATATAACAGGTTTTATCAATTGTGGGGACCAAATGTACATGACCCACGTGCACTCACACACTGACACACATATACACTCACAGACACACAGACAAATGAACACTTGCACACTGACACACATGTACACAAACAGACACAAACAGCCTTCTATTCCGTGACAGCATGATCAGAGTCCAGAAATGTGCACCTTTGTTAGACATGTGGTTTTATTCACATAACATAACAATAACAGACCTTCACATGGCTATGATCAAATTATTTCATAGACAGGTGATTTTCACACACTTTAACAAAAAAAGCTTCATAAAAACACTACATAAGCAGTAGACACAACACAATGCATTATCTATAAAATATTAAAATCTGACTTTATGACCTGCTCACTTGTCTTCTCCATTCAGGGGTCCAGCTTTAACAATTGCTGATGTTGAATCCCTCAAATTACCAAACGTCTCTGATTGGGTCATTGGCCATTTTTCACACTTTCATCACTTATGAAGTATGCGTCATAAATCCAATTCACTTCAATGCCGTCTTTTCCCCTGGGGATTTTGGGGGTGTACTATCGGGTTTCGGGCCCTAACAGCTGCTACCAAGCACCAAAGGTAAACACAGAGACATTCGGCGAATCTGCAAACGCAACAGCTGCCCGGGTCTCCGGCAGGCCGCTCCGCTGCACTCCCTGCATTCTTACCATTTTCCTCCAGCCCGTTGGCCTCGGGCGTGCCCAGGCGAGACAGTTCCTCCGGGGCTTCTGGGTAAATGATGGCGGTGTCGCCCCGCTGCAGGTACTCGGCGATGCTGACCACGTGGCTCTCACCGTCCTCTAGCTTCCGCTTGACAAAGAAGTCGTCAAAGTCCGGAGGGCAGTCGGCGCTCTTTACTGTGAAGACGGAAGGAGGGAGGGAGAGAGGAAGAAACATCATCATCATTAACCACTGGGTTTTGGGGGATTTCCTGTCTAGCAACTCCAAAGGGCAGTTGGCATTGTTCACTGAGAAGATGAAAGAAAGTAGAAAAGTCATTAACAGAAAATATTTTTTTACCCCTAGGTTTTTCAGGATTTCCTAAAAAGAAAACCAATAATAATAATAATAATAATAATAATAATAATAACACATTTGAATTTTTAGGAGGTGAAGAATAAAACCCTTTAGAGCGATGTGGTGAGTGTACACTTTACAATGTTACCCTGTCAGAAAACGCCCACGAACATCAGAAATCCCCGGACAAGCACCATCCCGGATGGTAGAAAAGCTCTCAAAGATAAACCTTTCTGCTTTAAACATATTACCAGTTACGGCACAAACGCTTACATGGAAATCACATTTGCACGGCCTGCCAATTCCACCTCTCCATTCTCATAGTTCAAATTATGTGAAATTTGATTACGATGCTTAAATGATAAATCTTTTAAGGCAGATCTAATTCCTGATATTCAGTTCAAGCCAGTCAGAAACCATTTTTTATTTACGTTTTATCATAAATTAATTTTATTTATTCTTTTTTTATTTAAATTTTTCTTTTTTGGCAATTCTGGTTTACGGAAGACAGGCCAAAATGTGTAAGATGTACAAACAGGCCATGGGTTAAAAACAAAGAAAAACAGGAAATGAGATACGTGGAAGTGCAGGAAGGGTGATGAAGACGTGGTCGTATCTCGGAATGTCCCCTACGTTTTCTCGTGCTCAGGAAGCTTGGAGCGGTAGGAAATTGAGATAGCTTCACGTAATCATGAACAGCGCAAGCACCCATTAGGCGGGAAATGACAGGGCTTGGTGGCACAGGCTGATTGCGGCCCAAACACCGCCAACCTGGAAAAGCCACTTCCGGTCTCCTTGATAACATAGCATTTTTTCCCCATTTAGATGCACAACGGCTGCTGTTACTAATCCAAACATGACGGGGGGGGGGCAGAAAAAAAGGTAGCATTTTACACGGTGGTGCTTTACGTTTACTAGACGCCAATTAATTTGACGGCTTTCTCGACGGGCACAAAGGTAATCTTCACACGCTGGTGCTTTGTGGTCTGTAAACATTTTACGGTCCAATCTGCAAAAGGTCAAGTTGGGAGGATTATGTCACCATCGAGAAGTAACTAGAAAATGTCAGAGCATGTGGAATCGTGGGGAAGGTGGAGACTTTCGCCATGCGGCATGGCCCATACCCACAATGCTCCATTCTCGGTACAGCGGTGATGGGGAGACAGCCCGACCATCCCGCTCCACTATTTCCCACCGGTGGTTTGGGAAAGTCAATATCGTAAGGTTTTGCTGCCAACGCCTCTGAGAGCACACGAGCCAGACAAATCAAATTTGCACAAATCTGATTGTGCAATGAGCTACAATCTGTGATGTCGGCCGCGTCCCGCGACTAAGAAAACATGCCGAGATGCTCCCCCCCCCGCGTGTGACGGAAATCTCAAATGGGACGCAGCGTGGACTGTATGTGTTTCTCATTAGGGGAATTACATCGATTGACTAACACCTAGGCTGCCGCAGCGGCGGCCACGTAACGCAAACACTCTGCTGCTCAGGCAAAAACATCAGAGCCTCAATGGAACATCACATTTATTTTATTTCTATGGAAACCAAACTACTCTCCAGAAAAAAAGAGTGTCAGGAAGCCCAAGGGATAGGGGAGTCGGAGGAGCAGTTTGCATGCCGTGGCGGCCTTTCACAGGGGCGTCTGTGTGGCCAGTCAGCCGCGGCCTGGATGATATCATGAGGGGGAAGTTTAATTCCCACGAGGCTGGTGGGCGGAAATCAGTTTTGCCCGCTTAATTAGATATGGCAGGTAGGATTCAGGTTTGTACGTCTCCAACAGGCCACAGAGGAGAATAAACACATGCGCAAATGTACATACATAAACCCCTCCCCCCTGGTCAAAGATACACAAACTCCACCCCGTTCCAGAAACACGCTTAGCTCTGCCCGACGTGTCTAGAGATAGAGGGAGACTCACCTGTACCATTTCCTAGTTCCTGTACGGGCTCTTCAGTCTCCATGGGGCCGTAATCATCCTTCATATCATCTGAGGGGGGGAAACAGAGATGGGAAGGATTAAGAGTCAGAACAAATGAGACAAACCAACATCCCCTCAGAGGGAAGATAGCTGAATGGACCTCTTTGGTCAGGTGGGCTGTGACCCCCCTCTTCCCCCATCTACCATTCATAGTGAAAGGCAACTCAGTGACCAGGAAGCATAAGCCAAGATCTGCTGGGGGCGAGTAACGCCGCGGGGGAGGGAGGTAACTTATAATACAAGGCTTTATCTCCCGACCCCTCTCTTATCTAATTATCAATCAGTTTAATGCAAGCTGTACCGGAAATGCCAGCCCAATTCGCCCCAGGCGCAGGTACGATGGTGATAAATAACATCCCGCTGATGGATGGACAGTGCCATAAAGACAAGGGCTACGGACCCCGGCACGGTCAACACGAGGACGCTGCCACCACTGCTGCTGCATATGCACAATTAACTTAAAGAGCCCCCCCCCCCCCCCATCCGAATCCTCATCCGCCGTGTCTCCGAAATTAAATCAAGGTATTTCCGAGAATGACAGTTCCTCGTTGTAAATATAGCAAGTGTGTCTGCCTGTCCTGGGTGCTCATGGTCCACTTCTGTGGAGTCACACGCATCATCTTGCCGGGAACCTGCGGCTACATCCTCCACGTCCCCATCCCTGGCTATGAAATCACTCCAGCTTCATCATCAGGCTAACTGATTACTGGGTTTGTTTGGGCCTGCAAGAATATGCAACTCTTCAGAGATGCGTGTTGCAAAACTTAACATCAAAAAAGAAACACGCTGATACGAGTGGAACAAACTGCTGTGACAGATTTGCCATTGACACGACAGGAATACTCAGTTTCTCACATAACGTGCATAATGTTAGACAACGATTAATTTATGTAAAATGGTTCGTTCATTTAGGGGAGAAAAACAATCGTTCTGCAGCAGTCACAGGGCCTTAAAAATATTTAAATGGAACCGTTGGGCTGGTACCACCCTGCGAAACAAAAACAGTTTCCTTCTGCACTAAACAGATAAAAGGAGGTACGGCTAATGGCGCGTGAGAATGAGAATGAGCAGATAAACAGTATGAGGGACGCCAAGGCCGACTTGTGGACACGTGGGAGGTCTGGAGTGCAGCCGTCCCACGGTGATGACATCAGAGTCACGTGCCGCCACTTCTCCACGTCTCATGCAGATGCTCACAGGTGCCTCTGCAGCACACAATTTCCCGGGTGCTAATTAGCGAGCGCCTCGTCTCCCCCCTTTGCACTCTGAGTGGTGGAGAGGCTCGACAGGGTCTTTAAATACCGGCTGCAGCTCTTGGATCTGCTGAGTGACCGTGATACGGCACAACCAGCTTATTTTAACCCCAGAGCAACACCCTTTCTGCTTTTGGTAGTCTCAGAGTACAAGAATCCTTCCACCAGGAGGTGGACTAACACCAGCAACCCCCCCCCCCACTCACGTTTGGTGTTTCCTGTACCCGGCAGACAGGGGGGGGAGGGGTCATTTTTAAAATTCTTACTCTGAAAATTCACTTCAGCGGATTAGGTGACGGACGCTTGTGTAACGGGAAATGTACTGTGGCTTAACATCTGCCCTTTGTGTCTGTACCTGATAAATCAGGAACGCGGGGCACACGTGAGGTGGGGGGGGCTCAGGGGCTGTGTAAGTTTCCTGCCACAGTCTGAAACCATCACGCCCATGAACACTCTCCTGTCAGCCCCCACTCTCACAATTCACAGCACTATTGATCCATTTTTTTCCAAAAACATTCCTGGCCTCGTGGCAGAGGAGAGCTCGGCGCCACCTTCCACACATTTCCTCCGGAGCTTTCTGGGAATCGGCGTAAGAAAACGGCACCTTTTTAGGGAGCGTGTGGAGAAAGTCAGGTGATTTATTTAAAGGAGCTGTCAGTTAGCCCCGTGACAGAGGCATGCGGCACAGCGGGTCCAGCACCGGTGTGGATAAAAATGTCAAGGACGACTCCAAGCACAAAACTGTGGCTGTGCCGTGGTGGCGCTGGGTCGGGGGTGGAGGGGTGGAGTGTTCTGGAAAAGACACGCCACGAGAGCTCGACAAGACTCTCGAACTTAAACATGTGTCCCGTGGACAAAGTGTCGAGGCAGGGGAGATGTAGCGGGCTTATCTCGGGGTGAAGTTATGTGCTGAGGTATCACGGCAGACAGAGAGGCACCGGGGAGGGTGGGGATGGGGGGGGGGAGCAGAGAGCTTCCCAACATCCCACTAACGAAAGGCCTGACACTTTATCACATCAGAGACGCATTATCTCCCCTGTGCAACACAGCGTAAATAAAGACATCCAGGCACCAGTTGAAAAAATAAATAAATCCTCCTTTTCACTGTACAAAGGCGGTATGTGCTTATCTTCACCCACGATTATTTTATTAATACGTCGGATATCTAACGCCGCGCTCCCGATGCGTGGCGCTGCCTTGCGATTTAGCAAAACCTGCATCGATTAGCCTTCACGGAGCTTTTTTATGGTGATGACGGTAATAATCTCTGCCGAGTCAAACCCTCCTCCACAAACACTCCCCTTCTCTCTTTTCTCCCCTCCTTTCGGATTCCGGTGGATTTTCAAAGCCCCGGACGGCCTCCTCTGCTCTCTCTCCTCCGGTTCATTAGGCGGAATGAAGAAGCAGGCCGGGCTCATCTAAATGGGCTGTCGCACACTCTGTCACGGCGCCCCGAGAATCATCGGCTCTTATTATACATGTAAATGGCTATCGTAAAAATAAAAATTTCATTTAAGATTGTTAATGACTTCTGCAGCGGCCTGCCTTCCTTTAATGATTATCCTCTGCCCCTAATTAAAAGTATTTGTCTTTTAAACACCCACTAGCAGGTCCCCCCGATTAGGCCTTGTGCTCTGGATGAGGTGGAAGAAAAAAAGACAGAAGGAGTCACATTAAAGACACAGCAGGAGCCGCCTCGCGGATACAGACAAGGCAGCGATGTCACCCGACCGGCGGCAGCTCCGAGATAAGCGTAAGGATTGTGATTTTAGGCTAAAACATGGAAGACGGAGAAATATCCCTCTTTGATAAATGCTCCCCCTATAGAAATCAAGCACTGCGGGTTATAAATCAGAGGGCGAGGCATTTCCGAAAGGAGGCCCATACGAATGTTGCCAAGGATGTTTGTTTCATTGGCTGACCACCCCGTCACTCACCGGTACCGTCGAGTGAGACCTGCAGGACATCGCTGTCATGCCAGGGGAGCTCCGGCCCACCGTCCCTGGCGTCTTCGTCCTCGTCGTCCCTGTGCGAAGGGGCGTGGCCGGCACGGGGCGAGGCCTCGGGGTGGGTTAGGCCCGCCGGGCTGCTGTCTCCATTGAGGAGGCTGTCTTCCTCAGGGACCAACGGCCTGTCGTCCTCGTCCGTCTCCGAGCCCGTCTCCACCACATTCTCGTAGTTCAGCACTGCAAACGAGATGCGCCACACGATGGTCACCAGGCCATCCAAGAACAGCCTCCTGCCCCTCTGCCCACCCCCCTGAGGTGTCACAGCTGAGCTGGGCCTCGCCCCGACTGTTTCTGGACTGGATTCCCTGCCCAGCTGCTGGACAGGCCAGTGAAATAGTTTCCAGTTTCCAGCCATGGCGGTGAGACCAGCCTCGGATGCTAACAGGCTTGGGGGGGGGGGTGGCGTGGCATAGCTGCCATTCCCCTAGGGCCACGCCAGCCACATAGCTGTGATATTTAGCAAACGGCGCACATTTCAAAAGTCACATGACCAGAGAAGCCACTCCCCCACCCCCGCAGCCTGTATCCAGATTAGCTTCTGCCCTGAATATCTCCCCACATATCAGGCCTTGGCGTGGTATGCCAACCCCCCCCCGTGTTCACATTTTCAGTCCCCCCAGGGTGGGACTCTCCCCAGAGACCATGATTTCGGGGGCGTTTCCCGGAATCCGCGAGCCAGTGGAACGCCACGTAGCCGAGACCCAAGTTGTGGGTCTCCAGACATACCTACACTTTTCTTAGAACGGCCCTCCTGTAAATAGGGTCTGGGAACCTAAACAGGCCACCGGGCTCACGTGCCGATCCATAAACGGCGCCAAGTGACGGACCAGAGTCAAAAAATGCCAGGCGGCAGCATAGCCAGCTGCGGACGTGCCTGACTGGGGGGCAAGAAGGGGGGAACGCGGAACGAAGTGGGGAGGGGGGCAGGGGAGGAAGAAATGAAAGTCATGACATCATGGGAACCCATTTAAGACACAAGGAGGTGTGGGGGTGAGGGAGCAGGCGGAAAAAAAGGACAAGAAAAACAATTTCCAGGTTTGTTTTGGAGCTCCGCTTGTGGCCCGAAATGCGGCAATATGGAGATATCGAGCACCGACGCTTGGAAAGCGGAGTGTCTGACTACCCGTTCCAAACCCTTCCAGGCCTTACAGACACAGATCATGAGCGACAGCCGCATTTTCCCGGGTCGGTACCGGAGAAAAGGAGCGGAGCCAGGGGGCCGGGCCGGGCCGACGGGTGGAGGCACGGGTGACACAGAGATTACCGCTCGCATATCTATTCATAATGCGACGGCGCTATAATGCGCGCGCCCGTACTTGCCTTTGGAACAACTGCACAACAGGTGCAAATTAAAATGAAAACGGCCCTAGGGGCGGGGGGCCGGGGGGCCCGGCTGGATCCGCTGACCTGGTTTGAATACCAATTGACGGGGGAAACAAAACCTTTTCAAGAGGTGTGACCACCAGGGTTCAGGCAAGTTCAGACCGGGCAGAGCCCCCGGAGATGGGGGGGATGGGGCGATGGGGAAAGTGAGACGTGCCGCTAACTGTGTGGTCCACGTATACCTTGGTGGACTTGATAATGCGGCTTTTAACTTCGATTTCTCTTCTAAGGGACCCCCCCCCCCCCCCAAGATTTTAACCATTTCTTAGCAACGTGCCGGAGACTCCCCCCCCCCCTTTGTGGGGTAAACAAAAGACCTGGAGTCCTGGGAAGCTATCATCCCCCCCCCCCCCCCCCCCACACACACACACACACACACCCGCCATCACTAACACCGCCCAAAAAAGCTGATCACAGGATGAAAAGTGAGGACAACGAAGCTGGCAGACTGAATGAATTAATTTATCTAGAGGTGGACAGGTTTTAAAAGGCCAGAGGCTGGCTCCTCTGTGGCGGCATTCCGAATAATATCCGAGGAGCCTCAAACCCGGACAGACACGGAAGAAAGGAAAAGTGGAAGTAAAGAGGCAGGGAAAAGTTCCCTTCTTGCTCAGACCGTCACAAGCTCATTTAAACTATGACTTCCTTCAAACGGCCACAAACACTGTTATTTGTCTGCGACCGAAATCAAGTCTCAGGCCTTGTGTTTTGTTCCATGTATGTCATTTTTGTTTTTTCTTTTTTCATTCCCGGAATATTCCCCGGATGTGTCCAGCTTGTCCTGTGAGCTGCATGGCCCTTGGCCCCCGACCTTCGACACGTTGTCCCCGCCGGCCCCTGAGACAAGGGGCCCGAGTGACACTCGAGTAAAGAGGGGCCCCGATACGGGCTACCCCCCCATGCCAGCCCCCCCCCCCAGCCCACTCCCGGCCCACGTGGGTGGGGTGAGACCCGGCACACAAAAGGCAGCGTGCAAGGACCCGGTGAAAAGGGGGCGCGGCGACTTTAAATGTGATCTGCCGGCAGGTTATTGAAATTGCCACGGAGTTGCGGTGGCGGGTGGGGGGAGGGTGAGCGGGGGGTGGTGAAGTACGACTTATTCAGCTGAGCACGGCGGCGCAAAACTTGAGAAAGCGCGTTTTGTTCGAGTGACATGTGACAGATCCTGGCGGCGGATGTCGGGCTGTGGAGCTTTGTGCTTCCCGTCGCAATAATTCCAACCTGCTAATGTCACCAGGACCATTATTCCTCTCCCTCACCTCTCCGCTAATCAATCTTTTGTGCTCATTCAGGGAGGGAGAGACAAAGAAATTATAATGTTTACTTCTTGGCTAAGTTCTTGTTCGCTGACACGTCCCATTCTCCGCCGCTTTCGTGCGAGTGTCATGTATAACAAAGGCGATTTCTGCTGACATTTTCTGACTGATGCTACCTGTTTGATTTCGCTTGCTCCTTTTTTTCTCTGGATCTCAAGTAAATAAAAGGGACATCGTCTTTCTTTGAATGCCACGGATAATTAGAGTGACATTCATAATTGATGGAGTCGTGCTTAATATTAGGCTTAGAAACTCTTCACCTAACCCTCTGTGACTCTCGAATTATTGCAGCAGCCTCCACACGCGCAAGTTCAGCTGCTAGCGATGTATATTGTATTGATTACGGTGATGAGCACCTTTCAAAATGACTGTTGGCATGGGGGGGGGGGGGGGGGAATCGAAAGACTGTGACTCATCTTTCTGAGGCTGGGGGCTTACTGAAGATGTGCAAGTGGGAGGTAAGAATAAGATCACATTGGGCTGCAGACAAATACAGATGGACAGATGAGAGACGGTCGTAATCATTTAGGGTGTGATAGGGAGAAATGGGGTCCCGGGTAATGACCCCCCCGTGCTCGGAGGACGGATACCACCACTATTTGTCACCCGCTTTCTAAAAAGCGGATGGAATCAGGCAGATACCAGGATGCCCACAAGCTCCAAGTAAGGTGCAGCACAGAGAGACCAAGGGGCTTCTTGACCAGGAAAAATGCAACCTGATGGGGGAGAAGCCCCCACCCCACAGCACCCCTTCTGACCTGCGGCCCGAAGCAGCTGCGACAGCGGCTCATTTAGCAACAGGTGGTGTGAACTCCCGATGAATCGAGTAGCAAAGTCAGATAGAAACCGGTGAATCACGCAGGCTTAAGAGCCATAAATGAGCACGTGCCCCCTCTGGCAGTACCCTGAATGTTACCGTTTACAGAATCCCTGCCGACGCGCTGCCCCGCGCCCCACATCACCTCCCTCTGCTCCCACAGCGGGATACCCAGCCTCGGAGTGGCATCCACGGTGGACTTCTCTAACCAGAGTGGACGAGATCCCTACATAAGTATACCTGCTGCTCTCCTCCACGTGTCATGAGAGCGGGTTCGGGGTCACCTGATGGAAGTGGGGGTGGGGCACGGGGGCTGAGAATTAAAGTTGAAATGAGGTCGCTGGCTTGTGCCTCTCCTGCAAGGTTTACCGCTGACCTTTTAACTGTCATAATTTCTTTTCACAGCCCTTCAGCTCCCTGAATAGGCTGTTTCCTGGGCAATCTGGCCTCTATCACATGACAGCCAGAGTAAGAGGACAGAAAAACAAATTTGTTAAACAAAAAAAAAAAACTCTTGCCGAAAGAGAGTGAGTCCTAAAACAGGGCTGGCCTGTTCCACATGGACTGAGCTCGGTGTGGCACTGGTGCCTTCCAAGGTGCTTTCCCTGTTTGCATTTGCTGCACATTCCGGAGGATCCCTGTCGTATCGGAGCGTGCTTGGCCTCCGGGTCACCGTGGCGGGGTGGACGGGGGAGGACAAAGGCCTCGCGGGAGAAAGGGGGCCGCTTCCCAGAGGCGAACAGCCAAAATGCAGCGAGGTGTAAAGCGGCTCCCCCTCCCCAGCATGTGTGTCTGGGTCTGTGTGTGTGAGTGACGGTCGGGGGGGTGGGGTCTTTATGGACGGTTACATCCAGCCACTGTCCCCCCCCCCCCCCCCCCAAATTGAATTAAAGTCCCGTTTCTTCGCACTGGCCAGAGCAACAGGCTGGAAAGGGGGGAGGTGTTGAGCTCCCTCCCCACCGCCTCCGCGGAGAGCCCACCTTTCCTGGGCCCGGTACGGCTCGGCCATCTGTGCCCCCCGCTCACACATGGTACCGCGTCCGGGGCCTGTGCGGCGCGCCGGAGCCAAGAGGAAAAAAAAAAGAAAGAAAGAAAAAGAAAGAAAGAAACAGAAGAGCTGCCCACAGAACTCGAGCAGCAGAGAGAGAGAGAGAGAGAGAGAGAAAAGAAAAGAAAAAAGAAAGAAAAACAGAGCAAACTGGGGGCTGGGCCTGGGGGGGCAGGGAGATGTCAAACAAAAGGTCCGGCCCGTCCGAAAAAGCCCGGCCCAGGTGAGGTTTCCTGTACTTCCTGCTGCTCTGACATCCATCAAGCAAAGAAAGGTTAAAATTAGAAAATTTAATTTATTTGATAATTTCCCAGAATAATTAGAGTTAATATGGGTTAATTAATATGCAAATCTCTCAGCAGATGTTCTGCAGTGGGGCCCTCGCGCGAGAAAACAGCCCCTTACTTTCTCCTGCGTGATTCTGGCTGTCAGTTACGGGCTATAATTACTGTAACTAACCAAATACACACAAAACGTTTCGGAGGATGAAACGATTCCAGTTCCAGGCTCGAGCAGGCTGCTACTTTCCCGACACAAAGGCAGACAATTTCTTATTTTCTTTCAGTATA
This sequence comes from Paramormyrops kingsleyae, assembly GCF_048594095.1. NCBI lineage: Eukaryota > Metazoa > Chordata > Actinopteri > Osteoglossiformes > Mormyridae > Paramormyrops > Paramormyrops kingsleyae. Next base: position 63,266,474 of record NC_132797.1, read on the forward strand.
AAAGCTTTTAAAAATGTTTATTGTCCTCGGTGAATGCAGTAAACTACTTAGAACATTTCTGTTTCATGCGATTTCGTACCTCGGAAAACGCGAGTGTGCGGCAGCGTTAAATTTAATCGGAACGGGCCGGCACCTGCTCGTCCTGTTGTCCGCTCCCTACCGATTCCGAGCGGCTCTGTCCCGGACCAGGTGAATCCAACATCCCGGCAAGGGATCAAAGAGGTTTTTAAACGTTCAGAAATCAGGCTGCTCATTAAATATTCATACGACCCCAAAAAAGCCCCGAGCCGGGAACAGCTCGCTCTCCTCCGTGAATGACATGAACTACATTTAAAAAGGCAGCCTCGGAACCGCAGCGGTGCCCCATGCCGACGGGACCCAGGGTTAGCAGTCCGGACATCGCCTTAACATTCCCCGAAAGCACCTGTGGAGACACAGAGGGCAAGGCGCTGCCGGGAGGCATGAAGTACGGGATCATTAGCTGAAGGATTTTTAACGGTAGTCCTTCTGCATTTGTGGTGTGTAGGTGTTTGGGGAGGGGGGGGCATCACACTTGGCCTGAACCAAGCAAAAAGTTCTGGAAGACACACCTGCCTCCCCTCCCCTCATATCACACACACACACACACAAACACCAAAAACACTGCGCTTGGTCCCAACCTTTCCCGGTCACATCACGCAGGGGAGCACGTCAAGGCTTCCTCAGTCATGTGACACTGGCAGCGCTGCATCCAGCTTTCCCCTATATCCCGTGGCACAGCAGAAGCAGTGTCAGGGCGCTCTACGCTGCTGCATGACGGACGTTTCAAAGCGGCATCTCCAGAAGCTCTGCATGCTTGGAGACAACTTTCTTTCACCACTTTCCCCTGAACCAGGCACTGAGGACGTGGGGAAATGCTTTTGCTAAAATGACACTGCATCACGCAGTGTGTAGGGGTACAGTGTCTCGTTCCTGTGCAGCTGCACTCGTAGTGCCCGGCTAAAATCAAAGTGAATTCGATACGTGGCGGAAAGGTGTGGCAGGCGCCACAGTGCGTTACGCCGGGAAAGACTCCTAAGGGCAGCAAGACTGCTCAGAAGTGTCGAAAACACACGTGTCCTTGCTCTTTCCAAGCGACGGCGTCTCCCAACACGGCATGGCGAAGAGCTCAGCGCAGTCGTCGCTGAAGGGCTATATTCTCCATTTAAATAAAACGGAATACATAAAAATAAATGAGCTCTGCTAACGATATGCAAATTCAAATGTAAGCAATCAGTGCAAAATTAATTTTGCCAGAACTGATTAAAAGCATTAATAAATCTATATACAGTATCCCTTCAATCTGATATTGTAAATTTATTACACTTCCTCTATGATTAATTACAATGGTGAAATAACACATTGCTGTGCCAGGGAACATCACTGTACGATTTTCGCTAATAACAGTTAAAGCAGAACGTGGCTCCTAATTACACACTGTACCGGAGCTGTTCGGGGGTGAGTTCTTTGCACCGTTTGCAGAAAATCGGACAAAGTTTGCCTCAGCTGAAAGGTCCTACCTTACCAGCATTCCCAAACACACAAGGCATCTTCTTGTTCCCACAAATTCCTTGCACCTTTTCAGACAAACCAAAACTACTCAGCAGACCCTGAGATAACAGCAGTATCCAAACAGCGACGTGCCCTGGTCAAGGTTACCTCACCATCGCCCCGAAAGCAGCCTCGGGGCCGTCCCTGACGAGCGCAGAGACGCGCACCTGACAACATTCTGTCTGTCGTGTATACCCAGCCCCCCAAACCCCCCCCCCCCACACTTTGGTGCCCCATCCACACCTGTTTTACCACCCCCTCCCCCCCCCCGCAAAATCACTGAAGCGAACAGCCGTGTCAAAACGTTAAGAAACACACACTCACCCAGCGCGTTCAGCGACCGAGGCCACGTTAAGCACAGGAGAACAACTCATTCAGCGGCATTTCCCTTAACACCATCCCGGGAGCGTGGATGACGGGTCCCTTAACACAGTGATTTCCACTTACACCATCGTGGCAGCCTGCATGATAGGACCCTTAACATAGGGTTTTCCCTTAACACCATCTTGGCAGCCTGCGTGACAGGCCTGAAACACAGCTCTTTCCATTAACACCATCCTGGCAGCCTGAATGCACATGCGTTCTGGCAGTGTGGATTACAGTGTGTCTACCTATGAGAGAAATACAAACAGTGAAAAACTCTGGAAATGTGTCAAAGGTATAAACCGGAGACAATCTGTATCTTGGATTTTTTTTTTTTTACATAAACGAGCTTTATTGTTTCTGGCCATTGTGTGTGTGTATGTATGTGTGTATGGGGGGGGGGGGGGGGAGGGTGCTGCCTGATGTGTCTTAAACACAATGAGGCCAAAATCGGTGTGAAGTCACATTTTCTGAATAGCATCTGGGCTCCGAGCAATGGAGGGACCGCTTACTGTCATAAAACTCTGCCAGTCACCAGCTGGGGGTCACGGGGGGGAGGGAGCTTTAAAGGGGTTGGAAGGGGGGGGGGGGGATCAGGGTACCCTCAGATGGGATAAAGATCAGAAGGGGAGCTGCCCAGGTGAGGTGCAGCGCCCCGGGCTGACCCGATGCAAGCGCCCCTTTCAGATGCTAATAAGTGTGTAAATCACATCTGTTCCCCCCCGCGGTGCCACCATCTTTGTCACCTGAATAGCATCCCCACCAGGTATCAAACGACCGGCAGGAAATGTGGCCCCTTTTCATCCCGCCACCTCCACTCTCCAATCAGCAAATGAGAGGCCCCCAGCCACCGTGCCCCCCCCCCGGGGAAAAGGGGGCCTGTGAATGCAGCCCAGCCTGACGCCACCGCCGCTGCTCCCCAATTAGCTGCTGTGAGCAGGATATCTGCATTGAAGGGGGGCTGTGAGTCATGACCCACACCAGCTGACGGAGCCAACCCATGCCAACAAGGGGGTCTACGTTGTACATTAAAACATCCCATTGCACCGATTACCTCACTGGAAAGCTCACGGAGGCTCATGGGACCCCCCTCCCAGGGGCTTTCTCATGCTAAGGATACCTATTGTACCTCTAACAGGGCACTCTTCAAGAAAACACCCCCCCATGTTTATTGCATTATGACCCAGAAGCAGGACTGCATAACAAAGGCCTTAAACAGACCAGAAATCACTCTCCTCTCTGTCAAACTGTATCTGCCGAGGTAATTAACGGCCACTTCTGACACATCAGGAGTTACCTCTAAGATGGGGGGGCTTTGGCCCTGCCCCCCTTGGGTCACCTGACCAGGCCACCCTGACACACTTCCGGCACTTTCCATTTGTACTTTGGCGGTGCCAGCACCATAATTCAGTTACCAGCATAATGTGAGCAGCCGGGACACGCGGCGAATTAAAACGCAGGATGGGGGTTGGGGGGCGGGGGGGTGCCTTCCTTCCCGTGATTACATGCATGACTGTTCCGGGGTGTTCCACGATGTATGTGCACATCCCCTACATAATTGAGCAGTTGGAGTGGGACAGAAGGGGACAGGGGAAGAATACCCCCCACGCACCAAGACACACGCCTTGACTCTGAGCCCCCCCGCGTTTACTTCTAACATTCCTGTTTTTTTGATCAGGAGCATGAGGGAGTGGGACACGTAGTTGCTGCAGTACCTGGGGTACGAAAGGTGCTAATTAGCATTGGAGGCATGGGGTGGCTGGGGGAAGAGGGGAATAATTGATGAGTAGATTACATCTCCAACAAATGCTTTCACTTGTTTGTCCTCAATTTTACCTCACTGTCCTACTCCTTCCACACGCCCCTTCCAGACACCCCCCCGCATCCACAATTCACCAGCCCTCCCTGACAGCACGGAGGTCGGCTTCCTCATCCACACCCTGCGAATGGACCAGTGCTCTAAGGGCAGCTAGAACGCGAAAAGGAAACAATTTCTAAATGAAAAAGCGTGTCATTGGGGCTGGAGAAGGCCGCCATTGTTATGTGCCCGTAATGCCATTTCCTTAATCTTTTGTCTTTGGGAAGCCATTATTAGCTGGGTGCTCACAGCTGCAAACTCGCTCAATGGGCTTAAATTTGTTCATTAACAACTGAATATCAGCAAACACGTCGAGGAAGGCCGTTACTCCTAATCAACTTATAATGACCCTGCCTTTAATTGGGAAGCGACAGAGGGAGACTGGAGCGGCTCGGGCCGATGGCGGCCATCCATCGCTGCAGCGGCGGAGCGCGGGCGTCTGACAGCGACGAGACCAGAGGGCGTCACTGCAATTGGGGGCTGCTGTTACTTGCCGTGGAGAGAAACACACGTGCGTTGCCTTCAAGTGTGGGTGCGTCAGGCTTGGTCAATGCTTGCGTTTCGAAATCTCACTTCCCAGAAAGATGGGAAATAAACTATTTGGAATACCAGCGTCTGATATTTCTTTCCTGGGAATTCCTTGGGAAGCTCACCTTGGAGCCGACGAATCCCCCGGCGAGCTCATGTCCAAACCGGAAGCCATATGAGCTGCGCAGAGCCGCTTGGGCCCATCTCTGGCAGGCAATTTGAACAATGTAAACGGCAGGAAATGTTCAATGGGGAGACAACTTCCATGCACTTCAGCAATCCCTCCAGGGGCCAGAGAGGCTTATTTATTTACAGGCGGACTTAAACGCGAAAGTTCAGCGCATTTAAAAGCTCCTGTGTTCTGAAACAAACCCGGCTGGTGGTATTTACAGTACTGTGGTAGCTGATAGCTACAAAACACATGGCTAAGTATTGCGAGTCTCTGATCCACCGTCCAGAACCAGAACCTTGTCATGTACTTTTTTTAAATTTTTTAACTTTTAAGCACGTCTCTGGAGGAAAAAACATTTCTGTTTCTGTAATCCAAACAAGCACCTGAATTATTTTCCTAAGACGACAAATGTTCAGATGTTCTCTCTCACAGGAACGGGACTAGGTTGTCATTAAAAGTGGGAGGTTTGGGGGGGGGCAATGTTTTTAAGCTGCCCGCCTGGCAGTTTCCGCCGCCAGCCTGCTATCTCCCCCCCACATCCCTGGGCCTTTTTGTCTTCCGCGGCCCTGCCTTTTCCTGTCTGCATCGCGGCATTTAATCTTGCAGCGGCAGGCCGCAGGGTGGGATGGGCCCTGGGTCCCCCTGCAAAGACAGTGCACTCGACGGGGCCAGAGGAAGATCAGCGTGCTCTGGGGAAGGGGGCGGGGGAAGGGGGGGCTCTAGCAGGCACAGGAAACTGGGTCCCCAGTCGAACTTTTAACAAAAGCTTTTCATGCTGCCGTCCCGGCCCCTACATGGCGCCCCCGCACTGAGAAGCCCCTTTTAAGTGCATACCTGATAAGAAATCCTCTCCTTATGCCTCCCCCCCACCACCCCACCCAGAGAAAAAGGAAAAGTGCCCCCCCCGCACCTGCAGCTTTGAACGCGTGGACTCCCTCTACATGCACGCTGAGAGGAGCTTCCGTTTGCCTTTGATCCCGACATCCAGGACAGGTATACACCCCAACCGCCCCCCCCCCCCCCCCCCAAGCCAGACCCCGGCTTTTGCAAACCTCTGGAAAGCAGGCTAAAGGAACATGGTCGTCCATACAGGCTGGGAGGGGGGATCTATCATTGAACATTTAAAGGGGATGTACTGTAAGCGGACAGGGTCTCACGTATAGGGTCACCTGGAGAGCGCCCCCTTCCTGCCACATATCTCTCCATCTGAACAGGATGTTTAAAGTGCCTCGCACCCTTTGAGAGCAAAAATAGCTGCTTTTTCTCTTTTTGTTTGAATCAGCCGCTCGCCGAAAAACAAAAGAGCGACTTGGGCCCCGGCGACGTCCCAGGCCCCACCAAATTAGCCCCCTGTCTTCATAAAACATTAGAAGTCCCGGCACAGAAATGTATACCTTTGGGGGGGGGGGGTTTCCTTACAGCCCAAAACACTGAACAAGAGCCAAGAAAAATGTCCAGATTCCTTAGGAAAACAGCAGGGTTTGGCTCCTAGAGGAATCACCTACAAGATAAAGTATCCCTGCCCCCCCCCCCCCCCTTTTTTTAAAAGCCTTTAGGTAACAATATACTTTAGCGGTGTTTCAGGAAATCCTAAGGGGGCCAGACTACACATCATGGGTGGTCTGCAAGTGTTATGGTCAATGTCGTCATGGGAACACACGCGCGTCTCCAGGGCGGTGCAGGCGTGACAGGTAGGAACCAGGCAGGCAGTTTCACATGCGGACGACGGCCGCGCGGCATGTGAGGGATGACAGAGTTCCTCTTTCGGGACACGTCTTCTGAACGTCATGCATCTGGCTAGCGCACCGCCTAGGGGGACTGATAAATTTACAAGCTGCCCCCCCCCCTCGACAGAGGACCCTCACCTCCCACAAGCCCAACAACCCTTGTCCATTTTATTTCTAGCATTTCACCTTTTTCCAAAGAACTTTCTGTGCTTGGTGTCTTTCCTCATGTGGGGTTTTTGTGGTTCACAATGTGATTCACACTCATGGCTTAAAACCAGGCACCTGTGTCAGGACCAGTCACCGGGCGGTGCCCCCAGATGGTTGGCCTCCATAAAATGGGGCTGAAATCTCACTCTGACAAGGGGGGTCCTGAATACCTGTCCTAGCGGCCTGCAGGGAATGATAGTCGCCCTGAGATAACGGCTAATCGCCCACACCCCCGGCAGCCACAGTGGAACATGTGACCTAGTAACCTGGAAGGCAGTCTGCACCCACGGAAAATACACCTCCCTCGCGGTGCCACAGACTGCCACCACCCAGCCACATGGAGCGCCCGCCCAAGTGCCCCAACCCAAACAGCCTGGACCTTCTCGTTATCCCACGTCATTTAAACTCGAATCGGAATGCATCTGAACCACGTCTGGGAAAGCGCCCAGGGCAGTCTCTGTAGCTAACTGCATCAGGCGAGAAGATCACAGCGGGCTGGGGGGGGGGGGATACGATGGCGGCAGTGTGAAAAGAAGCACCAGTAACAGCTAAAAAACATAGCGAATTATTTCAAAGGGGTCGTTTGATTAAATTGGCCACAGCGTATTAGCTGCACTTAAGAACGTCCACCTTGCCGAGGCGAGTAGGACCACAGCGATGGCGGCGCGCTCATTGTGTAGAGGCTGCGACGGCTGCGTGCCTCAGATAAGGCCCTGCCGACACCCCGGGTACAAGCACAGGAGCAGGGGGGAGGGAGGGAGGTCAAACGTGTGAACTATCTTATCTGTATGTTTTTGTGAAGAGGAATGAGTCAGCCTTTCAGTTCACCTAAGGCGCATGTATGCTGTCGAGAGCCAACAACGCACTGCTACACTCCCCGTTACACTCCGTGCCCGAATGGCCTGGCATGGACCCACGACAGGACCTCCACACCCCTGGACATAATCATGTTGGCATTAAACAAAGGCCATCCAAGTTCCGCAAAACACACTTCTTACATGCTTGCCGGGCGGTGAGTTTGCTTAGGTTCAGATAAATAATGCATGCATAACTACATTTCGCCATGATGAAGCACTTTGAGGGCCACAAAGGCGCCCACTTCCTGTGTCTGTAAATAATTCACGTGTCCAGGTGAAAATTCTCCGGATGGTTCGGATGGCCGGAGGCTACACCCACCTAGCGCACGGGTAAAAGGAGAAATATCTGCCCCCAAAGGGGAGCTATATTTAGCCAGGTAAACACCTCATTTGACTTCAAGGAAAAATACGTATTTTTAGCTGGTTAAAACGGCTGCAGTTTTGAGCCGCGCCGCTTAAGGAAGTGATCTCGTGGCAAGGGGCCATGAGCGGATTTACAGGAGACAATGTCACCCGGTCTTTGGGGAGCCAGGTGACTTGCACGCGTAAGACGTGACAATCGGGTCAAAAAAAGCACTGCTGAAACAAGTCGGCCCCCACCCCCCTGCCCCCTCTCCACGGGCACTCGGTATTCCCCTTCTTTATCTGCAGTGACACACTCGGGGCAGGCGAGGACCCCATCCGCTCCTGACCACGATGGCGGGGCGGGGAAGGTGGGTGACTTGGTAAGAGAGTGTGATTATAAACGAAAGCGGGTTGGTAACAGTGGAAGCCGACCCGGCCTGTCAGAATCGGTGCAGAAGCAGAGGAGCAGACACCCTTCAGGGGGTGAAAAGTATCAGCTAAGAAAGCGTGAGCTGCAGAAGAGAAGAAGGAACGAGTTACTAGAAAATGTTGTCTAAAAAAAAAAAAAAAGACCAGAGGCTGGTCGAGCCGCAGCAGTAGGACTCTGGGGCCAAGGGCTCAAAAAGCTGACATCAGCCCCCAAAAGCTCCCCCAGTCCTTGGTGCCATGTAGGGCCAAACCCCCAGCATGTACAGGTGGGTCCCCATTCTGAAAAAGTGCCCGCCTGCTAAAACGGGCACACAGAACTAGGTTAACGAAGCCGAAAATAAGCAAGTAAATAAATAAACAGCCCAACACCTTCAGATAGGACCCGGCCTCGCTGCCAGAGCAGTTCAGGGCTGAAATGTGGGTCTCACACTCCCGTGAGGGAGGCCTACAGAAAAGGCCAACCTTTCGTGCAGTTACCGGCACTTTCCTCCCTCCGTACACTCGCCCTCTGTTTTAAAATCCCAGTTTGCATCCAAGCTGCCATCGAGGCCAAAAAATACATGGCGTCATGGTAATAAAATCAGAAAGCAGGACCCCCCACAGCAGCAGCTGGCCACCCCACTTTCGACGTGGCGTAATCCCCCGCACCCCCTCTCCCGAGGCAGAGTGGTCCTTCCCACTGCATCGGGTCCCTGTATATTCACTGCCAAACTTCTGAACTGTCACAGGTCCCCGGTGGGGGTGGGGGGGTGGCACGGTGTGGGTCCTGAGGGGGGTGCTGCTTGAAGAGGCTTGCTTAATTTGTAAGTCGTTCTTCTGTGGATAAAAGCACGCCCCCCCTTTGGAACGTGGTAAAAGCGCAGCTAGGGTATGACGACTCTCAGCTATGTCTGGGATGACCTGTAGCCTACTCAGGCCCACTGAGGGACCAGGAGTGACCAGAACCAACAGACCACAAGCCCAGGAGCCACACCCCAAGTTGGTGGGTTTGCAGGGCAGTCTGTCTCGCTCCCACACCCACCACAGAAATCTCTGGATGACCAGGCACTGAAACCATCCTTAACATGATTGGTCAGTTCCACAACGCCCTATCAGCCCAGCGCAAAGGAAACAGCTCTGACGTCTTCATATCTCAGAGGATAATCAGTCCAAGACCAAACAGGCAAAAGCGTGGCCAGGACTGTTACAGCAAACATAATCTTATATGTACGAAGCACCTTGGTTGAAATGGGTCTCCCACAAGTGCCTGTCATCCCATTCAGAGCAGCATTCATTAAGGCCCCCGCAGCCTCGCTGCGTCACAGTGAGGGGGGGGGGGGGTTACGGAGATTCGAGCATGATTTCTAATTACAGTCCCAAAAGGAGAGCACAGAGTCGGTGTCTTTTTTCATTCCCAAGCAGGCAGTGAGAGAGAGAGCAAGAGAGACAGAGGGAAGAAGAGAGGGAGGGAGAGAGAGAGGAAGGGGGAGGGGCGGGTGAGATTTTGAGGACAAGGGTAGGTATTTTTTAAAATAAACATCACCCTTGTGAATTCTCCTATGGACAGGAGCCACCATTTGCCGCTGCTCTCAGAAAGCCACAGAGAAAAAGGCCCCGTGATATGACACCTTCCCGAACAAAAGGGACAAGGAGTTTTATGAGGAAGCGGGCGGCCCTGATGGTGCTCTGGCCGGGCAAGTGGCACTCGCTGGCATGTGACAGCACCACACTCCAGCAGCCAAAATAGAGTGAAGCCGTTTCACAAAACAAGAAACCGACCCGGGCAGCCAGGGTGGAGGGGGGGTTGGGTGGCTCGGGGGGGGGGGGGGCAAAGAGCTCTAATTCCTTTCCGTGATGCCATTTTTATTTAACAGGGTGTCGGTGTCAGAGAAGGTAGGTAGGCAAGTATCTGCCCGCCCCCCAAGAAACAATTATGACACAGATAATAAATATACCCAAGCTTATAAATATTAGAAGCCGGCTACACCCCAGGCCTAATTAAGCGTGCATGTGAGAGATCCGGTACGTCACAGTGCTGTCTGGGGGGCTGGCCGGGAACGGGGGTGGCGCGGCGGGCTCGCGGTGACGGCACAGCCGGCGGCCCCGATAACGAGGACGCCACCGAACCGCATGCCACGAGCCATGCCAACGCTAGCACTGGCTAGTCCTACCGCTGCTAATAGTAAGCGTTTTAATTAATGATGTTTATACTTAATCATAATGACGGTAATGAGAGCTTTAAATATTCAAATGAGATCTGATGCAGGTTAGCATTCGCGGCGTGACCGCCTGTCCAACGGGACGTCCTCCAGGGGGCCTGGCATCAGCGGTAAATGCACGCAAAAGACCGGTTTCACCGCGGTAACCTCATGTGGGTCAGCGGTACTGAAACCAGCAACTTTGGATAGTGCTGATGAGGCGTTACCGCCCCCCGCGGCCTGGCTGCAGCCCCGCCGCACCGCATCTCTCTCTGAGATCCAGGCTCAGAAAGAGGAAGTCACAAGCCCCCCCATTACAGGTCCGCCTCTGATAAGCGGCTGCAGTGACAGGGTCAGCAGTCGATGCTTGGGAGGAAGCAGAAGGGCAAATGCAGCTGATCCGCTCACAAGGACGGCGCCCCCAGTGGCCGGCGTGTAAAAGGCCTCCCAGTCACAATGGAGGGAGGAAGCGCGTTGCATTTTTCTGCACGGATCTTGAAGCGATTTACGGCCTGAAAAGAAGCACTAAAAACCTCAAATTGTTCTTGACTCGGGGGAAAATAGGAACTTGGACCGAAGTCCGTCATTCTTCTGGGCTTCCCACCAGTTTGCGACAGCCTGCGTGAGCTAGCTAGGCGGGGGAGGGGTGGGGCATGCTTTTCAGCTGCAGGGTTCAAAATGTTACAGGGCATTGTACACCACAAGTGCTTCACGGGGGCCACCGCGTTTAAAAAAAGGCCAGCGGTTCTGGGGGGGAAGCGTGGGTAGATGGGCAGGGTTGGCTGCCGCGACCCATGCCGTAATGGTGTTCGATTGGGCCGCTGACCAACTGATGGCTGAGATAAGCATCAGGGCGGAGCCATTCAGTGGCTGCAGCCAAGCAAGACTTCTGTGCAGATATTCCCATCCCTCATCGCTGACTCCGTAATGCCGCCCCTGTCCCCCCACCCCTGCCCACACACAGACACGCCTAACAGGTTTCTGTCATCTCCTTTTATCGCTCCGTAAACACAACTCCCAATTGGCCATTAAACTACCTTAAAGGGGCCATTACCGTATTTACCTTAGATACCATGGATCGGCTGAGTGCACAGAAACACGCCAGCATTTGCTCAGGGAAAGTTAAGCAGGTGCTGCCGATCTGAAGCTTCTGGCACCACGGAGAGCAGGTCAAATGACACGAAACAGGGGTTCCAGGGAAACGGCAGGGATGTTCAAGAACCAACCCAGCTAAGGGTTGTTATCGCTGTTTTTGGGTTACCCCCCCAGCATCATGGATTTCGCTCACTGACCAAGCTCCGGCCAGAAGGTGGAAAACGCAGACAGGCACAAGGAAGAGGATGAAACGAAGGCAGAGAACAAAGCATGACTAATTCAGGCCATTAAAAATGAGAAAAGTTCCAGCACCTGTCAGTTTTCTGTCTTTACACCAGTCGGATCACAGTATTTTGGCCCCCGGTGGCACCTGTGGTGTGCCAGATGTGTGCTCCCCCCCCCCCCCATCCCCTCCCCTGTGTGTGTGACCTGTGGGGCAGCTATGCAGGACAGAACATTCTAGTCAAGTGGATCGACAGCCTGCGGATCACTGCTGAATACTCATCAGACTTTCGTCAGCAGGTCTTTGTCAGCAGGCCTTCGTTAGTGGGCCTTCCTCTTGCACGCGGCCAAAACGCCTTTTTCATCTTTGACTTCCTCATGAGGGGCGTCGTTTGATAGTCTTTTACAGGCTGTAACCGCACTTCTGGGTCCCTGATAAACTATTTAGAGATACAAAGACATTTGTGAATAATCCCTGACCTGTGAGACCAAGAGGCCATCAGGGCATCATTTACCATAAGAATACTGTAAAAAAGCCACAGTCTGATGAGTGAGTAGCCCTCCATTGCCGGCTTATGTGTGAGAATTCTTCCCTTTAAGGTTTCATTAACAGATTCTACAGCTTTGAGCTCGAATGTAGGACAGCTAATTTAGCGACACGGGTGGCATTTTTATGACAGGTACGTGTCTGTCCTTCAGGGCCGACCTGCGTCTCCACGGACATGGGGGGCGCCACTGTGACCCCGCCTGTCTCCTCAACCACCGCCGTGCCCTGACGTTCACCTTTGTGAGTATGAACCCCCCCCCACCCCACCTCACCCCACCTGAGGTGTGACAACAAACATGGGTGGGGGCAGTGGGGACATGGCCCCACCCTAATGTGCGTCTGCAGCACAGCCACAAGGGGCACCGACCCTAATAAGCGGCATAATGGGGGAATTTCAGAAATGTACAAGCCCCATTATGAGGCGACAATGGGCCAGAAGTGAGTAAAGCGGGGCGGGGGCCACAAGGTGGGCGGCGATATAATGGCCCCACTGTTGTGCTAATGTGGCCCCCATTGTGCCACCCTCCAAAAGTCCGCTTCTCCCGTACACAGACACGGCTTTTAGCGGCCCTGAAAATCTCCAAGAATGTGCTATTCACCCCCCCCCCCCCCCGATGGAGACTGGCAGTGACAGAATCTGGCACCATCCCCCGTTTCTTGAAAGCGGACATTATACCGCCCGGCGTACGGCAGGTGTGCCAGGCGTGCAAACGTGCGCTAATTACATATTTTCCCGTCGAGTGACAATTAAGGTCACTGAAATAATTGCAGGTTTTTTAATCCCGCTCTAACGAGGGCTGGCGAGGGGGAGAGGGTGGGGTGGGGGTATGTGTTTGGTCTCCCTCCACACGTTGAGGTTGATCGCTCCGCCGAAGCTGGGGGGGGCAGGGGGGCTTTTTGCGCTGATCAAGTGGTGTGGGTTCTCATGATGCACTATCTATACAGTCATCCAAACACGGACAAATGTTCCAGGAAAAGGCAAAACAAAATGAAACTATTTGTGTCATGATAATCTCTCCCACTCTCCCTCTTATTCTTGAACCCACTGCGTTACCCGGTCAGAGTCCTGCAGTCCACACCAGGTCACCCCCTAAGGGTTCACTTATAAAAAAGCAGAAGCGTGTCAAACAAATAGGCCAAACGCTCGCCTGCTTCCGACACTGCGGCGTCCAAAGTCTCTGTGTTGGCCACGCCAGAGGAGAGTCCGTGTGCAGCTTTTCCTAACACTTCTGCAACATGATGCAGGTGCAAAATTTAACAGTGCATACTTGAGTTGTCCCCCCCCCCCACACCCCCCCTTCACAAAAAAGAAATAAACTGTTCTTGTCAGTCAGGCCTCTTGGGGAAGCGAATCTGTTGAGAAGAGCCGGCTTCACACTGTCTCTGGCTGGCAGGCCACGAGTCCAGGTGGGGCCCATTTAGGGGGGTTGGGGGGCGTTCCAAAGAGCCATTTGCGATTTGAGGGATTGCAAACGAGCGCTCCCCGGCTCTCGGCCACCGAATGGCGATGGCGCGGGGCTGCGACGGAAGGCTAAGCCCCCTGTCTAGTGTGGAGAGGCAGATGGCCTGCATGGGAACGACTTCACAAGTCCCCTCGAACGGGCAGCAGCGACAACGCGCCATGGCCAAGCCGATCCGTTACAGTGCTTCCTTCCATTTGCCGACCCCAATCTTCCCGGTTTGTTTTCAACGACCGTCAGTGTCGATCGCCCCGGAGGCGGAGAGACTATGAGGGTGCTTGTGCCTCAGAAAACAGTGGGCTGCGGGTTTGGGGGGGTAAGCAGCCCGGACAGGCTCATGCCCCGAAGGACGTCGACCTGAGGATGCCTCTGTCAACACCGCTACTCTACAGGAACCAAAAACAGCTTCAAAACACAGCAGATGAACACCTGCAGGAAACATCCTGAAGCGAAACAGGCCGTGACTCCATCTGGGGGAGGTGAGCTGGTGTGTATGCGAGGAGACCCGTGGGGGGCATGTCAGAGTACAGCACGTACCCAGCCAAACGCGCACAAACAGCCCCCGGTCACCGGCACCGAGTCTCTCCGGAAACGAGCGGATCACCTTGCTGGAGTAGTCTGGAAAGCCTCCCAATTTGCCTGAGAAGGCCGACAATCTTTGGCGAGGATCAGTTCACCTTCAGACACAGTCGCGGTGCGTTTCCTTTCACACAGCCGGGGCCGGTAATAAACCCACGGCCTTTGTTCGGGTGCGGGCTGCGAGGAGGATGACCTCAGCTTGAAACAATACAGGCTGCTGGGAGACATCTCTGGAGAGCAGTTACGCTAACTTTGTTTCGGTTAAATTCAATTCCTAAAAAAACACAAAACAAAACACAACAAAAACGTGGCAGGAATGAACCATTTCTGCTCGATGACGGAGTCTGGACTCCTGGTCAGGCATGTGTGTGGCCAGCCCTGCCCTCGGCCTGGCGAGAGACAGGGCAGCGAGGACCCTTCAAACATCACCTCTGAGCATTTTGGAGCATGAGCCTCACACCTTTACTATTTTGCCACTGCATGCGTTTGGGGGGAGCGGTCCTAATAAATATAAACAGGACATCCCTGCAAACCAGTCCTTTGAAAGGCTGCAGAAAAACACCAAAAATTTAGCAATAATGAACAAAGCTGCAGCAAAAAAGCACTGATGGTGGCTGGGGTGGTGGGGGGCTCAGCCTAGGCACCATGTGCCGCTCTCGAGATGTGTCAGATGATCGCTTCCGTCAGATCGACAGAGTTCTAGGCGAACTTTTATGTGATGGCTTATTTAAAAAAAAGTGTGGCTTTGTAGTGTCAAGTGAGCGGTTCTGTTCAAGACAAACAGTTGTGTGACACAAGGGGGGGGGGGCAGGGGGGGGTTTGAATATGCTGTGTGAAAGTGTGTGTGTGCTTGTGTGTGACTGTGTGTCGCGTGCGACATGTGGGCGGGAGGAAGGTAAGGAGAGGCTCCCGGGATCAGACATCCCAGCCAAACAAAGGCAGCACGGCCCAGACATTTGGTCACTTCTCTCCTGCGACATCCAAGTCGCTCATAAGCCCACCACCCTCACTTCTAGGGGAGGGGGGGGGGGTTAAAAAAAAGTGAAAAAGAAAAAAACCCCACACAAACAAGGAGGGGGGGTTATCATCATCACCCCTCTTCGGTGAAAAAATCCACACAAACGCAGAAAGGTGTCCTTTGCACCCTGAGACTGGGAGTCAGTGACAGCCACCAGGGACAAACCGGCGCGTTCATACTCAGGGAAATGACAGGAACCCCCACTGAAAATCATACAATAAGAAACAGCTTAAATTATAAAATTAATCCAGCGAGAAGAAGTCGGGCGATTCCGTCGGCTCAGGATCCGAGTGGCGATCCCGTCCACCGGCAGGTATGAGTGAAACAGAAGCCCTCGGCGGTCAACTTTCAAACCTACATCCTCCTGCGCTGGTGGGTGGGGCGGGGGGCTTCCATAACCCCTAACCACCCCCCCCCAGGCAACAGAGATTGCAACACTAAGCATAAAGCAACATTCTAGCTTGGAATCAAAGACGGAAAAGATGGTTCTCTGGTGGGACAGCCACACAAGAGCGTGAGCACCAGGACGCGAAAAAGCCAGCCGGTGCAGTGAATCGCACATAGGGACACTCTGTAGCCCTTTGCCTTTAAGTGGCATGTACTTATGCTATGTTCCATTTACCTCGGACGTCAGAACTACAAATTGGGAATGACATCACATATGAGTCCAACGCATTCCAGTACGAGTCGGAAAGTCATTTAACAATACCAGGGACCTGTTTCAAAAAGCAAGATTTCTTGCTTAGCCAGACAATTTGCCGGACTTAAGTTACCTCAGTTTCAATGGGCTTTATCTTCGTTCACTTACATTTAGCCCGGACTACCTTAAATCCAACAAATAATCAGACTAAGCATGAAATCCAGTACTAGCCGGTTAATTGTAAGCCATTGTTAGCAATTTCAGTTGATAACAACACAATACACGGTGCTTTGCGCATAAAACTCCATAGTAAACCGTCCACAGAGAAGTTGCACAGTTCTGCACAAACTAATAATTTAATGAGACATAAATGCTAATAAACAATATAAATCTACAACTTTCACATGTGTTGATAAAGGGCGCGGCCATTTTGAATTCTGAGGTCGGGGCTGTGTTGATTCCTCCGAGTCGAAATTCTGACTAGAGGGGGTGGTTCCAATAGAAATTTCCGACTAGGAACTCGGAATTTCCGAGTTACGAGTTCAAATGGAACACAGCATTAATAGTCCTAACAGGAAAACAGTTACTTAGTGCACTGGGAAGTAACAAAGTGTTTTAGATGTGCAATTAGCCTGCTTCACTATCAGGCACTGTTAGACACTGGCTTTTCCAAACATGAATCCCCCCACCTGGCATCTAGACAGTGATCCTCACAGCCCAAACCACTGGTCTTGTCATTTTGGACAGGAGAAACAAGCAGGACACAGGACACATGAAAAAAAAACACAGCAGAAGCAGCTGGAGCCTTTGAATCCCATCACTCGGCATGTTTTATGGATCGCTTCACTGAGGATCCGGAAATTTCAGTCCATATTGTTTCCCGGTTCTTCACTCTGGCCTGGTACCTTCTCTGCATGAACCCTCTTAGGTTTTAGCTCCAAGCGGCTGTCCGCCGATCCCCTAACAGCACAGATCGGCCTGTAGGCATTGGCGAAGCCGGCCCTTCTGCCGTCACCGCGACGAGCAGCACTTAAGACACACTAAGCGTTCATGAAGGAACCCACGATTGCTTTTAAACATGGGGAAAGTAGAGACTGGATGGGGGTAGAACTATTTTCACTCTAACAGCGACAATGTTAGCTGATGTTTTTCCACCAGCTGTTAGCATGAAATCGATTTCTAGGCCCCAGACACGCGGGTCTCACTGCAAGCGGCTAACGGCTGCAGCTTAACTTCCAGTTTTGTGGCCGGCTGCATTTTAGCATCGTCCCTTCAGTTCTTACTTCTCTTTTATCAGTTCATCAGCACATTTTTAAAATAGTGCCGTGCTTCATAGTGTGTGGCCAAGGTGTTTAACTGTCACATCTCTGGGACCTAAGTCCTCTCACCTTCTTGTCTTTTATTTTATTTTCTTGCTCAGATAACAAAGTGCAGAGGCTACGATCGATCAACGGTGACCTTCAGAGAGTGCCACACCCCCCAGAGCACCCCCCCCCCACCCCACACCCATACATTCAGGCCCTTTAACATCTCTACACATGCCTTACGCCCTGACCCTGTCTTAGATTCAAGGAACCATCCTCGTCGTTCTCAAGCCCGGCTGAGCTCGGGGGTGTAAGAACATTTATACCAAGCTGCTGACTCTGTGCTTTGGGTGTATTTGCGGGTGTTTATTTCAACACAAGAGCTCTGACGCCGTGTCACCACACACACCATGAATGCTGAAAGCACACAGCCATAGACCATAGCCATAGTACCATAGACCAGGCGGCCAGCTCTTCGGAGCGGCTCAGAGGGACCCGGCTCACTGCAGAGATGCTGTGTTGCATCTCTGCTGGTCCCTAAGCAGCATTTGTGACACTCAGGCTGGTTTCCCATGAGGGGGGGGGGGGGAGTGTCCCATCCCATAACCCCCCACCCCCCTGACACCCTCCCTCCCGGACAGGCAGATTTCATTTCAGCGTATTTACCTCCATGAATAAATGTATGTACACAATAATAA
Organism: Paramormyrops kingsleyae; assembly: GCF_048594095.1. NCBI lineage: Eukaryota > Metazoa > Chordata > Actinopteri > Osteoglossiformes > Mormyridae > Paramormyrops > Paramormyrops kingsleyae. The sequence continues at coordinate 63,284,269 of NC_132797.1, forward strand.
CAGAAAACAAAAACCACCAAATTCCGACGGCAGTCGGCAGCAACAGAAAACATCAGAGGGGAAAATTACTCTCGGCAGGAAGAACAATCATGGCGTTACCCCAGGTGACAAATACTGTTGCTTTGCTTAAAAGTGCATGCAGGGAAAGGCAGATACATTATTAGAGTGTTTAAATATTCATTCTTCTGCCGGGTAGCAGAGGTGACAGAATGACAGTGTCGGCAGCTTCATATTTACTGGGGAAGTTTTTCTGTGTGATTCACCATCTTGCCCAAAAATAAAAAATGTACAAAATATGCTGCATTCTGAAAAATGATTCCATTAGAGGAAGCCATCATTTTTAGTATGCAACTTTCACTTCAGACGTGTTTCAAATGGGATTTCAATGTGTATGATTTGGGTACAATATTACATGGAGAGCTGACCTCAAGACCATTCCGCAACACTTACTCATGACAGAGCAGACTCTCAGGCTGATCACCCGCAAAACACACCACAAAAGATTTTTAAACAAGTAAAATAAGAGGAGATTAATTGGCCTGCAAACAGCTATGAGAAGCTCACTCACGAAACGCCAGACTAGAGTACTTAATTCTCCCGCCACATCTTCCTGTTTCCTCGTTCAGGCGCTCGTAAATATTTTTTTCTCCCCCCACACAGAAAGGGCTCACAAATAGGTACGGATTTCAAGGGGTTAGTCAAACAAGGCCCAGTGTCATTTTTAAGGATCTTAACTGCCATTCACCAGCACCCTCGATCGGATAAGTGGGGAGAGAGAAGGCAGCAGTGGACGGATAGATTTATTGGTGTTCTGGTTTCCCTATGAGCTGGGTTAAAAATCTGAGGTTTTCAGAGGGATATATGGAGCTTTGTGGACTAAGAGTCTTTGGGTGTCAGAGAAGGGGGAAAGAGGAAGGAGTTTGGAGGAAGTGAGAAGATGGAGAGGGAGAGAGAGATGGTTGGGGGGAGCTTTCTGCTGCAGCTCCTGGCCGTCACTCAGGGCCACTTCTGAGTGCTACCTTCATCACTCACGGCCGAGCAATCGACACAAATCGGGGGAGGGGGGGTGTGAAACAGTTAAACGTACAGGGCCACAGCGTTAGCGCACCGTAATCTGCTTCTGGATATCCGAAGCGGCCTGCGCCAAATCCCGATGACTGAAGGTAGAGAGTGGAGCGTCTCGCCGGGGAAGGCGCCGCGCTCAGAGGAATCAGTGAAAAAGCAGCGATAAGGACAGGAACGGTCGGGCGTTAGTGCGGCGCCGACAGAAACAACAAGCGCGAGCGGGACCTTCCTGGCTTCCTCAGAGCAGCCATAAACGCCGCGGTCTGACAGGAAGCTGGCAGGGAGTGACGTGGACAAGCAAACACACCTCTGCTCATCAAGGCTCCAACATTCCTGAAGACCCGACACGATCCAGCTTCCTAATCGCCAGCAGACCCGCCTTCTGCTGCTGCAACCCCTGCCATTGGCTCTGACCCCTACGAATTACATACTGGTACCTCGGAAAAGGCCCACCACCCCCACCACCTGCATCCCATCCCCTAAAAGAATCCAAATGGCTCCTCCCTTACCTGCTTCCAGTGTTCCCCGTAGCATGGAGCGGACCACAGCACCGGGAAGGGAGGGGGAGAAAGAGGAAGAGAAGATCGAACACAATTAATTAGTATCAAATCATTATATAAACCTCGCACAGATATACATGCTGATCCATGTTCCTGTGTTTTATTCTTTTCGTTTCCCCCTTTGAATCATCTCTCTATCTCATAAACAGGCAAAAAGTTTATCATATCAGGCTAATAATTTATGAGAATCTCATGGATGCCTGACAGGCACTGGAGGCTCCCAAAGTGCGTTGGGCTGTGTGTCACACACTGACAGACAGCGAGGGGGGGCATACGGGCGGCTGTGGGGGGAGTAACACAAAGGATGATCCTGGGGCAACCCCCCACCCCCCCAGCCCTGGCCGGAGGGTCAGCCACGCTGCCTGCACCAACACGGTTCCCACGGTAACCCCACGGCTTATTTGCATGGGCTGCCGCTGCTGCTGGGGGAGATTATTGTCAGGTGAGCTGGTTTGTATGGCTGCACCAGAAGCCCCCGCAGCCCCTCCCTCTCCCGGCTCTAATTGCTACTGACTGGCACCAGACACCACCCTCCCTCATCAGTCCCAATTCAGCAAACTGCCCCCCCCGCCTGGTTGCCCAGGGTGACCCCACGCCACACAAACCATCCCACAGCAGCTGAGCGGACCAAACAGGCCTTGGGTACAGACGGGGCCAGGGGTGCGGGATACAGCACAGGTACGGGACGCGCCACGGCTGGGGGTACCGGACACGGTGCAGCCCGGGGTACGGGAGACACAGCAGCTGGGGGAGCGGGAGACACAGCAGCTGGGGGAGCGGGAGACACAGCAGCTGGGGTTCCAGGACACGCCGAGGTCAGGAGTATGGGACGTGCTATGGCCAGCCTCTTATATCACCGAATACCCCTCAGGAAATCCAGAGGGTGGGAGGTTCCATGGGGGTGTCGCTCCTAATCAAACACCAAACCTAAATCCCGGCAGCCTCATTGGAACCCCCCGAAACATAAGGGCCAGCCACACAAAGCAGGTCCGGCGGCAGAGACAGGACCCCACTGGGCCAGATTCGGGTGGTTGTCACCTCCCCCCCCCTCCCAAACACCACCATGTTAATGAAAGAGTGTGGGGCAGTGGGTCTCGTGCTCTGCCACCTTTTACGGCACCTCCTTCCAGTGGCAGTCAATGCTCATCTCTGAGATAATTCCCAGCATGTGGCCCACCCCCCCATGGCCCGGGCGGGCGTGCAAGCAGGCACGGGACTCTCACAGAGCGGTGTAATTATCGTGTATCCGAAAAGGGAGGATATAATCTGCTGTTTCTGATTAAAGGGCACAGAATGTAAGCGGAGCAATGCTTTCCTCATCCGCGCTTATAGAGAATAGAACCTTCCAGTGCTGAAACCCCCCCCAAGGAGAAAGAGAGGTACACAATGGGGATAAAACAGCTGATGCATAAGATCCACCTTGAGCAGATAGCGCCTCAGCCGGCTTGGTGCATTCAGGCACTCGCTGAGATGACTGGGGTCCTACTGGCCTCAGATGGCCACCCAAATGCTGCAGGACCGTCGGCACCCAGCCCGTCACCAGACTCTCAGCTGAGCACTTCAAAGTCTGCCCAATCCACCCCCCCCCCCCTCCGCCTGGGGCCGAATGACACAGTCACCTGTTAGCCCCCCTAAAGGTCCGCCTCCATTTCTCACACTGAGTGTGGCCATGTCGCCTTGCACTTCCTGTCATGTGACCCACATGTTTGGGCTGTGTTTGGCTGGCGCGGTATTCCCGAAGGATACATCTTATGTGGCAAGTGCATGGGCTCCAATAAAACTGAGAGAGTTCCGGAAGGCAACGGCATGCAGCCCAGGAGCGTGATCTGCCCGCATCTCAGCAAATTACCGGTGAAATAGATATCGGCTCATGTACCCCTCCCGCCGACCCCCCCCACAATCTCACTCACAGATGACAAAGGGACGTCGTTATTTATTATTAATCCACGATTCGTTCTTCCACCCGGCTTGTCGGCGGCGAGCCATGGATGCGGCAGCGCCGTAATTATGTGGTAACGGGCCGGCCAGCCGCCTTGGAGACGTACACGATCCTTAATCACGCTGCTCATTTGGGCGCGCGGCGGCGGTGGTGGAGGGAGGGGCAGCGGGGACGCAAGCAACACAAACAGGGCACGTCTGTTTACACGGGAACACCTGCTCGGCGTCGATAGCAGCTGTCAGCCAGCGAGTGCAATAAGAGAGAGGACAGGGGAATCACAAGCACAGGCACCACCAAGTCCGATACTCAAAGAATTATTGCGTCAATGCAGGAAACACAACAGACCCCTGCTAACCACCCCCCCACCACCCGCGCTGAGTGGGAGGGCCGCGTCCGCACCGACACTGCCGTGCTGGGAATTCTCCCCCAAACTCAGAAGCCTTCCCCTGCATTTTCTTGCTTTCTATATATTTCTATGCGTTTGCATCAGTCAGCGCTGCATAATTCATTTACATTACAGCGGTGGGGTGGGTAATTAAATCTTTCCTGGGATGTAGTTGGTTGTATTTAAATAAAATGTGAATGCTTTAGCGACGAAAATACTGAACTGCGGTAATCTGCCCCCCCCCCCCGTAAATGGATGGCTATGGGCACTTTCTGAAAGTCCTTATAAACTGTATTTTTTAAGTATTAAACACGAGACCACAACAGCGCACCGTCATATTGATATTTTATGATATAATTTTCCTGGGAGAGAAATATTTAATACCGTCACACTCACAAAAAAAACACTGAGTAAAAAAACCAAAACACTAAAAAAGATGCTTTTTTGTGGCTGAATGGCAAAGTAAATCCCGTCTCTCTGCACCTTCACTGCTCCAAGGGCCCCAGAATGTAATAAAATTGACGTATCGATTCCTTTGAATTTACGCACGCCTGCTCCATGAACTCCGTCTCTGCGGCCGCTCCTCTTTAAGGGACTGTCATTTTTCCTGCTGAATGGATCAATTACAGGCCCACGTAATCCCGTTACCTGTGAAATCCGCACATTCCCGGCGCTCTCTCCAGCCGGCCGGCCACGCATAAACAGACGGGAAGAAAGAAGCCCCCCCCCTAACGCTTTGGCTGTTTTCGCCCCCACCTCATAAAGCGGGGAGAGGAGTCGCCCCTGAGGACTTATCATAAGTAATCTATTAGCCCCCACACACAGACGCCGGGCCCAGCTACACGCCACCAGCAAATGTCGACACACCTGACAGAAAGCCCTGGAGAGTGAGGGGGATACGGTGAGCTGCAGTTTGACCCATCTGCTCCCCTACCCCCCCACTCTATCTCTATTGTCACCCACCACCCCACCCCCACAACATACACTAACGCATTCAGCAGTCGTTAAACAGAACAGTGTCCAGGTAGCAAGATCATCACAAGTCACGTGACCCTCCCCCCCAACAGGAAATGGACCAGCCCAGAATTGAAATGACCAGAACCGACCCGATACCCGACTTCACCTGTGTGGAGCAGAACAGTTTCAGTACTTGTTCCTGATAGAACAGCTCTGTTTATGAAAAATAAGCATATTTACGAAGTCAATGAACTCTGTTCCACGTAACCCTGACCCCCCCCACCCCCCGCCCCCAGGAGCCTCAGGGTATCATTTGAGCCAAGCCCCCGTCCCGGTAAACCGCAGCTCTCCATCTCATTCTCCACACTCCGGCAGGCCGCATCCCGCCGCTCCGGAACACCTTGTCAAACAGCGCTGACCCGTGCACTGTGTCTTGGAAAATAATAAAATAAACGCCCGCGGGGGGGTGGGGGGGGGCTGCTGTGTGTGAAAGGGGGCTCCTCGCTCTGGGGAACGCTGCTCCCCACAGTCCCCCCCCCCTTTCCCCCATTGTGAGAAGGGCTCTTTAAGGAGAAATGGCTGCCTGTTAGCCATGTTTGACACGCCGTACAAAAGGAGCCGCCGTGGGTCCCCATCTCCCCCCCCCCCCAAACCGGCCGACAGAGACAGGCACAGAAACACAACAAACAATCAGGGGTGAGCGGCGTTGAGCAAAGGCAAGAAGGGCGGCGATGAGTCATGAGATGAGACTGCCCAGGAGAAGAGGTTCGGGAGGGAGCTCAGTGACCGGCTGAGCAAGTCTGCTGGATGGCCGGGGGAGGGCTGGGGGAGGGCGGGGGGGTGCAGGCGGCCGGCCGGCTGGCGAGGGGGTGGGATCGCAGGATGGCCGACTGGTGTGGTTTCTCGCTGGCCTCAAAAACGCATTCGGCGAGACGTGTCTAAGGTAGCGGCTGCTCCGTGGAACAGACGCCCCCCCCGCCCCCTTCTTCTCTGACAGCTTATTTCGGCCCATTTCTCTGCCGGCGCCGAACACAACAACAGAAGAAAAAAAAAAACTGAAAAAGGTGCAAGAATGTGAGATTTCTCCTGGCGACACTCTCGGTTGCGTCCGGCCGGCAAGCGCGACTGGCGCGCGGTGTCCTGGCTGACAGCATGGGCCGGAGGGGCTGGCGGGGGACCGGCAGTGCCTTTCGGCACAGGAGAGCGCAGCGGGAAGAGGGGGCGGGGGAACGAGGCCGGAGGGTCAGCCTCTCCCGGATGGAGGCCGGGTCCGAAACATTAATTAAAACCGAATCAGCGGGACGGACGGTGGATGCCACAGGCCCGAGAGTGAGCGCTCGCCGTTCCATTTCCATACTCTGTATCCATCACTCCCACATTTCACTCTGTATCCGGGTCACCAGTAATGGCAGCTTCTGAATCTGATGCATCGGGCTCCATCTATGCCGTCGCTGACTGAATCAGGACAGTGGAGCCGGTGATGAACGCCGGCATAATTACTGCACAATACATCTGCAGATGCGAGCCGTCAACGAGAAAGCCAGTCGGGTTTGAGGGCAAGCGGAGCGGCCGGGGGAGAAAGGGCGCCACGGTGCCGTTCAGAAAGTGCCGGCGTGAGGCATCGCCCGGGAAAGCACACCATCTTCAAAGCAACACATCCCCGGCGCCAAGCCGAATTCTGAAGGTGCTTGCCGGCGCCCCCATCCAGTGTGTAGTGGGACCCCAGCTTTTAATGTCAGTCGCGGGAACGCGCCAAGGTAAAACAGATCTCAATCACAGGAAGTCTCAATATTTAGCAAACAGTTTCACCTGCATGCTGGGAAAAGGGTGGGGGAGTTGGGGGTGGGGGGGTGGAACGACAACCGTAAGTTTGCTCAGCCTCTGCTGTGCTCGTTTATAAATTACCTCATCAGCGAGTGAAATTAACACCGATTCTTGCAGGCAATTTCTCAATTTCCAATGCTAATTACGTTTTTCTCTTTACTTTTAAATTCCGTACCACCTGTTTAGGGGATGGCATCTTACGCAGCGCACTCGCATTTAATCACAATTTTAATTAACCGCCCTGTAGATGTGAAAAAGAAGCAATTATAACACAGATGAATGACGTTTTTTTCCCCCACATTAAACTGTTTTGTTTCTTCGTTACGTTGATTGCATAAATACCGACAGAGTACAATTTCCATCTATTGTAATTCCGCAATTGTTCTGCTATAAAAAATGTTTTAGATTGACTTGAGTTGATCTGTTTACAAATTGTTTAATTTCGTTAACCCCGTAATTGCCCCCGCAGATCCGCACATCGATTTCCATCCGGGTGTAGGAGCCGGACGGAGAAAGGCGATAACCGCCACACTGAATTAAGCATCCCCGAATTCGTATTCCTGTGCGCAGCAACTTCCCCATAATAGGGAGCGTGAACACGGATTTCAGTGACAGGATTTTCGGGGAATGATGTGGAGCTGAATTCAACTCTCGTGTAGTTAATGAAACATTGTTACAGGAGAGTGTTTTCAACACACAGACGGTCTTCTGGCACAGGAGCTCTCGATTTCTGTCAGAAATGTTAAGTCCAGTGGGGAAAAAAATCAATAACGTAACAGTTATGTCTGTTTGGTTCTTTCTGTTTTCCTGATTCCCAGCTGTAATTATACAGGGACCTGGGTCCCTCTGACCCCAGGGTGTATGAGCCCCCTCCCTCCACACTCAGCCATGCTGACAGGCCCCGCTACACCCCCGGAGTCCCACCCTCCATGATCTGCTTGCTCAAACAGAGGCATCCCTCCCTGATTATATTTTACGGCCCAACTCGTCACCACGAACCGGGGATCCTGTGTGGAGAGGGGGACTCATCATCTTTACACAGCAATAAAGCAGACTGCTGAAGAGGAAGAACCCCACGAATGGGGGCGTTTTACAGGCCGTGTTTCTGGGGGCCGCACTCATATTAATGTCAGATGACGACATCGTAAAACCGGAGAGCAGCAGCGTCTGGACCAGCGATCCTGCTGAAAACAGCCGTCCCACAATCCCCCGGTGTGGCCTAGCAACCCAGGCCGGCCTGACTGTCGAGCAGGTCGAAAGGGGAAGAAATGGCTGTCAGCCCCCCCCCCCCCCCCCAAAGCCCTCGGCTACCCACTCCCTGACAGGCCTGACACTCCTCCGCTAACCTTTTCAGGACAAGCACATCTTTCATATTTGATGGGAGCCAAAAGTACCTGCCCGAGCTCCGGGCCCCGCACCACGCCGGCAGGGGGGCCCCACGGGGCTTCACACCCTGACCTGGCCGGCATTCCTCCCCGGCAGGAGGGGCATCGCCATGACGACCTGGCCATGGCCGCTAATCTCACCGCAAACAGAGCCGAGCCAGGCTGGGCGTGCGCCCAGGATACCTGAGAGCTCAGTGGTCACGTCGCCTGTGGGAAAATCTCTGTCGAGGGAGAGCGAGCCACCCTAGATGCGGCCGGGGATCCCGCCAATCACTGACTGCTGCGCCGGCCCGTTATACCAGCAGCTTAGTGTGACAAAACAACACACGGGACTGTTTTACATTTCCCCTATTGTCATTACCGGTGTTATAGGGTTAATCTGGCATGCTGGGAAAGACGGAGCTCCCCCTCGGAGGGTAATTACAAAAAACCCTCCTGCAACTTTTAGAATTTTAGAAAGTACCCCACCTTGCTAAAATGCAACGTGAACGCAGCGGCACTGGTGAGCCCAGAGGCCCTTCTGCACAGCACCGGCTGTTTATACGTATTTGGTCCCTTTCTGAAGACCTTGGAGGGGCCTTCGCTTAATATTCACCCTGCCGGCGAAGAATAAACAGCGCATTAAAGCCTGCAGGAGTGTGACAAGGCCAGTGTGTGCAGACAATGCGAGGCCTGGCCGCCCGCTCCTTTGTTCCCAGCTTAACAAAACTGCGCCGTCACACAACTTTACCTCAATGGCGGCTGTCGAATGGGCATCAACCCATCAGGCCCCGGCTGTCATATGCAAAGCTTTGAGGGGGGATCGGGGGTGTGTGTGTGCGTGGGAGGGGGGTGAGCGAGGCTGGGAGGGGGCATCTCAGACCCTGTCATCTTCCACCCGCAGTCTGTCTCTCTCAAACACGCTAATATTCTCCTTAATAACTGTGCATATGAAAGATTACAGTAAAGCAGGCACGTAAGTGGCCATGTTTGTGTGTGTGTGGGGGGGGGTGATCTTTATCTGTACGCATGCTTAATATGAGACTTTCGGGTTTTTTTTTATTTACTCTCGAGTGTTAAGGGGGCAGGTTTGAATCGGGGGAGGTGAGGTTCACAGATGACATACGGGGGTTAGGGTGAGCTGTCTGTGGTTTTCTGAGTGCTGCACATTGGGTAGACTGACTGGGGTACAGATTCCCCACATCCTGTCAGGTGAAGGGGCTAAAAGGCAAATCGCAGCTGGTAAGGAGCTGGGGGCCAGGAATGAGCTTAGGGGGCACCGTGCTTAGTGGTTCATTTTCTGCAGAAACGCTATGTGAGCTGAGAGACTTTACTCAGAGAATTTATGTAGAGTTTGAGTAACCAGGCGGCAGAGAACTTCCTCAAAAGCTGGAGCACGTTTCCTCCAGCTCACCATGCCATGATCTCGCACCCCCCCCCCCCAACCGCCAAAGCAGCCCTGCTCAGCAGGCCATATAGCCATCCAGACTGCAGCTTGGACCCCAGACCCCCCCCCCCCCCCATCAGAACGAGGCCTGCCAATTCTTCCTTGAAGCTTCACTGGGCAAATTTGATCCAGAATACCTTGGGGTGATGGGGGTGAGTGCTGAAAAAGGGGGGGGGGGGGGGGTGGGAATCCCAAAACCGATGAACAGTTATGTCAAGTCAATTTGGCACTGTTGGGAAAAGGTAACCTCTGTGCGGGAAGGGGGGGACACCCAACAAGGTTAAAGAAACATTGCTGTCCTCGTCACAAGGAAGCCCCCCCAACCTGCCTGCTGCCCCCTCACGAACCGTCACTGTCAGAGGAGATACTAATTGTGGAGAGCTGGGCTGTTGCCGCGGCAATGAGGAGGTGGGAGGGACGTGGTGTGCAAAAGGCGCCATAAATGAATATTTCATTAGGCTAATTACTCAGGAATACTCCTATCCGCCGCTGACGGGGCGAGTGTTGCTCTAACTAATTACGAGTGCAGCCCACCAAAACATGGAATGCAATAACACAGGGGCTCTTCCGGAAGCTTCTGGATCCGGCATGTTCTGACGTTGGAGGATCCGGGTTAAAATGCAGTTATCCCACAACCAGCTGAGACTGAGCGATGGTGTACTGACAGGATTTTCCTGACCTAGATGCCTTTCGGAGCACGGTCCAGGGGCTCGGAAGTGCGAAGGGCAATCTGGGAAACAGACCGACATGCGTGGAGCAACAGTCTCGCCGTCTAACCCATCAGGAAGTCAGTATTTCACAGAAGTGTAAAGGAAGGAGCAGGTTCCCCTCAGACCCGGAGCCCAGGAACGCCAGAGTGGGCCAAAGGTCTGACAGGACAGCTGTCCATCTGTGCCACCCTGCAGTGCTGCTTTGCTCTCCTGACCTTGCCTGCAGAGACACGCTGGGTCAGCTTAACTTCCAGTCAGCTTTAAACAATAAAAACGCCACGTTCAGCTTGGGACCGGCAAAGGGGGCTTCGGAGCACCTCTTCAGATAACCGAGCTGCGGCTTCAGTTATTCTGTCAGAGCCGTGCTCGTCGGCGATAGCACAGACAGGAGATATAAAATGAAGCCGGCAAGCCGCTCTCTCTGCAGCGCTGAGAGGAGAAACCCTCTTTTTAAAATGACGGCCGCGTCGAGGGCCCCCCGCACATGAAAAGTGGCCCAGATTCGCACACCGTGACACCACCGGCCCTCGATACACTATCGATCGCTTGGCCGTGTCCCTGACCTTGCTGGAGGCTTCCCCTTTGCATCCTCTGCCTCACAATCAAAACACACTATAGCGGCAGCAGGCGGGGCCAAATGGGGCTGGGCAGGGCCAAATGGGGCTGGGCGGGGCCAAGTGGGGCTGGGCGGGGCCATGAGGGACTCCACAGTAAGCTGAGCTGATGAAATGACGAAACTGTTATCCATACTTTATGTCGACACGCTACCTACAGACATTTAAACGCAAGACCTTTTTACCCTGGTTTGTGCCCCTACCCTCCTTCCCTTATCTGAAGCTCTCCATCACTGACCACTATGATTTCTGCAACCGCAACATGGTCTCAGTAGTGACCTTGAGCAGTGCATGCTGATGGTTCTTGTAGGCTGCCAGATGAAGCGTCAGGAATGTCACGGGGATAAGAGGGACACGACGGACGGAGAGAGGTGTCTGCATTCCGTACGCCTCTCGTGGTTCACCCCACCCCCCACTGCGACTCTTCGGACGCCCTGCACGAGCGTTAAACCCGTCTCTGCACCTTGCAGAACAAACGCCTCAAAAATAGATGTGATTCTCGTCACTTGGCTGCCGCTTCCGTCCGCAGCCAGGCCCCGAGCAGCACCTGCGTGGTGGCGGCCGTGACCTCAGTGGCAGGCAGGCAAGAGCTGTCGTGCGGGGGGGGGGGCAACGCCGGTGTTGGGGCTCGCAGGCTGGGGCACGGCGTGGCAGACACCTTTAGTTCTGTCACTTCTCCTCCGCCGCTCATTCTTTCACACCCGCCGCGCTGTTGGCGCCCTGACAACCCAGACCCTTCACACGCACGCACGCACGCAGCAGCGAACAAAGAGCCGGGAGCTTTGCTCCACGATGAATAATTACGCTCAAGGCCCATTTCCAGCAAAGGCTCTAATAAGTTTGTGTGAGGGGGGCAGGGAATCCATTGCAAAACAACGTGGTACAGTTACCGCGGTATCCCAGCTACATTTCTGGCAGGTCGGGGAGCCAGCCTAACCATTAAATCATCTATTCTTTAATCATGTAGTCCAAGAAAAAATACACAGTGCCCCTAGTGGCCACCTCCGGTGCGATCGGCAAAGACGGAAAAGACCCCTCGTTAAGAGATGGGAGTTACTGTAATTAAGAATTAAGCTACAGCCAGAAACCACCAAGGGTCTGGTCAGGCTGAAGCGGGAGCCGAAACAGCCCAAACGTCCAGCAAGGAAACACTTAATGGGCTCAAACCAAAGTCATTCTACAAGAGACCCCTGTGCAGAGATGTCCCCTCGAAATGACATCCCGAGTCTCACTCCCTGAACATGGACACACCGTCTCTCCCGGAGAGCGGCCGTGAGCAGGAACATTAGCCGGAGGCCTGGGGCGTCCAGCAGATCACGCCTCAGCGGCGTGGGCTTGGGCACAAAGAGTTAACCAGCCTCAGTGTCATCTAAGCACGGGTTAACATCAGGCCTGGCTGCTGCGGCATTAATGGGAAGCCTCAGCGAACAAAAGCGCCCCTTTAGAAAACAGAGTCCCACTTTCCCTAGTGTCCGAAGGTGTTTGCAGAAGTAAATCTGCCTAAATCCCACACAGCTTGGGGGGAGGGAGGTGGGTTTTGGGGGAGGGGGGGGGAAGGTGTACAGATAATCCTTTTTCTTAACAAAAAGTTCTGGGGGGGGGGGGGAGGGAATCTGGAATTCATATCACATGGGGCATTTAAAGCTGTAGCATCCGCTGGCCGAGGATTTGCATACGCCACCCTCAAAAAAAAAGAAGAAGAAAAGAGGAGGGTGAGAAAGGATGAGATGAAGATATCCCCCCTTTCGACTTAAAAGAACAAGCAATCCCTTGTTGGTAAAACTTAAATTTTAATCTAGGTGAAAGAGAAATAACGATAATAATAATGCTAATAATTTAAAAACAAAAAGCTCACGTGAAAAGGACTACAACCGTCACATAACAGAAGACGAGCCTGGGAGACACGTGATAAACGCAGGTCTGCTGTGTGAGACGGAGCAGGTCGCCGATCCAGAAGATGGGGGCCCGCCGCTCATTCGCGGTGGCGCTGCGACTGTTTACAAACTCTCTGTCCTGCTACTTATCGTGACGAACAGGGAGTACGCGAGGCGAGGAGGTTCAGTTTAACGGGATGCTCCCTCCCTCCAAGCCGTCACGTGTCAAATCGCAGAGGTCAACAGGTCCGCGTGGCGGATATGCCAGGAATCCTCGGGGCCAGCCGCGGAACCCGTCTGAGATCACAGCCTGCGGCGGACATGACAGAGCGCACCTGCCCCGAGCACGGGGAAGCAATCCCGCTCTTGCACACTCGTCCCTTGAGTGGGGAGCGGGCAGCCATGAATAGTGAAGGCACGCCATCCTGTAAGACTATCTGGCAAGGTGACGGTCTAGACCGGGTCAGTGCAGGGGGCTATATACAGCCGGTGGGCCGCGGAGGCCCAGCTAACACCCGTAAGCACCTAAGATATTTTTCTCACCACCCACCGTTCTGGCTTCGTCTTTTTTTTTCTTCCCCCGTTCCTCCTCTCCTCCCTCTCCTTTTTTCCCCCTTTTCATCTCCGGATTTCTGATGCTGAATGCTAATGCAGCCTGCTGGCGGTGAAAGGGCTGAATTGTGATTAAGAAAAAGAAGAGCCCTGTCTTTGTTCTCTCCCCCGGGGGATGTTTACTGGGGGAGACGCGGCGGATCAGATATGAAAGGCATTCAGGTCAGCGTGATGTGAGCGAAAGTGAAATCATACCTAAGGCATCCCGCCCGGCGTCGGCGGTGTCAGAGGCCCGGCGGACGGAGCTTGGCGCTTCCCATCGGGCGAAAAATATCTTCATAGGCAGAAGCAGCAACAGACAAAAAAAGCCAGGGGCAAAAAAGAAAAAAAACCCACGATATAAGTTTATATTTACTTATATTTACTTCCTCCTGCAAGGAGATCAGATATTTTCGTGGGCTGTTAGCGCTGAGCTATGAGAGGCGTCACTGGCTTGCTGGGACAGAGAAGATCTCCGGCTAAATATGCCGATTTAAAAATCTGTGACCCCGTGCCTGACAGGTAATTACTTCCACTTTTGTGCCGTGCTTTTTTTTTTTGGCAACATGATTATTTTTAATGGTGATTATTTTGGAGCCTGCATGTCTGCACACGCGAGCTCAGGTCACACGCTGGTGCTCCTCCACCTGTTACCCGCAGGACCTCCACGTCATTCTCCACACAGACACGTCAGTGGTGGAGGAGCTGTTACCTCTCCGAGAGCAAACTCTCCGAGAGCTACGAGGTCTCCAGATGGGATGTAAGACGACCACGGAGTCAGACAGAAAGCCGGCCGTTCCGTTTGCTTACATGTGGCGTCTAGTCAAAAAGAAGCCACTTCAAATCCCCAAGTCAGAAGCATCAAAACCTCGAGGAAAAAAAAATATTGTAGGTGTGAAATAACAAAATTATTAAAGAGTTCAAGGCATATGTTTGGATCCATGCAAGGAACAGTTGTGAAGTTAACAGGTGAAGAGGCACGCTGACAGGGCTGTACAGGCCTGATGCTGTCAATCAAAGAACAGCGAAATTAATCCAAGGTGAGGCAAAAAAAAAGCTGCAGGATTCATAAGTCTGACATACTGCTTTAAGCCACACAACTACAATAATAACAGCAATTAGTAACAGGCATGTTACTGCAGGTTGATGCTTAAGACACGAGCTGCAGTCGAGTGAAAAATACACACGGTTAATTATCAGAGATTCATGTTACCTCTGGCCAACGTCACAGACCCGTGACCAGAAGCCCCAGACCAGACCGCATGTGAGGAGATGCACCATAACGGTACAGAACCTTCACGCGTTCACACGTTAAGAAATATAAACACGCTCTCGCTGCTGTGAGATTATGGCCGGCTGATTAGGAGTATCTGACCAGTTCGCAGCTCAACGACCATCCCGTACCGTAGCATCCTGCTTGACAGAGATTATTTTCTGCTGCCCCATAAAATCTGCAGTAATTATTTCACTCGCTTAAACAAAATAATCCTTTTCTAAACAGCGATGCACAACAAACTGCCTAAGCCCCCCCCCCCTCAATCCCCCCCCCCCCCACAAAGTAAAAAATAAAAGGCACAGGGGACGGTGTCTGCTTTCACCGTGTTGACAATTGCGCCCTTGTGGGACCTCCAGCATGAATGGTACAGTGGACACCTCAGCGCTACTGACGTTATAAACATGTAAATGAAACACATTACCACTGACAATCAACTGTCTGTGAGCACAGCAGTTCCTCGTCCCAGTGCCCCCCCACACACACCCCCACTCTGCCACAGCCACAAAATACTACCCACCTTGGGGAGTGAAATTGCAGTGGGGGGGGGGGGAAGGTGACGGGGTGGGAAGAGGGAGGTTTTTTTCTCAGCTGGGGAACAAATTCACCTTAAAAGCAAATGAATAATAGAGATGGACAAAATGTTTAGACTGGAAGGAATCTGCCATTGTTAGGACTGAAAAGCAGAGCCGTGGCTGAAGAATCAGACGGTCAGCCCCCCCCCATACCTCCGGCGTGAATGCACATGGCTCCCATAATCTCATTCAAAGCATTGTGCTAAACTTCGGGAGCCACACAGAGAAGCTGCATTTCTTTCAGCCCTAAATGATAATCGATATATATTCTAACAGGGGAACAGCAACTATTACACGCGCTGCAAATTAAAAAGGGTTAAAAAAAAAAAATCTAAAACAAAAATGACAAACAAACAAACAAACAAGCAAGCATGCACGCGGCGCTGCTGCCCAAACTGCAGTCACGTTCGACGAGGCGCTGTTTACATTTCACAGACTGCCGGATCCCAAAAGACAAACAGAAGCAGAACTCCTCGCAGACTCGGCCGGGCTTAGCGAGGATTATGAAATCAGCACACGCGGCGCAGCCTGTGCCACGCAGGGCCGATCGATAGACCATGCGGACAGACCCAAAATACACCCCAGGCCACTGCTCACTTCTGCTACAGGGGGTGGGGGGGATTTTTATTAACAATCTGAAAGGAAGGAAAGAAATAGTCATACTACTACTCTGGGGGCATGGGGGGGAAGTAAATAAGAGGGATGTGATCAGAGCCTGGCTGGTTAATGGACTGAGGGCCAGAATGCTTCTAAAGAGCCTGAACAGCTGTACTTACATGAAGCCAAACAAGCCCTCACAGCTGGATGCAGCTCGCCACACCTGGAGGGGGAAAAAAGTGCAACCAAACCGAGAGGCCCAATATCGAGTTTCAGAGCACTCAGTTTGAGATTTCACTTTGGGGGGGGGGGGAGGCCGGGGGATGGGGAGCAGGGGGCCGAAGACAGATACATCCAACATTTCTGAAGATAATAGGAATTAAAATCGGCAGTGTGTAGGCAAGGGGACCTCCCCCAGAGCCTCGCGACGGGGCACAACACGGTAAAAATGTGGTGAGCGCTCAAGGCCCAATTCAGGAGACACATGGAAGCTGGCTGAGCAGCGCTTAAGCTATCGGGACAAATTTGCCCCCAAAATTCAAAAGGACGGTCCCAAGGCGGCAGCCAGTTGGGCAGCTGCTTTGAGAGCACAGTCGCCCGACCACCGTCCCAGTTTCAGAAATCAAACACGCGGAGGCTCCAAGCAGCCATGAGAAACCACCAGCGTCAAATAAAGCATCAGGCACATCAAATCTGTGGCAACCCTGTGGTTACAAGCCACATTATTCCCCAATCCCCACTTCCTGACTTACACCTTATTATTATTATTATTATTATTAAAAATTAAAAATAAAAATCAATATCCCGTGCACATACACATATATTTTTGAGTTTCAATTTCTTGCATTTCAGACGGAAAAACAGCAGAAAGGCCTTGTAGGCGCTTAATGAAATAGTGGAAAAGTAACAAAGTTAGGGGTCAGTTGACACTTACTCATCTCAAGTACCTCTGTGAAACCGAATGCCAATGTGGTTCATTTCAGAGCCTCCACAGGGCTGACATATCTCCGAAATCGCTTTCTAAAAAGTGCACGTAAAAATCCCCAGCATCGTTTACCCTTCCATATCCCAACGTCACTATTAATTGCTCTGGATTTTGCTGTAACAATGCACAACGCAATCTCCCCTGTGTTAAAAATAATCAACAGCTTGCTGCTCCATTGCCGCCTTTACGTTCAGTCATTGGGATTTTCTGTCTTTCTAAACCTTTTTATTCTTCTCCTTTTTTAAACGAATCGTTTTATATCACTGCGATAAGTATCGTAATATTTAACGTTATCGGGGAAGACACAAGCTGAGCCCTGACATCCTCTCCATGAATCCGGGCTGGGGGAGAAATCCACTCCGCTCTGATAAATCCATGCCATTCCCAAAGGAAAAGCTATCCCAGACAAGAGGAGAAAAAGAAGAGAAAAGAAATAGGTGAAAGGAAATAACTAACGCTAAATGCAAAAATCACACGCTTATGTTTTGTCATTCGTTTTAAGCCACCCAAGTAAAAAACTAAGAATTACTCAAATTAATGTAGCTGTTAACTGAGATCAATTTCGCCCTGGCTGTTTTTTTATGAAAAAAAAAATGGAATAAATCAATTCCAGGATTTTTCACGGAGTGACTTTTTAATTTTAAGTTTAAATCTTCCCTATAAATTACAGATTATCAGATGAACTGTTTCCTAAAACGATGTGTTTCTTAAAACCGAGCTGGATATTTCTGTTGATGAAGTGCAACAAAACACCGTGTGTATTATTATTATTATTATTGTTGTTGTTGTTGTTGTTGTTGTTGTGGTTGTTGTATATAATTTTTCCTCCCCAAAGGATCGCCTTAAAAAGCCTTTATCACTCCGGGCTTTTGATATCCAGCGGATCATTAACGGGCTTCAGCTACTTTATGCGGCCCCTAAACTTACGGCACCAATTTTATGAAACCAGTGCAAAGCCCTTAACTATGAAAATAAGCAAATTAATAAAAGATGAAAATATCATTGCACCGTTCGTTATGATAAATAAATGGGAGAGAAAACATTGCAATGCAAATGAATAAGCCTTAATGGAATTGCAATATCCTAAAAGCAACGAAAAAATAATAAGGACAGACAAAACTAAATAAGTAGGCATAGTAAAAATTGCAGCTCCTGGGAGCTATAATAAAAGCAGCGAAAACGCGTTGCTCGGCCGTAAAATTTCGAGTCTGTATGGCTCTCACTGCGAACAGTACGGGGCAGACTACGCATTTGTGCAGCACAAAATGAAAGCAACAAACCGAGATCAGTCACTCCCCCGTACCATGCAATAACTCAGGAGAAAATGCAGAATAATAACGCCTTCGACAGCACAAAAACACATGAGTCGGGACAGCACGTATCACTGTACTGATGAAAAAAATGTCATCTGCTTTGGGCAAGTGTTTGTTTATCTGCAGATATGTGTTTGTCTCTGCTTGTGAAACTATACACAAATTCAGCACATTTTTTTCAGCCCTCCACGTAAATTGTGATATTAGTTACCAGTGAACTGGTCATTTCCGAGTTTAAGTGGGAAACTGATCTTTAAACACAGATCTCTATGGGTGAAAAAAGAAATGTATAAAGAACGAAAGAAGGGGCATCGATGTCATGTTTTACGCCTGATGTACACATAGGAATGAATGAAAGTATTTATGGAGCCCTTTTTAAAGTTAAAGATACCCAGTTTTGTTTTATTTAACTAAAAAACAGGTTAAACAAGCTCTCTATCAACTGTCACTTTAGTAAATCCACAGGTAATAATACCGAAATGCGAGGCGCACAAAGTACCATTTTCAGCCAGAAATAGGACGAGGGAGCAGGACCGTTATTTATTTATGGCGTAAACTTTGTATTGCTCCCCTTCCTTCCCACGCCGCCCTGTCAGCCTCTATTAAACTCGCCCGAACTTCTGATAACTACACTATATATAGATCTGAGGAGCAGCAAAATAAAACCACGGCCATTTCGCCAGCATTAAATGATAGGAGTCGGGATTATAACACTCCTTATTAATATAACATAGCCTTTCTTATAATGCAATATACTCCAAACTCGCCCCAACTTCTGATAACTACACTATATATAGATCTGGGGAGCAGCAAAACAAAACCACGACCATTTCGACAACATTAAATGATTATAACACTCCTTACAGCGTCTTTCTTATAATGCAATATATTCCAAACTCGCAATTAGACGGAAAAGACGAGGCGAGCAGCGACCCTTATCAGATGCAGCGTCCTCCGAGTTATTAAACATCAAAAAAGGAATATACAGTTTTTCTGGTATGATCTTTGTTTTTTTCTTACCGTTTTTCCTTCTGGGGTTGGCTTGTTTTCGCCTCTTACACCTGGGGCCATCCGCCATGATCTGCTGCTTCATTGATAAGCGTGGATCGGATGGCAGGCGGCTCGCATGGGCTCGGCTCCGTGGCTCGGCTCGGCTCGGCTCGGATCGGCTCCGTATGTATCTAGCAGGCAGACACAGCGACAATGTGGGCGCCGGGAGTGATCGTACGGTGTCCGGGGTGGCACTGTGTACTCCGCACCTCCAAACTTACAAAACCCCGTTTCAGTGTTAAACACCGCGGTCTGCCGGTTATGGGTGCCGGCGAGTGAAGCGCACAAGAAGGGAGCAGACGCACAAATGCACCTTCTGCCCGACTCTAATTCAACATGACTGCCCGGAGGATGTGCAGCGCTTCACGGCTTTTATTTTACATGCATCTGGCTGCCTTTATCGCTTTATGGCTGACCAAACTTCACGAACGCGTTTGATAATTAAAATATTAATTAAACTTGTTGACTGTTCCTGGTCACATCTCCAGCAGCTGAAATGCCTATACTGTGCAGTTTAAGGCACGATAACTTTGATATGCAGCCAACGACGCTTCGCTTTAAATAAAGCACTAAAATATGTCTCGCACAACAACAAAAAAAAGTTAAAGTTCAGCATTTTCGTATTCATCCCCAGTCATATGGAGTGTGCAGTTAGATGATACAGGCGACCCAGCCACTACTGAGATCAATACAAACACATGGTATTAAAAAGATGTAACAGATGTAAACTGTGAAACATTGACACCGAGTCGTTTTCCCTGACCAAATCCCCATGCAAACAACTTCATTTCGCCTTAAACGCATGTATTTACACGGAATACAACAGGGGAAAAGCCGCTGATATATCTGTTGTCTTTTTATACACTACTACGAATTAACAGCAGAAGTGAGTAAAAAATGTAATTGTTTCATATGATATAAACTGAGCTTGTAACACGAATCACTGCACAGAAAATAAGTGGGCACAACTCAGACACCGCTATAATACGAAACAAAAACTTAGTTGCTCTGTACTGTCGTATAAGTGAAGTTTTCATTGCGTAAAAATATGCAAATTCGTGAGTCAAAAATAACAGCAATATGACAAACAGTTTCGCTACATCAAACTTTAAAAGAGATGGCCGATTTGGCTTCGTTTTATAATATCATTTTATGCTCCACGACCAGAACGGACTGTGACAGGAAGCACAAGCAAATAAAGAGGTTTACAAACACTCAGCAAAAACACACAAATCACGAATTTATGGACATCGTGTCAAGCAGCTATGTGGAATCAGGAAATAAATATTATTTTCTCAAAAATAATTATAGTGATGGAGTATAACCTCTGCGATCTAACGGTCCGTCTACATGCCGGCCGCTATATTTACAAAAGTCGTTTTTATCTACTAAAATATTTTAACCAGGCGTGTGCCTTGTATATTAAATTACATGTGGGCAAAATACTTGACTTGAACTCAATGCTATATCGGGGGAAAGGGCAGGAAAGCGCTTTTCATCCTTTCTTCCAAACTAGATGTGTGGGAAATTGCCTTAAAAGAAGGGAAAACGAAGACATTCCCACGTAAGTGCGCAGGTTAGAAATTGTAATTTCAGTTCAGCGAAGCGCACCTTTCTTCACCTGCACAGGTGGACTGTACTTAAACGCGCAAAACTATATCCAAATAAAGATAAAGTGTCCACCCTCCCTAGCAGTGTTATATCGTCACATATTACGAAGACCAGGGAAACATTAAGAAAAAAATAAATAATATACACCTACCTGGTTGTTTATGTTGGATTGCGGTGTTTTTTAAGAGCAAGTTGGAGAAAAGCGGATCCTTGCGAGACGATGATAAGCCTTAGATGGAGGGAGGACCGTTATTCCTGCTGGGCAGGTTAGGACTGATCTCTTTCAGCCACTCCAGGAAACAAACCTGGGAAGGGACTGACGTGTTACGCCTCTTCTAATGACATTTTTTTCTTCTTTTTTCTTCTGTGTAATGCGGAGGAGAGACCCTGAAGCAGACGCCACCTATCTTCACGGGGAGGGATAATTGAGGAGCGCCAAACGTGCGCATCTTATGGAAAACGTGATCAAGTGGTTTTTTTTCCTGCTTCTTCTTCTGTCTTCTGGAGAGAGAAAATGAGCTCAGTCGGATTACCTTGCAGCCCGAGCAACAGAAATATCTGGAGAAAGTTGGGAATTGCCCGTAGACCACCACCACTCCCCACCACCAAAACCACCCCCCCACACTCAGCCTCCATAGTCACCACGACAAAAAGGGGGGTATCTAACGGAAAGCGGGCTGTAGCGACTAGCTGACCCTCACAGACCGAGGATGAGCAAACAGAGCGCCGAAATACCCCAGCGAGCGTCCGCAGCCTGCTCTGCCACGCTGCATCTGCAAATGCGTCTGTATATTTATTCCTTTCGTTAACTGCACGCCCTCGTTTGTTAGCAGGAAATATGCAATAAACGGAATTTTTACTCATTCTTTATATATGTGCGTTTTGGGGAGACTGCCGCAGCAGATATATGAAATTATGCACTTTTAAATAACTTTTAGCAATGTATTTTTAATTAATTAACCATCTAAAATGTTCATATAAATCATTCATTTGCACGAGTGGTCAGATAAATGTGGTCGGCTAATTATTGCGTTTTTAATAGGAGGACATGTTTGTTTTTGTTTTTATAATCAATATAATATTCTCTACGTTTAGATCCGAGGAACAATTACATTTCATTTTTGCTTTTTTTCTCATTTTGAAATGAAAATGCTGCGTATTTAATTAATTACAAAAATTAATTGATTTTGTTTAGGACTGCTGTTGGTATTTTCATTGATTTACTCCCTTTTTCACTTTAATTTATTTCAAGACAAAGCAAATTGGCTTTCTGTACACTCACATACGTAGACGGGAGCAAGAGGCTCCACCTTTGCGACGCAGCGATTGGTTATGTAAATAAAGTCTTTTTTTCCTCCACTATCTTTATGCAGTTATCTACTGTATAGATAATTAAATCATCAATCAAAGGGGCTGGGCTATTTGATGCTTTTGTTCAAAGCCAATCGGCTTTCAGGGAACTGCTGAGTACAGATGAGAGTAAAGATGTTCAACATCTGGAATTCAGAAATTTCCAAAGGCTGTAGATTATCGCGGGTCCCTGGGGAAACGGTCAATGAGTAATATTTAATACCCTTTATTATTATTATTATTATTATTATTATTATTATTATTATTATTATTGTTATTATTACATTGTTGTTGTTGTTAATAATATTATTGTTGTCCAACTTGGTATTTTTATTACGTTGTTGTTGTTGCATTTACTTGTACTTTTGTTGTGAATTTTGCTGCGATGCTCCTCTGTTTGCTGTTCTTCAAACCGTAAAACATTAAACGTCAAAAAGTGAAAGTGCTCCCGCTGCATTGTTTTGCCTGATTAAATCGGTCGTAATTGTTGTGCATATTTCTTATTTATTTTCAGACAACGGGCTGACTTTTGGACTGTCTTCCGTTGATTATTGTTCCTTCACGGTAAGAAATTGACCTTTAATTAATAATGTCTTTTTAAAATTGTTTTCTCTCTCTCTCTCTCTCCAAAGGTAACATCCATTTGTTCGCTGAGCTATCTGAGCGAGGTAATCAATAAGATTAAGTTTTTTTTTTCAAAATGTAACGCTGAAATGCAGTGAGTAGTATAAAGTCAATTGTACATTTATTTTTTTTCCTATTTATAACCTAAGGTAGCGGTAAAGATGAACATATTTGAGCTTATTGGCGAAGTGGTGAAATTCAGGCATGCATTAAGACGCACAGCAAAGTCACACACTCGGTTTGTTAATTCAACGCTGCCTCGTTTCAGAAAATGCTATATAGCGTGAAATGGGATTACATCTCATAGAGAAACTATAGTGAAGACCTTGGGGTTATTTTATCTGCTAATTTAACGGAGGTAACGTGCAACTCCCGTTTCGACATTTACCAGGAACCTACTGTGTATGATTAATTATGCTGAGCGCCCACTTTGTAAAATGCTTACAAATTTATTTTCATTCTAAACCAATACGAGGTTTTAGAAAATGAATGAAGAGCCTGTTAAATTTGATCTGGGTAATACGTACGTGCTCTTATCTAAGTGGATTTATTTTACTGTCCACCTCTACGCGCACCAATGGATCTGGATATTCCTTTATTGTATTTGTAAATTTGAAATGCAATTAACTATAAACATTTGCTAGTTAATGATTAAACTATTATTATTAGTCATTTAGATTCAATATGTGACTTAAATATTTACCATGAGAAATAAGTAGAAAAAATAAAATTAGAATTCAAATGAAAACCATTACCCTGAAAGTGCTAATTTTTCCCTTCAAAACCAATGTGCGTTTTTTAGGAAGGGGGTGAATTGATGGTTACTTTTTCTAATATGCATTGGTGGGCTACCCTCCTGACAGGTGTGAAAGGTAATTCCTGCAGCTGTCCTTAGCCCTGCTGGCTGACTCTGAGACATTAACAGACACGTTTTGTCCAGTTACCTGAACAAACAGGTCACATGTAACACAGTGGATAGGAAAAACTGAATAGCAGGGGATGTGTTTTATGACGGAAAGGCTGTATCTGCATTCAGACACACCGCGTGTCACATCAACATATGCAATTGAGGGGGGCACTTTGTGTATCTCAGGCTTGACCGCAAGATCTGTTTCATATGTCCCTAAGACTCTCTGGAAGCTCTCCCTCAAAAATTCCTCAGCGGCTGGGAAATTCACACACGCGGGAAGCCCATTCTCTGGAAGGCTTACATCTGTGCATAGGGAGAAAAAAAAACACAGAAAAGAAGTGGATAATGAATGAGAGAATTTGCAGGTGGTGGGAAAAGGAGGCTGACGGATTCCTCCGAGTAAATCAGGGCAGGGGGAGAGTACGCGGTCACTTCCTGTCCTGTAGAACATGCTTGTTCTGCCGTGTTCTGGCTGACAGACAGTCGGTGAATAACCCCGAATTGTGCTGGGAGTGAGGATTCTCACGCAAACCATCCTGTCCCGCTTTCACTGAGGCTTACCATCCGTCTATTTCAGTTTAGGCTATTTGCAAGGATAATTCATTTAAAAAAAAAAAAAACTACAGTTAATTTTCTAAGTGATTCATTTTCAGTATCCTAGAGGACGAATGTAATGAAGATGAGATTCATTTAGCGTAGTAATATAACATTGTACATTTTATAATTTCAACAAGTTTTGTGTAGCAGAATTGTTTTTGCGGGAGTTTCAGTGTCCCTGTAATACAGAAGACGGAAAGTGTGTAAATCCGACGTTAATCCAGTAGGGTAAGAAATTCAAATTTTAATGGAGAGAGTTTTAATGAATGAAGCAGAGAAAAATGAAAAACCGTAAACAGGGCAAATAAGGCTGTGTTGCCAGAAAACCCTTTACTGAAAGCCCTTCACTTGATCCATGCAGCAAGTTTATCCTGCAAGCTGGACCCCCCAGGGCTGAGCATCCCTGTCTGGGCCCCCCAGCTGTCACCCTGCCACTGGTTCCTCTGCCTCGGGGGTAGAGATTATGTCACCGCCGTTCTCCGAGTAGTACAGAGATGTTAGGCCAGCCCAAGAAGGGCGTGCGTACGTGGGAGCCTCGAATCCATGAAGCGAATTTGGTTTGTCTTTGGCACGGGCCGTGTCATTGAGGAGCTCTCTGCACCACGGCGTCCCTCAAACAGAAATGCTTCACGTTTGCCACGCGCATTTACAAAGGGAATGCAAGCGGAGGTCATGGCATTGCGGATTCCCAGGAAACAAGAGCTCATGTCAAATAAATATCGATTTTCCTATGCGTCTCTCATCGAGCCGCAGTGATGAACGGCAGCATCATTAAAGCCGTATCACGGGTAACGCATTCCCATCCCCAGAAAGGGACATAGCTCCCTCACGGGGTCGAAAAGCACCATATCCGGGACTTGAAAAAAATAATAAAAATGCGCTTTTTATGTGTTGGTGTTTCAGTTTTGCGAGCCGACCCTGGTAGGCGAGAACAGGAGCATCCTAAAAACAGCATGCCCACCCCACCACCTGAAAGGTAAGCAGGGGCCACCTTGGGCCTCTGACTTCTCACTTCTCGTGGTAAACAATTAACGTTTGGGCCAAGGAAATGTTAATCATTTGAATAACTGCCGTATTCCTAATCACGGGCGAGTTGCATATCTCTCCTTTAATGTACGCCATTTTACCGTGTCCGAAGCAAAGAGAGTGAGCTCAGCTCTGCTAATGTAACTGTGTCTGAGCTCAGTGGACAGACTGTTATACCACCCTAACCCAATGAGCCTAAACAAATTAGGTTGCCTTTAATTGCAATTTCACCTGAATATTCCTGCTGGTCTGCAGTAGCTGCATGGGGTTCTGTGATGTAACTCCGAACATTAAGAAATTACACGCTGCATTATGATGTACATGAAATAAGATACTACAGTCATACAGGCAATAATATGATAATGCACATGGACAGAGGAAGTTACAGAAACTGCGTTTTGACCGCAATTTGCCTGCCAAGTTCGATAGATGGCAGAGATTCGGACAGACGCGTTGAGGTCGATGGGGTATCTGGCTTTCCAGTTACTATCCAAAGAATTCTGGGAAAAAAAGCAGCAGGGGCGAATTGAGTCGGCGCAGTCCGGCGAAGCATCACCTGCCGTAGCCCATCACACAGGGCGCTTTCTGAATAAACCTGAAACTGCACGGCATTGCACAAGGGCTTGCCATTGCGAAACAGGAAGGAACGATTAAAAAAAGCAGAAAAAAACAAAGGAATTACAACACAGTTAAAAAGTAGGGAGAGTGAAGGGACTCTCTGACATTAAGCAAAGAGCACAAGCTGCAGTGTACAGACACCAGAGCGCGCGTATAGGTCTCCGCTCACTGCTCATTGGCTCTCTTGTCGCCATGTCAATAACCGGAGAGCCAATGACAGCATCTCTCTGTCAGTGCCACACAGGTGATTCCAGTTAACAGCATCACATCTTGCCTAATTCCAATTTGCAACGCTTTATTAATATGCTAATTTGTGAAAAGGGCAACTATTCTACAAATATTTGTAGTGTATAATGCTTGCTCATTTTTCTGAAAGCTAAGCAGTGTGATTTTCCTAAAAAAACTAATTTAAGGAAGTTCTGTTTATTGATGTATGCTTTCCCTTTCAAAGCCCTGGCCACCACAGCCCCGTTTCTGGGGGTTCAGTGTTCTGGGGTCATTCGGATTATCATGCCCCAACACCGGCGTGCTCCGTGTGTGTCTGGCCAAGTTGGGCAAGTGTCGCCGGTTTCGTTGAGTGGCAAGTGCTGAGGTCAGAGGAACTGTGTCCATCATAACAGCATTTAAAACGTCCTGTGTGTGATTTGGCAGCAGCCAGATGTTTGACCATAAACGGCTATGCCATTTCCAAAACGGACTATTTTGAAGGCAAACCATATGTTCAATAATCCACACCGCTCATGAAAAGATATTTCGGCGATCCCATGTTGTAAACAGTTTCGACCTAATTTAAGACCGAGCGACACGCGGTGGACCGAAAACTAGAAAAAAATTAAATGAGCGGGTATGGAACCTTCTAGAGACTAGATAAGACCAGAAATCAGTCCTTCTGTTTTTACAGGGCCTATCTGTTCACCAGGTATGGTGAATGCGAGTCTTTGTAGAGACAGAAGCACTGTGACAGGACAAAGGGAAAGAACACACACACACAGATGCACAGACACACACAGTCCATGTATTCATATCTTTATGGGGAATCTCCGTTCATTTCTATGGGCATAACCCTAATCCTAAGTATGACAACCTTAACCCCTACCCAGCCTTAACCCTAACTATAAGCAAACATAAGTAAGATAAGCAATAATAAGATATAAGACTTTTTACATTTTTAGTTTTTGGATTGCAGTCAAAGATTTTTATAAAATTGAGACAGTGAGAAACAGGGCTCCAGTTGCAGTCTTGCGTCAGATGCGGAGCTGCTCTTCAGTGGCGAGGATCCTGCGATGGAGGTTGCGGGGTCACAGGCGTGGAGCAGATTGCCGCGACGGCCTGATGCTCTGCATGCTACTCCCTCTGCTCCCTCCTTATCCCACGGCAGCAGCAATCCCGGGGCCTAGAGGGTGGGGGATGATTTGGCCGACAAACCCCCCCCATCCCCACCCCCCAGCTTCCTGTCATACCCCCAGGGACTCGAGGGACTGTTGGCCACAATTGACTATGACAATTAGGAGATGATCAGCACTGAGGAGAGTGGCACTTACGGCGTAATTTACATGTCAGTTTGCCGAATTAAAAGGGGGGGGCACCCAAAAAAAGATATTCAACTGCATTTTTTACCCCGCACCTTGTAAACTGTAATTTTCCGCACACGGCTGGCGGGACTTGGCGGCGAGATGGGGGGGGGGGGGGGGGCATATTACCATTTAAAAGGAAGGTAATCAGCAGGCCGGCGGCGGCGGCCGCCATTGTGCACCGGGATCATTGATTCGCAGGCCAGCCGAGTGAAATGGAAACCTGGTGGAAAGGTGACTCCCCTCCTAGCCCTCGTTGTATGGGCAAACACAGGTTGATAGGCTAATACTGCTCATCTTTTGCCCTGAGTCACTCCATTTGTGCCCTCCCTATGTCCCCCACCCTCTGTAGCTGCTCGCTCAAACCAACCCCCCACCCCCCCACCCCCACAAGGAGCAACTAATTTTTTCACCCCTGTCAACTTCATCTCTGTGATTCCCACTCCTGTTGGCCTGCCCGTAGTTGTCAGCCCTGTGGGACAATGAGGTGGGGGGGGGGGGGCACCGTTTTCATCTGGCAAGGGGGTTACCTCCCAGCACAGACCCCTCCCACCCTGCCGCCATAAACAGACTAATCCACCTTCTGCTGTCAGCATAAACCTGGCCCTAATCTAAATCTGAGTAATGCTGGAAATGGGTGACAGGCCCCTAATCCCAGGAAATTAACGTCCATTAACCTGGGGGGAGGGGGGGTGTGTTTGTGTGTGACATTATGGGGGCTTATTATGTCTTACTGTCACTGCTAAATTTGCTTCAGGTTCAGATTATATATAATGAATATAATAAATCAATGAATCAAGCATGGATTTACAGGTAGCAAGGTGTCATTTCATGCCATGTTTTTTACAGGTGATAATACGCTACTCCTGCGGTCTCAGAGAGTGTGTTTGGGAGGGTGAAAGGAGGACCATCCTCAGCACCTGGTTCATTCCTCCAGACACAGTGTTAGTGTGAAGATCCCGGCACAGGAACCCGAAGAACCCCAAGCAACGTCAGCAGGTAGCAGTGCGCTCACAGCAGTGCGCTCACAGCAGTGCGCTCACAGCAGTGCGCTCACAGCAGTGCGCTCACAGGCCCGCGATGAAAGGGACCAGGCCACCTTGAGGCTCCTGTCAAATGACGTCATGTGAAAAAGCCGGGAAGCAAATACCACCTCCGGCTGGCGAAGGTGAACGATCAGGAAAAGAACAGCAATTCTGAGGGGGAAAACTGAAAAAACAGAAAGAGACACGACGGAACAAGGGAGGGAGGGAGGGAGGGACCAGCGTAGCTTAGAGAGGGGAGACAGGCACGCGCTGCGTCTCCCGGGTAACAAGTCAATGATGGGCAGACGAACTGCGGTCGCATTGATTAGAGCATTTTGTTGCAGCCAGTCACAATTAAGTTTGACTGTGTCATTCCTGCTGCTTAGGCAGGTTTATTTTGACAGGGAATAACAACAGCAGGAACATGATTCAGCTCCTGTTCAAATCTGCCATGTGGAGGCAAACAGGAACTCAGACGAAGGAATCGTACGGCGGCAAGGCTCAGCACGCAGACACTCATAAACAGCCGCTCAGCACACAGAGGCTGACACGCAGACATTCACACGCAGGCGCACGCAGACGTTTGTCATGCAGACACTAGCATGTAGACTCTTGGCACACACACAGATGCTAGGCACACAGAACCACACACACAGATGGTCACACGCAGACACTCGACTTGCAGACGCATACACGCGGCCGCTTGGCACGCACACAGATGCACAACATGCAGGCGCACACAGGCAGACACTCACATGCAGATGCTTGGCACGCAGACACTAGCCACACCGACGGTCAGTACACAGATGCTCACACGCAGACACTCGGCACGCAGACGCTCACACACAGATGCTCACACACACATTCACACGCAGATGCTGAGCGTGTCTGACACTGGATAAGATGCCACCTCATAATTGCACTCAAACACCCGAAACCTGCTAAACCTGCTAGCGCAAAGCTAAAGCACAAGTGGGCTGTTGAGTGGGGATTATCCACCAGGCTATATGATATCAGCTGTGGGGCCATATGATCAATAAAATAAAACGTTACCATCACTGCTTGACTCCGCCCAGAGTCAGATAAGCGGCATAGGATGAGGGCAGACCGGAACAGAGGATTCTCAGGTGCTCGCCGATGTCAGGTGACATTTACCTGCCAGTGCTCTGATGGCAAGACCCTAAAGCCTTGTGAGACACATAAACAGATGCACCCAGGCAGGCATGAGCCCCAGCAGGGTAAATCCTCTCGATGTGTGCATCCCTGCATGAGTGTTGAAAGCACACTATATCAGCCTCCATTCCCAATCCCTACACCTCAATGTTTAATTGGATCCTTCCATAAGCAGAGAGGCAGTATTTACACACTTTACACAGCCCCCCAACTGCGTCACAGAGGACTCACAGGGACTCCCCAGTGCCTCGAGTGAGGGTGACATCATGCTGTTCAGGGAAATGGCTGGAGGGTGGGGTTGAAGGGGGCGGGGTCAATGGGGCAGTTTTGTTTCTTGCATATAACAAATTCAGATCACCCTACAGTAACCAGTAGATCAGATTTGACATTTTTTCATCAATCAGGCCAGGTCAGGTTCCCAAACCAAAGGTTCCCTCGTCACATGACCCTATGCTTCTTCCTAAAGGCTCATCCAGCATCACGTGACACTCTCCTTCTTCCCATAGGCTGGGCTCCTGTGAACGAGGAGTAGTCACCTGACCACATCCACTCCTTACGCTCACAAGCATGATTTAAATTTACTGACCATAGGGGCACCCCCAGCAAAGTGAGCATGCCCCCCCCCCCCCCCCAGGTTTATCAACAATGACACTCACGCGCAGAGACACAAACACACTAGGCGGACTAGTACTTATGGCCAGAAGACTGTGAGATTGACCCTATGGAAGGGGGGCAAAAATACTAAACTACTACAGCAAAGTAACTCAATGCAAATGTCACAAATGGAGGTATCTGTACTTCATACAGATGTATTTACAGGATAATCCAAACACAACTTTGTCTTACCTTTTATTTGAGAGAGAGAATGTTCTCTATGAATGGGGAGTCCTGTAAGGGGGTCGCACTTTGAAAAGTGATCCTACACCATGTACAGTGAGAGTCCAAGGGATCTATAAATCATCCCATTCCCTCTGCCTCCATGAAATTCCTTCCATTTTATTTCCGGTGATGTGAAGCAGAGTTCCTCATTTTAGCCGCAGCAAGAAGACAGACCCCACAGTTGACTTGCACAACACCAGGGCCCAGGATGAATCTGGAGTGTGTGATAGATGCATCAGTTAGTCTTTGGCAAGGTTGGATATACAGGTACCTAAACACCCCTCTGAGTCACCTGATCTCCTATTCACCTCCCCACCTCTTATGAACCTTTAACAAAACCGTTTCACCTCCTGATTTATTTCATTTCATCTTTTAGCTACTCGAGAGCAACAAATCAGTAATCATAGCTGACGGAAAATGTATTCATAATGAACGCCGTATTATTAAAATCAAACATTTTGAATTGCGCTTTTTTTTCGCCATCACAGTTCTTCTTAACAATGAGTAATTCATTCAATCAGCGCTGAGGACCAGGGATGGGAGAGGTTTGAGGGTCCTCGACCCACACAGCAGAGCTTAGACCATGACCAGGAACTAGCAGTGATTAACCTCATGCGTCACGGCATTAGAGCAGGGAAATGATCTGTTTTCAGAGAGCTAAACAAAAAATGCTCTTCCATTTCCCAGTGAACATAACTTAGTCACGCTGTCCTACAACTGACCTGTGTTAATCGTGATATTCTTATGTATGATTTTCATACACCTCCACCGAAGGTCAAATATTTAAATCTGTCTCATTCTTCTGTGGTTCTTGTTTGTTCTTTTGCTGTATTATTTCACAAAAATGCTTATTTCACTACCCTGCACTGGCTGAGCATTTACGGAGGAGAGTTGAATGGATTACAGCAGGATGTGTGTACTGCAAAGACGTATGTAACGTGTCTGACAGCCTTTATCAAAACCAGCAGGTCAGACACATTCAGTTCATGGTCTGGGGTTTTCTCTTGCTTACAACCATCCTCACGATCATGGTCTCCATTGCAGATCCCTCACCTCTGCTCGAGGTGTCCCAGGGTAGCCTCTGGAGTTGCAACCCTGATATTGATTAAAGACGAAGAGAATCTGTGCCTTCACCTCCCCTCCTGCTCCCTCTCCTAACAAATAGGTGCTGGGCTCCTGCAGGCCGTCACGCTAAATTTAGCTCTGATCCCATTCCGGGCTCTTCCACGCGCCCCACAGATCTCGTGGCTTATTGTCTGGGCCTCGGAAATCTGTCGCCGCCGCTCTTGAAAGAGACGTTCTGGCACACGGGCCCTTGCCGGCGTATTCCAGGGGCGAGGAGCTGCTCCTTCTGTCTTTGGGTTCCCCAGACAGCAGGATTAGCGCTCCTGCTAATGCGTTTGCCCTGGACACACTGAGTCATGCCCTCCGCATCGTCAGAGAAGCTGAAGACAAGTAGGAGAATGAGGGAGCCCCCCCACTGAGCAAAGTGGACGAGTACAGTGCTATCTGTCAGGTTTACAGTTCACAGGACCGAGGAAGATTGGCCCAAACCTTCCGGAGCGAGGCGAAAGGCAGTCCCACAACACGCGGCTTGCCTGCCCCCACGCCCCCACCTCCCCAGCATGAGGCTCACCTCCAGGACAGATCTGGAGGCACCCTGCGTAAGGGCTTCCTGTCAGGTGATAGGAGATTCCAGCACTGACCAGTCACACCTTCTGACTGACGGTAACAAAGGCCCACATTGTGCTAAGCGGCTTTTTACTCTTTGTCTGCCCCCCACCCCCGCCCCCCTACCTCCTTGTAGGAATAACTGTGGCCTTTTGTTCCTTTAACGGTCTTCTCTGGAGAGAGAAGGAAACGGGGTCAGTCAGGGTCAGTCTGGGTGGGGGGGTGCAGCCTACACAGGATGATAGCGCGGGGGACACAGCTATGTCCAACCTTGGAGACCATGTCCACGACAGGCCCCCCCTCTGGCTTTATTGAGAGCCAGATGCAGGGCCTCCGGAGAACGAACGGTAAGCTGTTGTGCTTTAAGCCTAATGGGGAAGTTCTACATGCAGGGGCCTTGACCTGATTAGTATAATTCCCTCCTTTAATGCACATCCCACGGGCTTAAGGTAAACCAAATGTTGCCATCAGAGATTACACTCCCTCGCTAGTTAACATCTACTGCTGGGAGGCATCAACCGGACCACCACGCACCTGTCTGCGCTGCGTTCAGGACACGTGTACCTGCTTACCTGTCGGGTGGCGCCGTGCCTGGGCAGCCTGCCAGCTGTGGCAGGTGGCGAAATACCCGCGCATCCTGAGCAGCCGTCGGCTTTGTCTGATCCTGGGCTCGGCGGTCTCTTCTAATCCCATTCCCGACCATCCGGGCCCCGTCGAGCCGAGACGGACCAGACGATGCGGAACTACGGATAGTGCCCGTGCTTGTAATGCCCCCGCCGGCGACTTGCTGGCCGCCACATGGTCTTGGCTTGACATCTCCATCACCTACCTGTGTGAAGACCCAGCGTATGGTTCCCTCTGCTGTGCCGTCCAATTTTACCTAGGGTGCACTTCACCAAGGTGGTGAAGATACCAGCCAAGATCACTCTGATACAGAACAGCATGCAACGAGGAGTAGTGGGTGGCTTAGTGGGTTAGACTACTGTGCCTGTGATCAGAAGGTCACTGGTTCAAATCCCAGGGTTGGCCAAAGCATTTCACCGTTGGGTCCCTGAGCAAGGCCCTTAACCCCCAGTTGCTCCAGAGACTGTCTGATGCTGCCTTATCAGGGCCACCTGTCCCTTTGGATAAAAGCTAAGTATAAAAGAAGAAATGGGGGGTGGCCACAGAGTCGGTAATTGAAAGCTTCACAGAGGCCAGCTATAGTCTCACCGTTATCCATAGATCCCCACACACCTCGTGTACTTTGCTTGAATATACCAGCTGGATTTCAAGCAGGGTAAAGGTTAATAACACTTGAGTCAGGCTGATGACCATTGTCTGGATAGCATTAATTCTGAAGACTGACTTTACTGTAAATCCCATTAACTTAGCAAAGGCTAACACTCAAGCTGAGAACCCATTAGGTCCAATTTAAGAGTCTCCCAACTAACCTGCTGTCCGCAACCAGAATCATTTTGCAGCTATTATTAAACTGTTCACTCATCAGATTGACTTTTCTCTTAGTTTTTCTGGTAATTTCTAAAGTAACAATAAACGTTAATGGCCGTTGAGCTGATTAAAAATGAGGAGTTAAAGATGCACAGCTGAATGAGTTTTCAAGAAATTATAACAGATAATGAAATTATTTAAAAATCAGTTCCTTGAAATATACTTACTAAGACCAAAATGTTCTGAGATTTGCTTTTGTGAGGATGTGAGTCCGCTTAAATGTAATCTTCTTAAATGTTAAGCCTTTGTCATCAATTCAGCCAAAGCTATGATTTTGCTCCAGTGCATTGTGGGAGATTTCACAGAGGAGAAGTGCAAGGCAGGTCATGCTTAACACATCCATGTACTGCTTTATTCTTAATTTTACTGGAGGTGCGAGCACATAGGTTAGTCTACAGGGCGTTTCTTTGGGGGTCAGGCAACTCAGAAGAATAATTTCACTTTTCGTCACCCATGGAAGTGCTATTGTAGACACTACACCATCTGATGTTGATGCTTGTTGGGTTTCTGAAGACCAAGACATGGAGTTACCGACACATTCTCTGTACCGACCTTCAGGGATTTCTCGAAAAGCATTTTTTGAGACGTGCCAGATGCAGCACATTTGGAAAAGTGTTTCGGGTTCCAGGCCACACAGAAAACCTCTAAACACTTAATGGGTCGTTATTTCAGCTTTTTCTGCTCTTTCATTTGCTGATGAATACAAATAAATGGCCCTTAATGGTGAAGAAAAAAACTTCTCTTGACTTTCCTTCCACCGTGACAGACCATGCAGAGGTAGGCGGAGGAATGGCAGGGTGACAAGCCCCTCTCAAAGCCCCAGCTGTAATGTCGCCTGTATACTTATGTTCTGTTTGACAGTCCTGCAGCTGGGCAGCCAGGCATTTCACTGCACACTGTACTGCGTATATGGTATATGTGACAAATAAAACTTTGATTAATTGATCGTCTAAGCACGTGTCTATGTGTGAGTACGTAAGTGGGGCTGCTATCTCAATCTTTGTGTGGGGATGGGTAAGTGTACACTCAGGAAAGGGGGGTGTTCTGATCTGTTAAAAATAAGGGGGGGGGGGGGGGTAGTCTGGATCAAGACCTGTAAGACCACTGTGGGCTCCTAATGAACTCACCACAGATCTAAACGGCGGGGGTGGGATGAGGTGGGGGGGGGGTCATCTGGCCAGCGGGATGTGGGAGCTGAAGCTGCAGGTTGGAGATAACACCAGGGGAGATCTCCACATGGTCTCCAGCAGGCGTCTGCACCATGGGAGTACTTCAAGGTACCTCCACCCCCATTTTAACCCCCAGGCAGTACATGGAATGCCGGTCAGATCTTGGTGAGGAATCATTAAGGTGACGCCTGATCTTCTCACAGGCTTCAAAGTGGGAGAATGTGAACCTTGACAGCACCCTGGGAGAACCACAGCTCAGCATACACAGTTTTCAGAGTTCCTCTCCCCAGAAAGAAGCACACATATGGTACAATAACAAAAGACTAAAAATGAAAACAAGAACAAGCATTCCCCCATCACAAAATGCTGCCCTGGACTGGATCGGCAGAGAGCTCTGTGTGAAAGCCCTTCATCTCCATACTCACACTCTACCATCCGACAAGAAGGAACCACTGAGCTATTATATAAACACACACACAGTCCTTAAAGGTTGGCCTGCTCAGTTTCAGTAACATAACATTTCTTCAAGAGTAAACATCAAGTCATCAAAATCATTGCTCAGGAAAATGCCGCTTTTGCCTGTGTTGCATTTGATTTGTCTTGCTGGATGAGAAGATTGGGGAGTTTTTTTTTCTCCACTTTGAAAGATCACAACTATAGTAACCAAAACGAAATAAAGATCAGAGCTGTGTCCCCTGTGGAGTGCTGGGCTTTCTGCCAGTCACACAGAGCGCATTAATTCAGGCATTCGCTGTTACCTGTAAAGGCCTGTCAGGTAGATTCACGGCCTGCACTGATAAGCAACCAGCAGGGACAAATGCGTGGGGAAGGTTCCGGAGCCAGCAGGCAGTCAAAGAGATGCCCCCCACCACACACACATCAGGGCCATCCAACACCACCCCCCTCCAGCAAAAGTCT
Organism: Paramormyrops kingsleyae; assembly: GCF_048594095.1. NCBI lineage: Eukaryota > Metazoa > Chordata > Actinopteri > Osteoglossiformes > Mormyridae > Paramormyrops > Paramormyrops kingsleyae. The sequence continues at coordinate 63,320,025 of NC_132797.1, forward strand.
ATAATATCTCTCTGTGCTGTCGGCCTGCCGGGCAGGACTACCTGCTTGTAGTCAGTCACTCTCAGGCTGATAAACGCAGTGAAAAAGAACTGCACTGGGGGAAAGCCATGGCCGCCTGGATCTAGGGAAAAGGGATGCACTCTCAAACCACAGGAGTGTCCAGGGGGAGGAAGAGCAGCCATAAACAGAGCACACATTCCTCAGTGTGAGATAGGGAGGGTACCAGCTGAAGGTACGAGCAGCGGTCCTCACATCTGATGCAACAGAGCTTTTGTGGCAAGAGAGTCAGCCCCACTAAAGCCAGCTTCCTAACGTGTGGCGTGTAACCAGGGAAAATGCTCCTTTACACTTATTCGTCCGGCATAAATCTTCACGTGTCCAATTTAATGATCCATTTCTTTGCATGAAAAGCCTGCTTGTCCACCTAGTATATTCGGTGGCCAGTATGGCATCCCATAATAGTTTGTATAAAAGGAAAAGGATATTTTGTTTCAGGTTAGAATCTGAACATGTTCCCTTGTCATCTGAACATCATCAGTCATCTAAATTGTCATCATGTTTAGTGTAACCATGATGACATGCTCCCGTAACACATCCCGTTAGTCTTCAATGAGACACGTCCACGTTCCTGATTTTCCGTGACCGAAGAAGGTCCTGATCTCCTCGGCGAAAATGATCGCATCTGGGACATAAGCGCCACAGATAACATTGGATTGAACGAAGAACAGCCCTCCTGCTTAGTAATGTTATTTTGTGCTTTGTGTTTGTCAAAGGCTTGTTCCACTAGTAAATCATCATCTTCTGTGATGCACGTTAACCTCACCTTGTAGGTTACATGTGAATCACTTCTCTAACGTTCTGTGAGGATCTCGGACACCTCCCTCCTTTCCTTATCTGCAAACAGGTCCCTTCACAGTTCATTAATAATACAGCTGGACATCTCATATGTGGGGGGAGGAGGGGGGGTGATAAGTAAAAGTCGGAGTGAACAGTCGGATGCCCCCTCCCTTGTGCTGTGCTGCATTTCCAAGTTATCATTGTACAATGGTGGGGTCCCGTCCCCCCTCAGACATCTCGAAGCTCAGCCTCACCTTGGCAGGGCGAGCAGACTAATTGAGGGATGTTATTCTCCCTCTTCAAGAATCAAAGGAAAGTGAGATGAAGCCAACTGAAACAATCCTGCTATTGTAAGCTAATGTTCCTCAGCCGCATGTTCACTAAGGAGCATCACACCCAGGAGGCCCGCAATGGGCTGGAGTCCCATCCAGGGTGTACAATGCCTGGCATAGCACGCTTCCTAGAATTGGCTCTGGAACACCACAGCGATTATGGATAACTAGATACTGGAAATGGATGGATGTCAACCTCAGAGTAGAGGTGCGTACCCATCTAGCACAAAATCAGTCAGTTGTACAAATTGGTCAGTTAAACCCAAGGCTCCTTGCAGCTCATGTTAGCTGATAAGTGGTTTCGGCTAGCTGGTTCAGACCCCTTTCTTGCGGTCCACCTACACACTCTCTCCTTGTGAGACACACGTTCTCATTTACTGCCTGAGTTACCCCTTGGCGATGCGGCCTGGAATCTCCGCCCGCCGGAGCGGAGGGGACCTCGCTTATTTTCAGGGCCGTGGATAGAGTCCCTGCTCTGAGTCACCGTAATTGAAAACATCGGTTCCCGACATGTACGAGGCAGCAGTAAAGGGTCTCCCCTGAGCTGCGTTAACTGCAGTCTCTCACATCCACCATCTATGGCATCACTCTGCCTTACTGAGGAGGGGTGCATGAAAGCAGGTGTGGGGAGCACCCCGCCATTAGACAGACCCCTCTGCCACTGAAAGCGCGTGTCTCTCAGGGCTCCATTACTTCCATCTGCATGCAGGTCAGTTGACCAAGGTTCCAATCCTCAATGAGGGACTTTACAATACTTACTGCAGCCAGGTATTGCAGCACAGTTGACTTAATGAGCAATTTAAGATTGGACCTGTCAGTAAAACACAGGATGATGCGTAGTTGGCAGCCAATCAGGACAGCCGGTTTACAAATATTCAGCATTGATTTAGCTTATATGATAGCTGTTATTTACAGGTGTCACAGAATGCAGGTACCTGTGAGCTGCTATCGCTGCATCATAAGAACATGTTTGCTCTTGACAGTGCTGAAACTCCACTCCTCCAACCACTAGGCCATCTGCTCTGTCTGTTTCCATAACTGATGACATTTCTTCCCTGTTGTTCTTCTTCTTGGGCTGTGAATCTACTGGCTCCACTTTGTGACAAATGAAGAAACAGCAAAGAGCCTGACGCTACCTGACATAGCTGCACTTTTCCACATCTCTGTAATCGACTCTCTTCTTACAGCATAACCGCTTCCTACGCAGGCCTGGCCGCCTCTAACCACACCAAGCTGCAGGGCTGAGCCACGGCATGATTTTCCAGCCCGGGCCGCCATAGCGGCCGTTGCCGTAAGACATCACTGAGCCAATAAAGCTGATGTTTTTCAGCACTTTGGCCCGTCATGGTACCGTGGGTCTGGCTGACCAAACAGCCAGGGGAAGGTTTCAAGAAAATTGTCTTTGCGGCTGGGTGGTGCCCAGCAAAGGAGCCACTACTGCCAGCTACCCTGAAGGATTGCAGAAAAGAAAGAGAGTGAGAGCCAGTGAGAGGAAAGGAGAGAGAGAAAGAGAGGGAGAGAGAAGGATTTCTTCATTCGTTGGCAACAGGCTATATTTTTGAGAATCGTATGGCAGACCTGTTTCATGTGAACTGTGACTCTTGAATTTTAAGCCTCTCATGGTGAGGCATGAATATAAAAGCCATTCCTTTGGCTCGTGCAAAGGCATGAAAAACTCCCCAAACTCACAAAGCAGTTTACAGGTACGAATGCGTGATGCTTTTCTGCTGTGATCCCAGACAGGGAGTAAACATGTTACACTCGTACATGTTTTACTTTCTAGGGACAGGCTGACAGTGGCACCAAGATAAGAGTCTCACTTGTACCACTATTACATTATTAATCCATTATGTTGTATTACTGCTTGTCCAACAGTCTTACTTATCGACAAACCGATTTTAGTTCCCATTTTCATCACTCAATACAGCCCGCCTTTTTACTTCCTGTTTTCTTTTCTCTGTAAATGCATCGCAGCTCTGTGACCCAGGAAGTGACCCTTTCACACTCGCGCTACAAAGCCCATCTCTCTTTTTAGACTTCACATGTTGGGGTCACATGACACCCCGGCCCATCCAAAGTGTGGCCCTTCTGTAGGATGAAGCCAGCTCCATTCCAGCTCCTTGGCTGAGGAGTGAGAAGCACCCTCACCAGCCGTAGAAAATGTATTTATAACCACTACAGATTTTTTTAATCCTTTGCCAATTCCTAAAACAACATTAAGTTGCTTTTCTATGCTTAAACAAAAATTGGCCCAGGCCCCCGCTCTCCTTTGAAGGGAAATCATTGCCTTATGAGATTTTCTTTCTTTGCCATTGTTTCTGGGCTCACAGACTCCATGGTATCCATCCTCTGCCATGTCTCTTAACTGTGTGATAAGCGCGGGTTCTACGCTTCCCCCGTGTCAAATCACGTCATGGTTTCAATTAAACAGAGAAGGAGACATAAGCCTTGCATTTTCTGATGCGTAAATCGGCAGGGGGTCTCTCTTGAGGATATGAATATGGACTATATCACTCCAGGGTGTTAAAACATAAGCTAGGCTCCCTGGTTGGCCGGTCCCCTTGCCTTCCTGTCGAGCCACGTCCTTGTGTAAGATGAAAAAGGACTGATTTTGGGGCTCAACTCAGTAAAACACTATTCTGACTGTTACTGCAAGGAAAGGTGCAGAGTATGGTGCGATAGAGTATGACGTGACTGAGTATGGCACAGCAGAGTCTGGCGTGACAGAGCATGGTGCTGCAGACTCTGGCATGAGTATGTTGCAGCAGAGTATGGTGTGATACAGTTTTGCACAGCAGAGTATGGTATGACAGAGTATGGCATCATCATGACAATGAGTCATCTGTGCACAAAGTTGTTCAGGGTGATGTTTTTGTTGCCATATTTGACAGCGTGGAGTCCCCAGTCAGACTGAGCATAGTCACAGAGTAGCACAGAACATGCAAACACTAACACAGGACATGGGTGATTGTACGCCAAGGGGAATTGGGCAGTGTCGCTGATTTGTCGTTATTTTAATCTCCTATCGGCCCTCATTTTTGGGAAAGTTCACTCCCCGGCGTTAAACATTGTCAGATGGTGCGCTGGTTTCGCCTCCCTGTGTAGGAGTATAGGAGTAACTCCAATCATTCTGCGTGCTTATTATGATTTTGTTACTCTTCATTTTGGTGGAGACATTATTCCTGGCAAAAAAAAAGTGAAAGAGAGAGAGAAATTTCCAGTTAGCAGGCAGCTGGACAGAGGCAGAGGTGGAGGAGATGTAGGCAGTAGGTCGTGAAGTGATTTGGGTTTGCGCTGCTGTGGGGACGGGGGGACAAGAGAGGGGAGGCGTGGTGGCAGGCGGGCGGGCGGGCAGACAGGCGGCTGGGGGGGGGGGGGGGGACGGCAATGGCGTCCCAGTGCCAGGTTGCTGACACAACAAATCAAACGGGAACCATCTCAGGACCCCGGCTTTGTACTTTATGAAAACCTCTCTCGCAAAAAGACCCCAGCGACGCGTCTTATGTGCCCCCCGCCCCCTTCCCCAGTTTTTCCTTTCTCCTTTCTGTGTTATAATAGATAATGTTGACACACACTCCCTGCTGGTTGGAAACACTATACGTCTGTGAAAGGTAACAATTTCGAGCTATGACAAAATGTGTTTGGCTTGGATGGGACAGCGCTTAGCTGGGTTTAGCGCAGAATGCAGCCTGATGGGCAGGACTGAAATTCATTCTTTTTTTTGTATTTCCCCTTTCACAGGAGACGGTGGCGACTTTGTTATCAAAACCATGCACAGCAAGACAGCTCTAAGATCATGGTTTGTTTGTAGAAGGTCATGCTATGTCCAACATGTGCAGTTTTGTTTTAACATTAAAATGAAAAAAAGAACAACAAAAGACAGTAAAGGGTAAAAGGAAGTAAGTCTGTGTTTTGCGCTAAAAATCCCCTTGATGTTTTACTGAAGAAAACCGCTTGTGGGTTTCACTAGTGTTACCTTTTAAAGTGTTAAAGTTTCCAAGACCAGCGATAAACGCAGAACAAAAAGC